>NW_024354502.1:23919587-24289073 GCF_902729225.1 Pteropus medius | reverse complement strand
AAAATATCCACTTTTACCAGGTCATTAATAACTGCTTTTTTAAAAAAAAAAAAAAAGTAATTGGACAGAGGAGTAAGCTATTTGAATATTCAGAAAGTATCTCTATTATCCATGTTTATAATGAGAACATATCAGCAAACAAAACAGGAATTCTCCCACTTGTAGCCTTGCTCTGGGGTCGTTGAAAACAGTACTTTTGCCTCCTCATTACATTCTGCTTAGGTAAGCACCAGAGTAAGCTTGCATTTCCTCTGTCCAGACCAGTTGCAAGGAAAAACAGTAAAGACATACAAAACATAGGTGGACTTGGCTCCATGTCAGACCCAGAACTTGGAGATCATGAAAAGTTTCCTTTTCTGATAACCCCATATTTTAGTCTTTTCCTTTCTTTTTAATTTTTAAAAAAATTTTTAGTATGCATTACTTGTTTTTCACTTACCTCTTTTTTTTCATGTGTAAAATGAAGATAACATCCACTGCATCAGCTTGTGGGAATTAACTGACACACTTTTAATGAGATGATGCACTTAACAGGATATCTGGCATCTGCTGGAACCTCAATACAAGATCACTTATTCTTTTACCAAATGTTTCCAGGCACTCACTGTGTCCCAGGCAGGCACAGTTCCAGGCCTTGGGAATACAGGAGCCAACAAAACAAAGTCCCTGCTCTCAAGGAACTTACAGTCTTGTGGGAAGAGACGGACACTAAATATGTAATACATCAATGAGAAGGTGACATTTGTGCAGAGGCTTGAAGGTGAAGAGGAATTAAACCATGATGGGGCAGGAGAACGAGGTCTTAGATGCTGGGGAGCATCCCAAGCAGAAGTAACAGCAAGTGCCCAAGGCCTTGAGTATAGCCAGGTTGCAAAGAGTTAGAGACTAGAGTGGTGGGCAATAAGTAAAGGATCCATGGGCTAGATGGTACATGTATGTCCTTATAGCCATCATAATGACCTCGGAGAGCTATTGAAGGATTTTGAGCCAAGGAGTGACATTATTTGACCTATGCTTAAAACTCATTCTCAAACGTTAGCAGGCATCAGAATCACTAGAGCACTTGTTAAAAACACAAATTTCTTGGCCCCACCACCAGAGTTTCTGATTCTATAGGTGGGTAGAACCTGAGAATTGGCATTTCTAACAACTTACCCAGGTGCAGCTGCTGTTGCTCGTCCAGGGCCCCACAGAGAACCACCACTTTGAAGGGGTTGCTTTGAGTATTTTGTTGAGAATAGATTAGTTGTGGGTGGTGAAAGTGAGTAAAAACACAAGCAGGAAGCCTGGTGAGGTTATTGCAATACTCATGGTAGATGAAAGTGGTGAGAGTGATCAGATTCTGAAGAGCCAAGTTGGCCACAAAGTCTGAAAATACAGGTGAAACAAAATAAATGGCTTATTGACATTACATTTATAATATCTGATAAGTTAACATGATCCATCTTTGCAGACCTTATGACCACCCCAATTTTGAAGGTACAGCCAACAGGATTTGCTAATAAATTCTAGGTGATACTCTTCTCCCAGATGGGCACAAGGTCTAGACTCTTCCTTACTTAGGATATCAGAGACCACTGTCATTATCCAGTCCCCATCAACCTCACTCCTTTCTCTTCACTCCTGTTACTTCAACATACACCTTGTTCCAGCCTTGTGTTACATGTATCTGCTTTTGACTTCAGTTCTAAGTGTGTTGAGGACCCAGATTAGGTTGGATGCATTTGTCACTGCCCACCTGCCCTTAGTACCTAGCCCAGTTCCCAGCATTGGATGATTAATGCATGCACACATCACCAGACCTCTCTTACCAACCTCTTACTTAATTCCTCTCTGAAATTTAGTAAGGCCCCATATGCCTAAGACCTTCAGCCAAACGAAACAAAACAATCTATATCATGTCAAAAGTCTAAACAGAATTCAAGTAAGTAGGTGTTCACGGATATCTGTTAAAACCTTAGGCTTGAACTTTGCCTTCTTAAAATACAGAAAGTACTCTGATGGGTTTAATGGTATATTTGCAGATACATTTTATCATTTTGTAGATAAATATTTAACATTTATAAAGGGAACTTATTAGTGTTTTCTTCCTTTGTTCTTCCAATATTTCCGTTATTGTGCTCCATAATCACCATGCCGGATCCATGCTGTCCGAGATCAAAAACTACCCTTTTTATGACCCTCTCTTCCATTTATGTGAAGAAGGCTGGGCTGTAAACATGGTATGAAAAAAATTCTTATATGCCATCTTGATTGTTAACATCTGTTAAAATTTCCATTCATAAATTTAAAATTCAGGCTTCTGTAGCCATCTGTTTTCTTGCAACAGTCTGAAAAGAAGAAAAGCCCAAGGCAGATGTGCAGATGGGAGAAGAGCTTCTGCCTGGTCTGGCCAACTTTCCTGAGCTTTGGCTTTACTTTTTTCTCCCTAGCAAAATAGGCACGCCTTTTCTTCCTTCAAGGTAGGATTTCAATCCTTGCGTCACAGTTTACTGTCATTCTGGAATAAGAGATTAGGAAATGGCCAGAGTCTTTTTTATTTCCTCCCCTACCCCTCTTTTTAGTTCATTTAATCATGTTAACCCTGTCTTCTGAACAATGTGCAATGTGGGAAAAACTTTATTATTTATTTTATCATTGCCTTTCTGTGCCTTCTCTGTCTCTCTCTCTTTCTCTCCCCGCCTCCCTCCCTCTCCCCCACTCTCTCCTCTCTCTTTCTCTCTCTTTTTTTTTTTTTGCATACACACACGCGACACACCTGCACACACACGACAGGTTAATACTGAGTGCAGTGCCCATTTTATGAACAAGAAGACAGGAACTGAAATATTTCTACTGACTTGCCTCCAGTACTTGGCAATCTCAGCAGACACTGGAGAACAGGAACCCATTGCTTGCCTACATCACAGGCAATTTTCTAGCTTGCTGAGCCACTGAGCCCCTTACTGGGAATTTCTCTGTGGATTACTTTGGCATGGTTAATGGATATGATTTGGCAGCTGCAGGACCCAGATGCCAAGCTAGGCAACGGCCCTTTTTTATTTTGCTTCTGGCAGTGTCATCTATGTCTAAGGGACTGGGCTGCTTCTAAAACCACTTGGATTTATTCCAATGGTGCTGTTGCAGCAACTGTGAAATGCCTTTGAAAGCTGACATGACATTTTGGGGGCCTGCTGGGCTACAATACTCTCTCAAATGCAACTGAGCTTGGGACTCACTTTTAGCTTTATATAATTTTTTTTCTAGATTATCTTGAGAAATAAGTCCTCAGCAAACCCTATGCAGAGCCTGTTTTGCATTCTAATGACCCTCTCTGGAAACCTCAGCAGAATGAGTGAGGATCCACCCATCTTAAACCTTATTTAATAGTCCTGCACGTAAGCGGGTGGTTTGTGGGATCATCATGCTGGGTTATATGTACTCATTTTCATTCTACTTTGACATTGCTTTTATATATAACTCATGACTGCTGTTCCGATCTCACTGCGTGACCTGGAATGAGTCATTTAACCATGCTGACAACTTCTTGAAATGCCACAAGAGTAGATGATGTTAAAACCTTGCCTCCCTTACGTTTGTTGGCATGCGAATCATTGGGGTAATATTTTTGAGTTTGAGGAAAGGTTTGGCCAGCACTGCTGACACAGGTATACTCAACTTACAAGTTACCCATAATTCTGAATAGTTGTTGTCACCCCATCAGAGGAGTCCTAGCCACTGATTTCCCCAGGCCCTCCCACATCTTCATGGAAACCTTGAGCCGAGCAGTTTCTGCCTCCTCTCTTTGGTCTCAGAATTCTTGCCCTGTCCCTGGGCTCCTCAGGCCTCAAGGTTGAGAAGTATTCAGAAACAAGGTCACAAACCATAGCTTACAGTTTAGTGTCAGGGTTTAAAGGGTCTGGGGCAGAGATTGCAAATGCCTGGCTCTGGGGCCTCTCTTCCTACGCCTCCATTACGGCAGACATCATTAATTGATCCTAGGATGCTCTCCTATTAAGGCCAACCTCATAAGTCTACTCTAGACAGCAGTCTGTACAGCCACAAGTACCTGAATTGGAATTGGGTAGGAAGATGGAACCTGTTCACCATCCGCTGCTCAGAGGGACGCTGGTCTTGAGACCACAGCTGTTCTGAATCAGTAATGTCATGAGTTAAAAACCTGTTTAAATAGGTTGGCCTGGAACCAAACCTAATTTACAATATTTTTTTGATGAGAAATGCATTAGAACTTGAAACATGAGCTTACAAATAAACTTTGGAAAGCGACCGGTACATAAATTGGCTTTCTCTTCTGTACTTGGTTATGTGGCAGTAAGAGTGGCAGCATGGGCTGAGGTTAAGAGTTTGGATGGCCTAGTTCTCATTCCGTCCCTGCCTCTCACCGGCTGTGTAAATTTACACAAGTTTATTAACTTCTCTGTGGCTCACTTTCTTCATCTATAAAATGGGGAAGGTAATAGGATTAGCCATCCCATAGGCTTATTATGATGATTAATATTTTATTATTTGTAAAGCACTTAGTATAGTACCTATCATACAGAAGGTACAATATAAAATAAATACCATGTTCCAATCTAGACTGGGAGGCTATATCTTTCCTTCATTCTCTTTATGAAACAAAAAATTGAGTTAATCACAAATTTCATTTTTGTATAAATGAGGTGCTATTGGTATCTATTAATAATTTATTCAACACTTTACAAATATATTAACTCATTAATACTCCCAATAACCTTCTGAGACAGAGTATTAGTCCCACTTTATAGGTAAGATAACAGGCATTTCTATATGGTGTTAAAATGAAATGATAAAGCCATGTACACCCCTTAGGCACCTCTCAGAAACATGTAGCAGAGTTAGTGACCTTAAGCCAGAGACAAGGAGAGGCTTCAGGGACTTTCCCTAGATATCTTCTGTAACATTGATGTGTCCCAGCTGATAAAAATGTGCATTATTCAATGTTGTGAATACTGACCCCATTGACTCTTTTCTCTTTTTTCAATTTAAATTTTACTTTAAAAATTATCTTTTGCTGCTACAGAAACAGACATGTACATTGTTGTATATTAGAATATAAAAGACAAGAAAAATAAGGGAATAAAAAAGTATTCCTGCTACTCATTGAGTACCAGTGCTAAGGTTAGAACTTTTTGTATTTGTATTTCTCCTTTTTTCTTCACAGAATGAGATCACATGACACATACTACTGCTACTGTTCCATTACCTCTTTTTTTTTCTGGTCAATGACCTCCACTTTTCCATTTCAACACATTTTATCTCATCTAATAATAAACCATATTTACATTACCCAATTGTCTCTAAAACGTGCTTTATCACTGTTTATTCAAACTTGAATCTCATCCAGGACTATGTTAGCATCTGCTTGTGATGTCCCATAAGCCTCTTTGCATCTACTCCTTTTTTCATGATACAGATTTGTAGAAGAGACTGGGCTAGTTGTCCTGCATCCTGACATTTTTTTTTAAATCCAGAAATGACCTTGAATTTACAGGAAAGTTGCCATGCAAGTGATTAGTTATTCTTTTCTAAAGCACATGAGAGTAAGTTGCTGACATGACGCTCCATTACGTCCAGACATTTTAGTGTATATTTCCTATGAAAAAGACATTCTTTCACATTACCACAGTCAGGAAATTAACAATGACACATCGCTACCACCTAATCCTCAGACCCCCTTCAAGTTTCCCCAGTCACCCCAACAATGTCCTTTAGATGAAGGATCCAGTCTGGATTAATGTGTTGAGTTTTCATGTCATGTCTTCTTACTCTCTTTTGATATAGAATATTTGTCAATCTTTTCTGACTTTTATGACCTTGACATTTGGGGAGATTAAAGGATAGTGATTTGGTAGAATATTCCTCCATTTAGATTTCTTTGATGTGTTTTCATGATTAGAATCGGTCTATGCATCTTTGGCAGAAATATTACAGAACCAATGTTGTATTCTTTTCATTGCATCCCATCAGGTAGCATAAGATTTAGATTTGTCCCATTACTGATGATGTTAACATTGACCATTGACTGAGGTAGCATCTGCCACCCAGGCATTTTTCCCTTGGTAATTAGTAAGTATTTTATGGGGATGTACTTTAAGACTATGTAAATATCTTATCATACTTTTTCTTCTCATACTTTCAGTTTGTTATTTGTTCGTTTGTTTATTTATTTACATCTATATAGAACCATAGATTTCTATTTTATTTAATAGGTTATCATCTCTTACTATATTTATTTTCATGCTTATGTTATTTCATATTTGGCTAGTGGGAGTCCCTTCAAGCTGGCTTCTGTGTCCTTTGATGTGACTTTTCTATAAATTCTTCAATCTTTCTGGTATAAAAAGAGGTTTCAAGCTTGTCTTGTACTTTCCCTAGCCACTGATCTAGAATCAGCCATTTATCCCCAAGGATCCCTAGTGTCATTCAGTGGAAAATAGTCTTTAGAAATCAAAACCTAGGCACTCACAGTATACTCCTTGCTATTGGAGTGTCACTGCTCCCAGATCTCTGCACAAAGGTAGAGAATGTGCATATGTGTATGTGTACACTTTTCATTTTTATCTTTTGTCTGTCTGTCTATCTATTCCATTCCATTCCATTTATCCATTCCATTCATATCTGCATCATTCATTCATCATCTAGCCTCATCAATACCATCACCACACAGCCATCATCATCATTAATATCATCATCATCATTGATTTATTTATTCATCCATCCGTCCGTCTTATCCATCCAACCATCCATCCATCCCATCCATCCATCCATCCATCCATCCATCCATCCTCTATCTAAAAAGTTGTGTGTTCGCACTGTTATCTCCAATTCTAAACCAACACCACAGAGTTCATTCTAGTTTTCCCCTTTCTATATTTATAATTTCCTTCTCTAACAAGGAGACACCAAACTCATTATCCTGAATACATTTACTTATCTAATCAATCCATCTCTATGTAACCAATCTCCCATCTGCCCTTCTTCATTTAGGCTTCAACATCCCACACTTGGCCGGCCTACCATGTGGATGTCTTATTGACCCAGCTTAAGCTCTGCCACCTCACTCCACCCAACCCTTCTATGTGGGCATCATCCTCACCCCACTGGGGATTTAACATATCATGCCAGCAACCCCCAAATGTGGATGCCTTCATTACCCCTCTTATCTTCCAACACTATGTTGAGCCACCTGTCATGTGGACGTCTTCCTCAGTCTTTCAGACTTCAGTATCTTACATTTGGTTTCACCCCTGTGGGGAAGGGACCCACTCTTTACCCTGCTCTGGCTATGACATACCACACAGTGTCCCCTTCCACATGGAGAATCACCTCACTCTGCTCAGCTTTCAACTCCTCACACCAGGCCGCCCATCTACATAAATGCCTTCCTCACTGGCTAGGGCCAGGCTACCCTTGTGTGGACTCCTACCTCCTCCCATTCTGGCTTCCACCCCACCCCTACCCTCCATACACAAACATACACACTTGCTCAGCTCCATCTAATGACTTTTGCACAAATTGTTCAGGAAGGAGAAAGGAGGGAGAAAAGAGGAAGAGGGGCCATAATTGACTCTGGAGGAGAAGAATACTGGTGCTTCACCACTAACCTCCTCTTCCACCAATGGCTGAGACTCCAGATCCATCCTTTAGTTACTGGCTGAATAAGAAAGTGTTTAGTAGTAATTCCATAAATGTCATGGGTTTCTTTTTTGTGGGTATTTTTTGAGAGAAAAAGCCAGGAAGAATTTCCAATTGTCAAAGGATTTGGTGAGGAGAGATGTCAGTTTGCTAATAAGTGATAGGGGACTATATTAGTTTTCGAGGGCTACCACAACAAAGTATCAGAGACTGGATGGCTTAAAAAACAAATATTTATTTTCTCACAATTTCAGAGGCTAAGAGTTCAAGATCAAGGTGTCTGCAAGGCTGGTTTCTTCTGAGACCTCTCTTCTTGGCTGTAGATGGCTGTCATCTCCTTTCGTGTTCACATTATATTCCCTCTGTGTATTTGTGTCCTACTGTCTTCTTCCAGTAAGGACACCTGTCATATTGGATTAGGGCTTACCCTAATGACCTCATTTTAACTTAATTACCTCTTTAAAGATTCTATCTCCAAATACAGTCACATTCTAAGGTACTGGGAGTTAGAACTTCAACATGTGAATTTTGAGGAGACACAATTGATCCCATAATAGGGACATACTCCTATAAGGCTGAAAGTCTTCTTATGCAATGTGAGTTTTTAGTTCTTCCTTATTTGAATGACTAACCATTTAATAAAAGTTTATTTTTTCTTATTTTTTCTCACCAAAAATTCCTATTGCCAAATCTGGGGAAAGTTATCTGAATATTTTGGTGGACTACAGAGAGAGTTTTGACCTTTGGGTTTTCTGAGTAACATAAGTTAAAGCCTGGGGCAACAACACCAAAAGAAAGTGAACATGCATTAAAAGGACCTGCAAGATTTGCTTCAGGGGCCACTGAAGAGTCAAAATGGCTCAGTAGTTCTTGCTTATGGAGTGAAGTCTGGCTTAAAGGTTGGAGACACTGGCCCATGGGATAAATAGGGTACAGCCCAGAGCTTTTGGAGAAATTATGCTCAGACGATACCTGAAATAGAAGCCCAAGCTCAATGTACCGTGAAGTGTCAATCCAAAGAGATCCAGGTACCAAACCACAGGATGAAAGTAGAGATAAGAAACCAGAGCAAGAGAGTTTAGAGTGGAAAGTACAAAGTGGAACCCGGAGTAATTTTCTGAACCACTGGAACGTAACTGTAAGAGCTATTATAGGTCCTCAGCAATCTTAGCCATGGTGATGAAGGAGCTGTTAGGATAGCCAGACCAAGTCAGGCACTCTGTAAAGCAGGACTCTCTTGAAAGCAAATGGTAGAAACTAACTCAAATAAGCTTAAATAAAAATGGGAGTTTATTGGTGCATGTAGCTGAAAGGAACAAATCTAGCTTAAGGACAACTGGATTGTGAGGTTTAAATGGTATCAGTACCTTCCATCTGGTGTCTGCCCAACTATGCCTCCCTCTTTGGTTTTGGCTACATTTTTTCACCACATATGACCTTTCTAGGGCTAGGAAAGATGTTTTCAAATAGGCACCTTCCATTTTTCTTCATCTGTCCAGAAGAATCCACCTTTTCTCTTCCAGTGTCTGTATAAAATTTTAAGATAGAACTCTTAATCATTTTGATTTCATAAATCAATCACATGGTCAGGAAGATGGCATACTCCGAGTGGTCATTCTGGGTCTGGTGGGAGGTGAGCACAGCTATACAAGAATCATGTGAAAAAGGAGAACAGAGGATCCCTAGGAGGGCACAAAGTGCTGTTACTAGAAAAGGGGAGAATGGATACATGGTGGACAAAACCATGCATCTATCACAGACACCTATACCAAAATCAGAGAGATGCCCAGGACATCTCCTATCCTGAAGTATTCTGTGTGCTAGATTATACCAAACATGCAGGAGAATGACCCAAAAGACTAGGTCTGAGGAGTCCATAAGATATCCTTAAAGTTTCTTGCTATGGCACCTGCCTCCTTCAGAATTAGGCCCTATCTCTAGCTGCTTGTCCATTTTTTGCTTGTCATTTTATTGTCCCCAAAGAGATCAGTAATCATTTAGCTTGACTATAGTAGGCAATGCATCCAGGCTCAGCCAAGCAAAGGAATGAATCTTTAGGTCTCTGGTGAGACGTCTCCTTCTATGGAGGCCTAGTGACTGTTCTGTCCTTAGAAAATGTTATAATCTACTCATGAATAAGGAAGAAAATATCAACTCGTTTCTAATTGCATTCTCTTCTTCCCTCCCTCTTTCCCTCCTTCCCTCTCTTCATGCCCTCCTTTCTTCTTTCTTGGCATCTATCTATCATCTATCTATCATCTGTCTGCTGTCCCTCTGTCTGTCTATCATCATCTATCATCATATATCACCATCAACTACCTTCTATCACCTATGACACTTATATAGTATTCGCTATGTGCCAGTCACCATTTTAAGTGCTTTTTACAAATATCATCTCCTTTATTCCATATAATCTTCATATCCTAACTGTGCTGTTTGTGTTCCAGTTGAGGAGAGATGTTTTCTTCTGCAGGTTTATGAAAGTACATAAATTAATCCTGGAGATTTAGAAAGTCAAAGTAATCAATAATTAAAGCTAACAGAAAGAAACTTAGCTTAGAACAAATCAAGATTACTAACCACCCTTCTTCTAAAAAGGAAGAAAACATTAAATAATTATTCATCGAGTACAGTAAGCCCTCTTAACATCATTGATAGGTTCTTGGAACTATGACAAAATGATGTATGATGAAACCAATTTTACCGTAGTCTAATTAATATAAACAAGAGTTAAGCTCCTATGGTATCTCATGAAGGTTTTAATGAAACGATGTTCGATCAAACAACATTATTTGAGGACCTGCTGTGTTTGATCCCTGGGTCTTTTGAAAATTATAATTTAAGACACTCCTCTGGATTATTTTAATGTGAGATAAATAAATGGAATTCAATCAAAGTTATTAAGGGTCTTCTATATACTAGATACTATGCTAAAAGATATACTTACTTATTTGTCCTTAGTGAATGAGACACAGTTCCTGCTCTCATAAAACTTACTGTCTAGTGAGTAATAGTTAAAGATGGCAGAGATGATAATCACTTCCGTGTTTATTCCATCCTTCTTTCTCTTAGTAATAGAATATCCAAAAGTTTTAGCTGTGCATATGGCTACCACACTACAAACTACTTTCCTCAGCACTTTTGTGAGTAGACTTGGCTATGAAACTTTGTTCTGGAAATCAGGTGTGAGCAGAAGAAATACATACAACTCCCAGGTTGTAATGTTTAAAAAATCTCCCTTCTCCCACTTCTTCTGCCTCTCTCCCTATAGATTGGAATGTTCAAATATGTTGCTGGAGTCCAGCTTCAACTATGAGATAACAACACTCTAGCAGCCTCTTTCAATTGGGGTTCTTAAGAGAGTTAAGTATTACAGAAAATGATTTAACTCTTATCTCTCTTCATTATTCCAAGGATGATATGAAGCTATACTATTCTAGATAGTATAGGAGCAAGTATTAAAGCTTATTTCTTTCTCAAGAAATCTCCATTGACAAGGGCTACTTAGGAATGTTGGAGCAAGAAGATGGAAGGAACCTGGGTTTCTAGATGTCTACACAGACCACAACCTCCAAACCATTCTAGGCTGCCTGCCTATCTCTAAACTATATGAAAGAGAAATTAATGTAAA
Source organism: Pteropus medius (assembly GCF_902729225.1). Classification (NCBI taxonomy): domain Eukaryota; kingdom Metazoa; phylum Chordata; class Mammalia; order Chiroptera; family Pteropodidae; genus Pteropus; species Pteropus medius. The sequence continues at coordinate 24,277,786 of NW_024354502.1, read as the reverse complement.
TATCATTGGAGCCATTATATTTTGTGGTGTCTTTTATACAGCGGCTTAGCCTTTGCCTATCTAATTTATACCCATAAGGAAAACAGCATTGCTGTGGGACTCAAGAGGCTTGGTTTCAAGAAGTTTGTGATGTTGGCCCAGCTGGCCTCAACCTGAGAAGATAAATTAGAGCATTTTGGTTATTGTCTTTGGCACAATCCTTCAGTCAAGGGAAGCTATGTGGACAGAGCAGCAGCTGCAGACTCAGAGAAACAACTCTAAAGCAATGCCAAGAAATACCTTTTCCATTTGCCTCCTGCTCAGCTTGCTCCTAGATTCTTCTGGGATAAATACCCCACTTATTCATGAACCAAAAATTCAAGCTGTCAAGGAATGAAGCTGATGTGTAAAAGAACTGTCAGACCAAACACATATTAGCAAATGGCTGGCCTTTCTTCTAGAAGACACACCTTACCCCAAAGACAAATAGCATAGTTGCCGGCAGAGGGGACATTAGTAGGCATCTTAAGAGAATACTGTATTCTGGGCTCTACTAGATTTTTGTATCTCTCCAATATGGTGACTTTGCAGTACCAAAGTCCAACCACTGATCGTCCTCCTCATAGTTCTTATTAATAGAGGCATAGCACACTAGCTGTGACTAGTAGAGTGGTCCTAACTAACTTTGATGCCCAAAGTGCAAGGCCCATGGACGGTATCACATGTATTTCTTGTAACCACTTATAAGGTGGGAGGTATCAATCTAGATTTTATAGGTGATAAAACTGATGTCTGGAGAACTTGACATAACTTGTGGAAGGCCACAGATCTACTAAATGATAGTCTGTCAGGCTCCACAACTGATATTTTATCATATCATGCAGCTTCAGTAGTCCCTTGAAGAACTTGGGGGTTAGGGGCACTGACCTCCTGCACAGTCAAAAACCTGTGTCTAACTACAGTTGGTCCTCCATGTATGTGGATTCCCAACCACAAAGTTGACCCTTGAAACAACATGGATTTGAAATATATGGGTCTATTAAACTTTGGTCAACTGAAAAAAAAAAACTGTATATAATTGAACTAACGCAGTTCAAACCTGTGTTGTTCAAAGGTCAACTGTACTGAGTAAAAATGACCTCTATTGTACATTGAATTGTTGACCCCAATTTTCCACCTCTCCCTGTATCTACACTCTTTATAAATGAGTTTAAAGGAGTTCTCACTAGAGGCATAGTGTACTTCCATGTCTCTTGGCTTTGGACTCAACTTGTTTTGGCCAATTGATGTGGGTGGGCATCACTTTGTACCTGTTCTGAGCCTAAGCTTTAAGAGACATCACAATTTCTGACTGCTCTTTGGGGCTACTGTCATTGCCATGAGAAGAAGATGCCCTGGATAATCCACTGCAACCAAAGAGGATAAAAGTTCCTCCTAGAAAGTTCCTCCCCTTTATCCTGGTCCCCAGAATGAACATACGTGAAGTAGGTCTGAGCCCAACCTACAGCAAGGAATTAAGCTGAGATCAATTTGCAGATTGAAGCAGAGCAGCCAGCCAATCCTGGTCTAGAAGAATAAATTACTGTTTTAAGACACTGAAATGGTTGTGTGAGCAAGAATAAATTACTGTTTTAAGACATTGAGATGTTTGGCTGAAACAATCTCTTAGAACAGGGGTTCCCAACCCCTGGGCCACAGACCAGTACTGGTCGAGAGCCTGTTAGGAACCAGTCTGCACATCAGGAGGTAAGTGGCAGGCCAGTGGGCAAAGCTTCATCAGTATTTGCAGCCACTCCCCAGAGCTAGCATCACTGCCTCAGCTCTACCTCAGATCATCAGGCCATAGGAGAACCAGTTCTTGGTGCCAAAAAGATTGGGGACCTCTGTCTTAGAACATTCTTTAGCCACTATAGAAATATCATAGCCTTGTCCTGAAACTGGGATGAGAGATATCATTATTCTGCTTATAATTCTTTAACGACTCCTTATAGCTTTTATTATGCATATGTAAGGGTCTTGTTTTCTAATCCATTCAGCCACCCTATGTCTTTTGGTTGGCGCATTTAATTCACTTACATTTAAAGTGATTGTTGATAGTTATACAGTTATTGTCATTTTATTATTCATATTTATGTTTTTCCCTTGCCCCTTTTTTTCTTCTTAAAGAAGTCCCTTTAACATTTCTTGTAATCCTAATTTGGTGCTGATGAACTCCTTTAGCTTTTTCTTGTCTGGGAATCTCTTTATCTGTCATTCAATTCTGAATGATAGCTTTGCTTGGTAGAATAATCTTGGTTGTAGTTCCTTTCTTTTCATCATTTGGAATATTTTGTGCCAATCCTTCTGGCCTACAAAGTTTCTGTTGAGAAATCAGCTGACAGTCTTACAGTAGCTCCCTTATGGATAACTATTTTTTTCTTGCTTATTTTAAGATTCTCTCTTTGTCTTTAAACTTGACATTTTAATTATGATATGTCTCGGTGTGTTCATCTTGTTTGGTACTCTCAGTGCTTCCTGAATTTGTATGTCTATTTCCTTTGCCAGGTTAGGAAAGTTTTCCACCATTATTTATTCAAATGGGTTTTCAATTCTTTGGTCTCTCTCTTCTCCTTCTCCTTCTTCTTTTTTTACATGCCTACAGCACCTAGTATTCCTAGGTGGTCTCCCACCCAAGTACTAACCAGGTCCAACCCTGCTTAGCTTCTGAGATCAGATGAGATTGGGCATGTTCAAGGTGGCACGGCCATAGACCTCTCTTCTCTATCTTGAATACCTATGATGTGAAGGTTAATACACTTGATGCTGTCCCAGAGGCCCCTTCAACTGTCCTCATTTTGGGGGGATTCTTTTTTTTTTGCTGTTCAGATTATGTGTTTCCTGCTACCTTATCTTCTAAATCACTGATTCAGTTCTCTGCTTCATCTAATCTACTATTGATTCCTTCTGATGTATTCTTCATTTCAGATATTGTATTCTTCATTCCTGACCATTTTTAAAATATTTTCTACCTCCATTTCTATGTTTCCTACCTCTTCGTTGAATTTCTCACTGAGATCATTGAGCATCCTTATAATCAGTGTTTTGAACTCTGCACCTGGTAGATTGCTTGTCTCCTTTTGTTTAGTTCTTTTTATGGAGTTTTGTTCTGTTCTTCCATTTGGGACATGTGTCTTTGTCTCCTCATTTGGGCTACCTTCTTATGTTTGTTTCTGTGTATTAGGTAGAGCTACTATTTATCCCAGTCTTGGTAGGGCGGCCTTATATAGTAGGTGTCCTGTTTGGCCCAGGGGCACAATCTCCCTGGTCACTGAGCTGGGTAGTGCATATGTGTCCCTTGTGTGGATTGCATGTGCCCTCCTGCTGTAGTTGAGTCTTGACATCGCTGTTAGCATGTCAATGGGAGGGATTGATCCTCAGGCTGGTTGGATGTGAGGACTGTCTGTGACTACAGTGCAGGGGCTGACCCTACAGAGCAAGATTTACTTTAGTGGGGCTCTACTGCCTGCCAAGTCTGCCCTTTGGATGTGTTGTTTTGGAGGTAGTTTTTTGATGTTCTGGTGTGTTCTGAAGCTGTGTCACTGGGAGTGTTGGTTCTGGGGCCTCTTGGGAGGGGGTCTTGTGCAGGCCAACATCAGCCACTGCCTGTACCCTGCCTGGGGGCACTTGGTTTGAGCTACAAAGTGATCTGAAAATGGTTACCACTTGTGTTGGGCCTGGAGGTGCCTGAGGGAAGCTCAGCTGTGAACTAAGGCCAGCTGCCACTAATACTGGGCTTGGGACTGCTTAGCAAGTTACAGGGCATGCTGAGGCCAGATGCTGCTTGTTTGGGGTTTGTGAATCTTTGAGAGGTTCTAGAAATGTCTGCAGCATGAGCCAAGATAGGTCATTTTATGGAAAAACCACTGAAAGTGGCTTGGGTGGGCCTACAAGTTAGGTGCAGTATGGTCTCAGGGAATCACCAGGGCCAGGTGAACACTGTTAGCCAGGTCGATGGAGACTTAACTGTGGTGACTGTCTGAGCGTACATGCTGGGTGGAGGAGGGCTCAACAAAAGAACAATGGCTTCTGCCAGCATGTCTGTCTGGGAGAAAGTTGTCCCTCCGGCCCTCGTCCTGAAGCCAACAATTCAGTTCCTCTCCGTATGTCCCTGGCACCTTCTGAGCAGCTGCCCCAGTGCTGGAGCTCAGAGTGAGTAAGTCTGTCAGTAAGTAAATCCATGTGCAGGCCCTTTAAGAGGAATGCCTGGAACTCCAGCCATCCTTGTCTCACTCAGCTATAATCACCACTGGTTTTCACTGCCAGAAGATGTGAGGACTTCTCTTCCCAGGACTGGAACCCTGGGCTGGGGAATCTTGTGTGGGGACAGGACCCCTTGCTCCTCCAGGACAACCTCCACAGCTGAGATATCCGTCCTGATTTTTAACCACCATATATGGGTTTGGGACCAGCTCATTCCTAGTCTCTCCCTCTCCTACCAGTCTCTGCGTGGCTTCTTTTGTATATCCTTAAGTAGGACTTCTGTTTAGTTAGACTTCAGGTGGTTCTTAATAATGGTTGTTCTGTAGTTTAATTTTGATGCTGTCTTGGAGGAGGTGAGCACAGTGTTACCTACTCTACCATCTTGACCAGAGGCCGTGAATGAGACTTGGTTTTGATGCTCCTTTCTAATGGGGATGGAAGAGAATATACTTATTAGATTAATGGCAGCATACTATGTGTCTGACACCATGTTACGCTGCTTTAGCGAAAGTACCACATAGAGCAGCACCTTCAGTTGGGACCACTATTTGGTTGAATTTACAAAGTACACTCTCATACTCTAACTATATTTGATTTTTGAGGGGATCAGGATGGTAAATGGAAATATAATGGATACCACCACCTCTGCATCCTATAGATCTTTAAGTATCACTCTGACTTTACTGCACAATTTTTACATTATGATAATTGTGCCCACGTTTAATCACTGCTGCCTGATCTCTATTGCCACCTTGAGATTCTATCATTCCTCTTAGGGAGCTCAATTCTCTAACAGCTACCCCTCAGAGGGTAGCTACTTTTGAGCTTTTTGTGAGAGTAACTCTCTAATCAGTGCATGCTTGATTACTTTGGTAAACTGTTGGTTGTTGGGCTTTCTAGCTTTAAGTAATCTGTCTTGTGTATCTACCTCTCTGCACCTTTAATCCCTTCCTCTGCTGTCTGCCTTGGCAGTTCCAGCATTTGTACTTGTTTTAGTAAGGGGCACAACTTTCTAAAGATTCCCAAAGAGCTACCTTAACAACATATTAGCATCATCTCTTAAGGTTCTTGCCAGGTGTTAAATTCTATACTAGGGCAATTTCTACCACGTTGACAAACTCTCCTTTATTCATCTCTGTGTTCTACTCTCCTTTGTCCTGCACTTTTAGGAACAGTCCCATATTTTCTGAACTCCTGCTGGTATATTTTAGGAAGATCTTGCACCAATGTTGGTTTACAATCTCCTATTCCCTTACAAGGCCAAGCACAGCTCCAAACAGAATCCTGACATTTGCATAGCAGATCTTCCCAGATTGAGATTTTTACCTTTTTTGAAGATCAATGCAATGATTAAGGAGGATTATCAACTTTTTCTGCTCTCCTGTATAGGAGATGAAAGCCTCCTTTTTATGCTACCAAAGGAGCACTCTGGCTTTCACCTTTAGCTTTTGATTATGCATTAATCATTCTCAACCTCTGTCTATTGCCTTAGAACAGCTCTCAATTCCAGTGTTCTTATAATTGCTTCCACATTTTTCTAATGCTTCACACACTCTTTTTGTGGCAAAAATTAAGGAAGATATCAATGGATAAAGCAACCTACTACAAAGGAAATTCTGGAAGAGGGCTAAGAGCCGAGGGCTGATTGTCTGGCAGTAGTACTCCCAGGAGGTACAGAGGCATGAAGTGCTGTGGTATGGAAGAGGACTAAAGCAGTTTAGTATTGGAGTTAGAGCTGGAACCACAAAGTTATTATTATTAGAATCAGAACCCATGTCTTCTGAGAGTTAGTCTCATTGTTATTCTAGTGTAACAAGCAATCTCTGTTAAGTCAAATAAGGCAGCTAGATTCATTGCTCACTTCGGGGAAAAGCCATGTGCTCTCCTCTTCTAATTCCAGAAGAATCACCATCCCTGTCACAGGAACAGGGCAGAGAGGTACAGAATAGAGACCCTGGCAGGATACTCACAGCCCAGGCCTTATTCCAACACTTGGGGGATCTTTCAGCACCAGTTGTTAATGCTTCCTTGGTGTCCTTTTCTCTTCCAACTCTCACGCTCAAGGGTTTCCATAAAAGCCAGCCTTTCAGGGAGCTAAAAATGATGCCAATGACTAGTGATTGCTTCCTTCATCACCTCTCTCCTAAGAGGCAGAGGATGTGAGGAAACTCTAACTTCCATTTCAAGGACTGTCACCACTCACATTCCAGCAAATATTCAACTTTATTAAAAGATTTAATCCAACTTATCAATTTGTTTGGGGAGGTAAATTTTTTTCAATGTAAAAGTAATAACAATTATTTCTAGAAAACTTGGAAATTTCATACATAGAAAAAAATAACTACATTCATTCCATCACAGAAAGACAAGCACTGTTACATTTTGGTACATTTCATTCCTATTTTTTTATGACTTTGTTTTACACATTTATAATCACATAAAGCATTTTTTTATCTTTAGACTTTAATATTATAAAAGAAACATTTTCACTGCTTTAATCCTCGTGGATATAATATTAAGTGGAATATTACACAACAAGAATATATTGCCTATTTAATCACATCTTTTTCTTGGGGTAGATATATGATATATATGACAAGTAAATCATTGATAAGTTCTTGGAAGTTGCAACTTTAAGAGAAACAACATATAACTAAACCAATTTTTCCATAGATTTATTGATATAAATAAGAATTAAGTTCCTATGTCATATTTCTGGTCACAAAAACATCATCAAAACACTTCCAATATTAAACACTGAAATAAATGTGAACTCTACTTACATTTAAGAAAGATTAATAAAAACAAGTAAGAGAATTCTTTTCCAACCCGCTTATTCCAGCACCTCGGGGCTCTAGGGGGAACCCATGCAGACAGGATGCCCTTCCATTCCAGGACACACTTACACACATACCCATACCAGAGTGGGATAATGTACGCATGTCAATTCACTTCATATGTACATCTTTGGGATGAGAGAGGAAACCAGAGTCCCTAGAGAAAACCCATGCAGACAAGGAGAGAACATGCAAACTCTATAGGCAGTGGCCCTGCTGGGAACTGATTTCTCTTCCTCAACAAGATTATAATGAAATAACTTCGAAAAAAGATGTTATTCGAGGACCTGCTATATTTATATAATTAAAACACTGTAAAGATGGCCCCGTATTAATCTTTTAAATTTAAAATTAATATGTTGATATTTTCCATGTCATGAAAAATTATTTGTAAGCCTAATTTTTAATTGCTGCATGATATTTCACTATGTGGATGTACTGAACTTTAAGGATGACTATGGTATTATTTGTCATCTGATGAATACAGTGTTTTGCTATACTAAATTAATCTGCTGTATGTATCCTTACATTTCCTTAAATTAGATTTCAGGAAGTGCGTTACCAGGTAAAAGAGTACGACAAAGACTGCTAGCTGTTCAGGGAACCTATTGTCCCTTCTTACTGAGCACACAACAAAACAACAATTCCCAGCCCCCCAATCCTTGTAGTAAAGCCTGCTGAGATAGCCGAGTCCTAGCCAGAGGAATGTAAGCTACTTCCAGGCCTGTCCATAAGATATTACATGCATACTCCTCTGTACTGTTTCCACTTCTGTAGAATGGTCCTGGATATCTCCATTGAATCTGGCCAAGGGTCTATTAATTACCAGGTTCTTGAATGATTTTATAGAGCACCTCTCTCTTTCTTTTTTCTCACACACGTACACACATACCTGAGATCTGAGATATTACAGGAACATCACATGAACAAAAAATACACTTCTATTTTCTTTGAGCCATTATAATACATTTTTGGGTCAATGTTCCAGCAGTTAATGTTAACCCAATTAATACAAAAATACACATTTTAAAATACCTTTTAATATTGTTATTTTGTACTTATTTTTAAATTGCTGTCTAGAAAGTTATTGCTAATGTATATTTTCACCAGCAATGTGTGCAAAAGCCCACACCATTGTAAGCATTAAAAATGTATTTGCCACCTTGCATGAAAAAATTATCATCATTAATTTTTTGGTTACTAGTGGTTAAATATTTTTCTTTTAGTCATTTGAATTTCATGTGTTTCTAATATGGAAATTGCATAATTAAAAAAACACTCAAATATATCTATCCTTTTGTGATGTATTTCATTGTTTTAATCTGCATGTTTATAGACAATTTGAAATTAATAGTCTATTGATCTAAAGAGGCAGGTTTGAATTTTTTGGCTAATATATTAGAGGATCTCAAACTACTACTATATTTTAAAATTATAATAATATCTCATGACCAATGAGAACAAGAAAAAAAACCTGGATTTGTTCCTGCAATTCTGAGAAAACTAAATTATTAATCAGATAATTGCAGAATAGCACATTCAAAACAAATATTAAGCAATCCCATTGAAACTCTGGTGTTGGAAAACAAGGCCACCATCTGGGATATTCTATATTTATTTGGTTTTGGGTTGCGTGATTATGCTGCAATTCACTATAATTAGGAAGAGTATTATAATGGAGTTTAACTCAGCCTATACATTGGCTTTGATATACATGACACATGTCACCACCTTGATTTTCTTTCATGAGTTGAATGCTTTATTTCAAGTATGGTCTCCACTCTAGTGCTATGCTCTGGTGAGAGTGAGGGATTGGGTGGTGAAGGATTCTTGAAGTTATAACCCATTCCCTATGCTTACTTTGACCTCTCTGTTCTTATGTGGTTCTGCAAGTCACCTTTACCTTACCCTCATGGTTATTTTGGCCATCTTAGTCTCAACTATTATCAGGACTTATGACACAAATATTTATTGAGTGCCTACTATGTGTCAGGCACTATTCTAGGTGCTGGGAATGCAGTAGATAAAAAAAGAGGAAAGGAAAAATCCCTGCCCATAAGGAACTTGCAGACAGTATATAATAAACATAATAAATAAGTACTATTATATAGTGTGTTGAAAAATGGTAAGTGCTATGGGAAAAAAAAAATTTAAAAAGTAGAGCAATGTAAGAGTGGTTAAGAGTTCTGGGGTGGGAAGAAGCTGGTTGCAGTATTAAATGGGTAGTCAGGGTTGGCCTCATGGAGAAGAGATTTGAGTAAAAACTTGAAGGAAGTAAGAGAGAAGAGTTGATCAAGTAGATATACAGGTAAGAGGAGCAGTCAGTGTAAAGGCCCTAATGTAGGCTGTAGGTAAAGCAGATTTGGACATGATAACTTCAAGATGTCCATTAGATATCCAAATGGAGAAATTAAGTTAGCAGTTGGATATATAAGCTGAGAGTGAGGATGGAAGTTACTTAAACTCATTTAAAATACATTCTGAGTGCTCTATGAATGCCTTCTAAGCCCTAAAATTCTGATACATGTTTATTTTCCTCATTTTAAAATTCTATGTTTAGCACTAATCACAATATACACAAAGTAGATACTTCCCAAACGTCTATCAACAGAATGGATAAATATATCATGGTATATGCATGTAATGGAATGCTATATAGCAATGAGAATGAATGAATCGGAGCTCTGCACAGAAATATAAATCAATCTCTCACATATATTTAAAAACTTTAAAATTTTTAATTGTGGTAAAAAAACCATGTAACAAAATTTATTAAATATATATTTTGAAGTGTACAGTTTAGTAGTGCTAAGTATATTCACTAATCTTTAGACACTTTTCATCCTATAAAACTGAAAAACTATACTCATTATACAGTAATTCCCCATTTCCCCCTTCTTTTAGCCCCAGGCAACCATCATTCTTCTTTCTGTTTCTATGAATTTGACTACTTTGGTTACCTCATGTAAGTGGAATTATACTATATTTATTTATTTATTTTTTTGTGACTGGCTTATTTTACTTAGCCTAATGTCTTCAAAGTTCATCTAAGTTGTAGTATATGACAGGAATTCCTTCCTTTTTAAAGTTGCATAATATCCACATTTGTTCATTCATTCATCAATGGCCATTTGGGTTACTTCCACCTCTTGACTCTTATGAACATGGATGCATAAATATCTTTTCAAGACTCTGCTTTAAATTCTTTTGTTTTTATAACCCAAAGTGAGATATTTGGACCCCGTGGCAACTCTATTTTTACTTTTTTGAGAAACCACCATATTGTTTTCTATAGCAATTGCACCATTTTACATTCTCACCAATAGAGCCCAAAAGTTACAACTTCTCCATATCCATGCCAACAATTGTTATTCTCTGCTTTTCTTTTTAATAGGAGCCATCCTAATGGATGTGAAGTGGTATCTCATGGTTTTGATTTGCATTTCCCTAATGATTAGTAATACTGAGCATCTTTTCATATGCTCATTGGCCAATTGTATATTATCTTTGGAGAAATGTCTCTTCATGTCTTTTGCCCATTTTTTTTTTTACTAGTTATTTTTTTGTTGCTGAGTTGTATGAGTTCTTTATATATTCTGGATATTAGCTCCATATCAGATATATGATTTGCAAATATTTTCTCCTGTTCTTAAGAAAATTTTCACTCTGCCGATTGTATCTTTTGATGTACAGAAGTTTTTAATTTTGATCAAGTCCAATTTATCTATTTTTGCTTTTGTCGCCTATGCTTTTGTTGTCACATCCAAGAAATCATTGCCAAACCCTGTGTCATGAAGACTTTTCCCAATGTTTTCTTCCAGGAGTTTTATAGTTTTATAGTTGTATATGGTGTAAAGGTCCGATTTTATTCTTTTGAATGTGGATGTCCAGTTTTTTCAACATAATTCATTGAAGAGAATTTCTTTTCCTCACTGAGTGGTCTTGGTACCCTTGACAAAGATTGCTTGACCTTATGCATCAGAGTTTATTTCTGAGATCTCTATTCTACTCCATTGGTTTATAAGTCTGTCTTTGTGCAATCAAACATATTTTCAAGTGAAAAAAGCCAGACGCAAAGTAATAAACTGTATGATTCTATTTATATAAAATTAAAAAAATGATTAAAACCAATCTGTGATGTTAGAAGTTAGGCTAGGTCATAACCTTGGTATGGGTGGCTGGAAGGGAGTATAAAGGGGGCTTTTGGTGGTACTGGTAATACTGTTTCTTGATTTTTGTGCTTATTATACAGTTATGTTCACTTTGAGTTATACAGGTATTTAGTATTCATACTATCAGAATTTTTAGACTCTTTAATATAATCTTAGTTAGAAATATGCATAGAAACAGAGAAACTATGATAAAAATCCATTGAACTTACATTGCTTTTAATTATTATGATGTGTTTCCACATCTATAATTCATAGAAACCTACCTCATAGAGTCATGTGAGAATTAAATTATATTAGCTCTGTGTTAATATCAAGAAATATTAGCTATTACTAACATTGAGTACCATTGAGTAACAATTGAGTACCAAGTTTGGGTGCCAGTCTTGCTAGGAATTTTTATAAAGTTTATTCACTCTAATCCTTAAGTAAATTTTATTATTTTCCATTTTATAGATAAGAAAATTAATGCTTAGGGAGGTTAAATGACTAGCCTATGTTTACAGAGCTAATAAATGGCAGAGCCAGACTTTAACTACTAGGTCATGTAAGTCCATAGTCTTCAAATGTTTTTGCTAATATACTCCCTGGATCATTTTTAAAAAATTATTTACTTCTATAATTTTCAATGTAAGTTTAATAGTTGCAAAGCATAAAAGTTCCAGCTTGTGGTAAATATTGGCATATCAAAATAAAACTGTTATGTCACTTTCCAAATGTTTCCAATGGAATATTACATTCTTTAATGATTGGATACTCACCATCATGCGTTTAAAAAATATTTGAAAAACTCTTAGTAGTCAGAAATTTTATACTGTTCCTTTCCTTCTATAAAGTCGTTTTTCCATTCCAGTGCCCTACATCCAGGATTTTATCCTTCTGGCTTTTAGGTTTCAAAATATTTTTTCAATTGCTCTATCATACTTCTCCACAATAAAATATACATATGTAAATATAATTTTATAAAATGTTCTGTGTTGTGGCCAGGACGTGGAAGCAACCAAAGTGTCTTACAATAGATGATTGGCTAAAGAAGCTGTGGTACATATATACAATGGAATATTACTCAGCCATAAGAAGAGATGAAATACTGCCATTTGAGACGAGATAATCATGCTAAGCAAAATAAGCCAGACAGAAAAAATTGAAAATCACATGATATTACTTATATGTGGGATATAAACCTAAAAGCAACGGATGAGTAGGACAAACAAACAGAGACTCATGGACGTAGACTATAGACTAGTGGTTACCAGAGGGTAGGGAGTGGGGGAGGTGTGGGGAGGTACATGGGGTAAAGGAGGTCAAGTATAAGAGGGTAGGGGAAGGGTGAAGTGGGTAAAGAGGATCAAATATATGGTAGCTGAAGGAAACTGGACTTTGGGTGGTAAACACGCAATAGAACATATAGATGTTAAATTATAATGTACACCTGAAAATTATATAATTGTATTAACCAACGTTACCCTAATAATCTTAATTAAAATAAAGTCCTGTTAAATTTTTGCTCTGAATTATAATTACTAGTAGTACATAATTTATTAAAACATAAATGTATTACATTTTTAACAAATAATTATTGAAACATAAATGTAAGATTTTGGAAATGAATTTTTATGATAAATGAGGGTCACATTTATGGAACCCTGATTAAAGGAATTATCAACACATCCTTTGGCTTGGCTTCTGAGTCATCTTTCCCCTCAGGGCATTGCATTTTAGAGAGGTAGAGGTTGGGTGAGAGGACTTCTTTTTTTTGAAAGTGTTAAGAAGGCAAATATAAAAGACATCTTTCAAGCAAATCAATTTTTGGATGAAAGCAATATGATCTTTGAGGTTCTGGATCTTGAAACTGGTGCCTTAAAATTCTTCATGCCCATCTGCCTCTTAGAAAGTCTCTGAGCACAAAGATGACCACACTGCAGTTTATGCCTCTTGTCCTGGTATAATTATTAACAGCAGCATCCTTGTCATTCTCAACGTATCTCAGTTTGGATGATATTATCGGTCACCCCATCAGGTACTCCTGATTCCCCAAAGGAATACATACTCAGACTTGAAGACCACTCTTGTAGACCCAGGGGTGCCTGGTTTATTTCCTATTTCTTTTTTGCCTATTAAATTTTAAAAATATTTATTGTATACCCATTTATTATACACTCATGTTTTTAACAGATAAGAAAACTGAAAACCCAGAGAGTTTAATTGACCAGCCACACCTAGAAAGCAGCTAAACCAGAACCCAAGCCCTGGTCTTCCTGTTTCTAAAGCTTATACTTACTATCAAGTCTGGGCCCTGGGTCTAGAGGGTGAGGCATTGCCTTGTTTTGGTTTCATTCCCTGAGGCATGAGGTTCCACCTCCTGGGGTTGTAATTTTGGCCTGCTCATTGCCAGACTGCCCTTTTGCTCAAATCTCCCTGTGAAACACCTCCGACAGGCTGCCTTTCATAGTTGTCTGCACTTTCTCTCCATCCCTATCCTGCTTCTGTTCACCAGCATCGCCTCTTTGGGTGGCTGCATAGAGCCCAATCCATTCAACAAAGGCAGCAGGACCAATATCTCCAAAATTCACTATCCAATCCTGTGCTTCCGACAGCATAAGGTCTGAACCTCTTATCAAGATTCGCCAGGCTCTTTTTATCATATGTCCACATCAGTACTATTGAACTTTCTCCTCTTCTTTCTCCAACCCCACCTCCCTTGGCAATTGTTTGTCCCACATAGGGCTCCACCTCCCAAATCTGTCTTCTACTCAAACTTCAGATTTCAGTTTAGATCTCTGGGCTGCTTGCCTGAGCTTTGTGCGCCACTCTCTGCCCCACTAACTTTGGTGCTCTTCCAGTAGAGTGCTGGAGCCAGCTCTCATAGCCTCTCAAAGCCGATTGCTCACATCACGTCCCAACTCCAGCACTGTGTGACTTCGTGTTGGCATCTCAAAACTGGCCACAGTGGGAGTATTTACATTACAGTAACTGGCAAATGGTACAAATCAGGCCTTAAAAAAAAAAAGCTGCTTGGTAAACTTTTACCAGCACAATACTGTGCTCCTCCTATATTTTCATAACACTCTAAACACCTTTTAGTTCTTCACTTATTCAGTGAATGTTTACTCACTGCCTATTACATGTCAGATACTGTTCTAGTTGCTGAGGATATTCAGATAGTCCGTGACATCTCGGAGCTAATAATGTTGAAAGGGGAAGACTTGCCTTAGTCAAATATTCACATAAATAAAATATAAAATGATAATTGTTAAGAACTAAAAATCCTTTTAATAGGATAGTTGACCTAGTCTAAGAAGGTTTTCTTGAGCTAAAATCTGAAGGATAATTTTGGGTTGAAGAAGGAACAAGGTGAGGAAACAGCAATTTAGGCCAAGGGAATAACATGTGCTGTGGTCAGAGGGAGCATAACCTTCATGAAAAGGAAAGGAAGACAGAGTGGCTAAAAGGGAGTGAGGAAGGTGGGTGGGAGATGCAGCTACAGAATTAAGGCTACATGGAGTTTCTGTAGACCCTGCTAAGGAGTTCTACTTTTATCCTAAGAGCAGTGGAATGTCACTAAAGTGTTCTCAGAGGGAAGAGCATATGGTGTAGGGGAAAATCAGTACAGCATGAAGGTTCAGAAACCAACTCTGGAGCCAGGTTGCCTGACTTGGAATGCTGACTCTGCTTCTTACTACCATTTTACTAGTAACTTCTCTGTGCCTCAGTTTCTTTATGCGTAAGCTGGTGATAAAATAATAACTACTCTAAAGAGCTATTTACGCAGTTGTAAAGCTCTTAGAACAGCAATTGGCACATCATAAATACTATGAAAGTGCTTGTTCAATTAAAACATCTTTGGTAAGATAACTGAATGTAGCAGGTGGTCTGTGGTCTAAAAGGGGATGCAGACATAAACGAATAATTATACCAATAACATGAAGTAAGCATAAAAGATAGTGGTAACACAAAGATGAAGGTGAGCTTGATGTCTAGTGGTTATTATGAGCAGAGCTGAGGACATAAAGGATGTTCTAAGTGAAGATAATAGCACAAGAGCTATGGAGATATGCAAATGCCACCGTACTCAGAAGCTTAAAGCCTAGTGTAGGAAACAGACATGAATGAAAACCAATTCTTGTGGTAGAGGTAGAAGTAAGGCGTGATTAATTTCCACTAGAAAACAAATGGGGAGGCTTAATGGAGGAGGGCCCAGCATTTTAGGTGACTGCATGGGCTTTGGAATCAGGCTGTTCAGTTAAAAATGCTAACTTCGTACCTCACTAGTTACATGATTTGATCTCTATAATCCTCAATGTCCTCTTCTGTAAAGTGGGAATAATAATAATTAATAATAATAATAGGGTTGATAAGAATTCACAGTTAAAGCAAGAAAAGTCTTAGCGTAAAGCATTCAATAAATGTTAAGCCATTATTTTGATTACATTTGGCATTGAACCTTGAGCGAGAACTTCTATCAGTACTAAAGGAACAACAGGAGAAAAGCCAAGAAGTGGATAAGCATCAGACACATTAAAAGAGCAAGTCAGCAATACTTAAAATATGGTTATCAGTGCCAATTTATGAACAATTTTTACTGGTCCATGACGAGATAAATATTGAAATTGAGAGTAAAAATTTAGAAGGGAAAAGAAAATCCCCCAAAATATTGACAGGGTAATTTATACTGGTGTATTCATAATGAAAATGGGGCTTGTAGATTTTTATGTCCCTTTTTCTCACTTTTTCTAGCAAGTTTTAAATTGTATCTTATAAAAATAACAGTTCATGGCATATAGGAAATAATAAAAGCGACTGTCCTCTACCCCAGATAGTTTGAGAAAAAATTAATTCAGTGGAGCTGGATATAGCACCATAGAGATGATCCTGGAATCCAGGATCACATTGTGAGGAACTTCTAGGAACCTTGAATGTCTCAGAGTTTATACTTTATTTGGTGGACAATGAGGTCAATAAAAGTTTAGAGGTTGTAGGTTATGTGTGTGTAAATAAATGAACAGCACACATTTCGTGCTCCCTCCCCCACCCTGTGAGTATGTAGTTTTTCTTTTTTTTAAAAAAAATTAAAAAGCTGGTTTTTTTTTCTGGTTGAGAGGAGAGACCTGAGTTGCTCTGTGTTCCACAAAGATAACTGTTTGTATTTGATAAGAGTATGGTTAAACAAAGGAATTCAAACTTATCAAAACATAAAACGTTGAAAATACATCCACACTCTTTGTGGCCAGCAATGCGTATGAATTGTTGAGATAAGCTAGAGCAGGTAATCATATGAATCTCCTTTCGTCTCGGGCACTCTCATATAATTAATGCATAAACTAAAGAGAAATGAAATGAGTCTTCCTGATCTCCCAGTATGGATCACCTCCTCCGCCTTTCATCGTCGCCGCCTAACAATCCTGCACCTGCAGGACAGGTTGTAATCGCGTACCCGTGGGTGGCGTTTAACAGCCCACAAAGCTTGGTGTTTCCAGATACCGTTAGCCCGGCACAGGGACGACCAAAAACGTCCCCGTTTTCCTTTCAGCTTCACAACTCCTTGCTTCCCTCCCCGCGCGGCCACTCTTTAAAGCCCACGACACCTCTGCCGAGGACTTTGCCCGACGTGAGGCGACAGCTTCGGGAACACGCCGCGGCCCACAAGCCCAGGCCGCGCGGACCCGCGACGGTCTGAGGAGTCCCTTCAGCCCTATATAAAGAAGCAAGGTCACCGGGATCAGGACCCAGGGGGGGTCACTCAGTTTCTAGTGGAAGCCAGGTGAGGAGCCGTGGGTCCCCTGAGTCCCAGCAAGGCCTGGGCCGCGCCGGAGGTGGCGCCCCAACCCTCGCCCGCGCGCGCGGCTTCCCTCAGCGCCGCCGCCAGCGCCGCCGCCGGCCCCGCCCGCGCGCCCCGCGGTCCCCGGCGGCGGGAAGGGCCCCGCGCGTTGGGGGTGTGGCCGGCGCCACCTGAAGGCTGGGCCGCGAGCCTGGCCCCGCACGCCGCTGCCTCCGCCGGCGCCGAAGCGGCCGTACCAGGTGCGTTCGCCGCCGGCCGGGCCGGGCCGAGCTCGCGAGCGGCCGGGCCGAGGACCTGGCTCCTCCGGCGGGCGGGCTGGGGCGGGCGGCGGCCCCGGGGCTGCACTTCCCAGGTCGCGCATTCTTGGGAGCGGCTGACGGACGGGGCTGGGAGGTCTCTGGAAGCCCGGGGCCTGCGGCTTCTGGGACGAGGGAGGCGCCGGGCCCAGAACTGGGGAAGCCGCGAGCGGGCGCCGGAAGGCGGGCGGCGGCTGCGGAGCCGCAGCGAGGGTGCAGCGACCGTTCCTCCCCAGGGCCGCCTCGCTGCCCCCTCCTCTCCCAAGCCCTGCCCCGGGCCTCCAAGGAGCTTCCCTCTCCCCCTATCCGGAACAAATCTCTAGTTTCCCCGATCCTCCGGGTGCTTTATCGTGGCTCCTTTGAGGTTCTTTTCGCTTTTTTAGCTCGTACTTTCACTTTTGGTGTGCACGTCTAGGCTGCACTCAGATTCACGTACTCAGGAGTACTCAATGAGTAATTGAAGAATGAGTGAGTACCTGTGAGGAAGAACGGGTGAATGAAGGAAGGAGGAGGTGAATAAGTATATACAAAGTAAAGCTGAATGGATATAAATACATCTGAAATGGAGGCCGTGGAGACAGGCTTACGACTTTTATCTCTGGTAGTTGTTTTCCAAAAAGTTGTAAATGATGTACTTCTGTAAAAGGAGTTCTAGTCTCTGCTGTTTTTAAAGAGAATAATCACAGAAGCACCCCCTATTTCCACGTTAGATAGATTTTCGCATATCTTAAACTATGCCTAGGCCTTTTCTTGCTTGTGATTTGTTTTCTACTTTGTACTTTTGGAGAATCACCATAATATTATTTAACATATTTCTGAAAGGTAAGGGTGAATTTAAAAGTAGAACCACATGACTCTGCTTTAAGTAACTTGTTTGTAGAACTAGGCATTTCTCTTGAATTCAGGATTGTGAAGAATCTTGTGTTTCTGAGACAGATACTGGATGGCTTGTGGGTGACCGAAGCAGGCTGAATATAGTCCAGAGAGGAAAAGAGAGACATTTATCTGTGTATGATGCTTTGGAAGTTACATAGGTTGAGACTGCTTTAATGCCATTGGTCACTGCATCAGTTCTAGGTTTCCAGACCCATGTTCTGGAAAATCTGTATGACTTTAGACTTGTCACTTGATCTCTTTATTTCTTACCCTCCAAGGTGAGGGATGTTAGGTGGGGCCCCTTTCAGAGTTAGACTTCTAGGATTCTCTTTTATCAGTAGAAGGCGAAATTGCAGGTGTTTTAGTGGAGTTCTTACTTCAGCTGTTCTGCTTCGGACTTTGTAGAATCTTGACCCTCTTTTCGCCTCTGCAAATTGCAGCTCACTCCTCTTCCTCTCCACATCTGCTAGAAAAGAACCTGGGAACTCAAAATGAGAATAATAGACTCAGGGCTGGTGGAGAGAAAGAAGGGCAGGATTTTATTCTGCATTGCCACTGGGTCCTGGATCTGACTTTTATCCAATGCAACCCAGCATGACAATGCTATATATTTCTATTATATCTAGAGAATTGTATCACTATTAATTTGCATGCATTTGAGATTAGATGACAACATTTTGGAGCTGGAAAGGCCTTAGGGAAATTTTTTAAAGCACTTAAAAAGTCATTTTACATGCATTTAAAAATACATTTTCCATGCTGCATTTAACAAAGTCCCAAACATGTTAAATAAAATAAAATTAATGCTACCTGTGTCAGTTATTTTAAATCTGTTGGGAGATATGGAGCCAAATGCGGTGTTGATGGAAAAAAGCCCCAAAAAACAAAAACAGCTTTCTCAGACTTTCCCAAAGAGCCAGTTTTGGGGTCACATGTTGTTCATGAATAGAATGTAACAAAGTTAATACCAATGGGGCTCACTGACTGGGCACCAAGCACTGTTATATTTATTTATTTATTTTAGTTATATTGCCCCATTTAATCCTTACTATAAACCTAAGAGCTAGGTACTATTGTAATCTCTATTCGACCTTCCTAAATTGAAACTACTTGCATTTGGAAAATGGGATAGTCAGGTATTCAAAACAGACAATGGAGAAAGGGTTTCTCTCAGAAACATAGACAACCCAAAGTCTTTGTGATGTTGGAGAATGTGGGCTCTGTGTTCTGCGATATATATAAATTCTGAGGCATTGTGGGTTAGTGAATTTAGGATGGGAGCCCAGGGGTGGAGTTACTAAGATTGAATTACAGAGAATCGGTTGTTATATCATTTTGAAAATTATTGAATTCCGTTGGGACTCAGGTAGACTCTGATACTTTGATCTAGATGCACATGCATCCCAATTTTAAACGTGTTCAGACTTAAAATTTAGGGAGTATAAAATGGGTGACATCAAGAGCTGTCATTAGTCAGTAGCACTTAAGGGCTTTGAACTATAAGTACCAATGTTGTTTCTTGGGCTAGCTTTATGCCCTTGGTAAGGCATTGTAGACAAAGTACATCTGCATCCCTGTAATCCAAGGACAAGAATGCAAGATGTGTTTCTAGGACCCTTGTAATTAATCGATGAGAGCAAAAGAGAGGCCCATAATATAAGTGGAAAATTGTTTTGTTTCTTCTTTGTCAATTAAATTTAGCCTCATGGAAGTCAGAAACCAATTGTGGCCGCCTGAAAAACAGAGCTGATGCCAGTTCGATTTAGCTCAGGAGGCTGAAACTTTGTGCCGTGCCCTGAAGGCTGGTATGATGGAATAGACCTTCTCATTGTTCACAGTATTATGAAAAAAAACATTAAAGCAACAATTTTTATTGCTTGCCCTGGAGCCAGAGCTTTAAAATGTACTTTTTTCTCCCCCTGCCCTCCCTAAACCACTTAATTTTTAAAAACAAAACAACCCATTCATGTGTTTGTTATAGTCAGATTATTAGTCCTTTCTCTCTCTTTATTCCTGGGCCCTGTTTCTTTAATACAGCGAAGAAGTTGGGCTGGTGTGCTTCTAGGTCTCTGGACTTTTTTTTTAGTTATTAACTTATTCAGCATATATTAATTTCAGTAACCATTTATTGAGTATGCACTGTGTGCTGAATAAAGATGAATGAAGTACTGAGTTTAAATAGGAAAGGAAAGCGAACCATTCACAAATAATTGTACCACAGGGTGATATGAAAGTAGTGGCCACACGTTCTCCCTGGAAATAGGTATGGTTAAAACTGAGGAAGATATCACAGAGTAGGTAAATTTTCAACTGGATCTTGAAGACTGAAAACGGAGAGTAGGGACAATGGTGTTCCAAGTGAGGAAAAATACTTAGGCAAGGAAAAGGAGGCAAGTATGAGCATGGCACTCCTAGGAAGAGAACAGAGCTTCACTGTGGCTACAGTAGAGATGTCTTGTGCTGTTGGGGCCAGAGATTGAAAGTCCTTGAATGCCATGTTATGCAGACTTTATGACAGCCAACATAACCTTTTTTATGAGTTTTTTTTTAAGTGGAGTTTTTATTTTTTATTTTATTTTTATTTTTTCCTGTTATAGAACTTTTATTTATTTATTTATTTATTTATTGTTTATTGGGGGTAACATTGGTTAATACAATAATATAATTTTCAGGTGTACATTATCATTTGACATCTGTATATTCTATTGTGTGTTTACCGCCCAAAGTACAGTTTCCTTCAGCTACCATATATTTGATCCCCTTTACCCACTTCACCCTACCCCTACCCCCCTATATTTGACCCTTTTTACCCCGTCTACCTCTCCCCTCCCTCCTCACCCCACTAGTAACCACTAGTATATAGTCCTCTGGTAACCCCTGGTCTAAAAGTCCATGTCCATGAGTCTCTGTTTGTTTGTCCTGCTCATTCGTTGCTTTTAGGTTTATATCCCACATATAAGTGATATCATGTGATTTTCAACTTTTTCTGTCTGGCTTATTTCGCTTAGCATGATTATCTCGAGATCCATTCATGTTGTCGCAAATGGCAGTATTTCATCTCTTCTTATGGCTAACTAATATTCCATTGTATATATGTACCACAGTTTCTTTAGCCAGTCATCTATCGTAGGACACTTCAGTTGCTTCCATGTCCTGGCCACTGTGAACAATGCTGCTATGAACACCGGTGTGCAAATATCTTTTTTGGATATGGGTTTTCAAGTCTTTGGGGTAAATAGCCAGTAGAGGGATTGCTGGATCATATAGTAGTAGGTCAATTCTTAATTTTTTGAGGAACCTCCATACTGTTTTCCATAGTGGCTGTACCAATTTGCTGCCCCACCAGCAGTGTATGAGGGTTCCTTTTCTCCGCAGCCTCTCCAACATTTGTTATTACTTATCCTGTTGAGTAGAGCTATTCTAACAGGTGTGAGATAGTATCTTATTGTGGTTTTGATTTGTATTTCCCTAATAGTTAACGATGTTGAGCATCTTTTTGAATATTTGTTAGCCATTTGTATGTCCTCTAGGGAGAAGTGTCTGTTCAGGTCCTCTGCCCATTTTTTGATTGGATCATTTGTTTTTTCGTTATAGAGTTGTATGAGTTCTCTGTATATTTTGGATATTAGGCCCTTATCAGAGGTATTGCTTGCAAATATATTTTCCCATTTGGATGGTTGTCTCTTTACCTTGTTGACTATTTTGCTAAGCAGAAGCTTTTTAGTTTGATGTAGTCCCATTCATTTATTTTAGCTTTTATTTTAAGTGGGGTTTTTAAACAGGATACTATGATTGGATTTTCTTTAGAAAATAACTCCACAAATAATGTTTCGGAGGAACTAGAGAGGGAAAAGCCAGGAGGATGGAAGAAAATGAGAGTACTGTTGATATAGTCCAAATGAAATAAGATGAGAGTCTAAACTAACAAAGGCTTGACAGATATTCAGAAAAGAGAGAAGGTAAGATTTAATGACTAGCTGAATATGGGAAATAAGGTTGAAAATAATTTTGGGATTTTGGAATTGCTTGACTGGGTGAATGGAGATGCCACTAATGAGAATAATACATATAAGAAGAGGAAGAGGTTTTGAGAGAACAACAGTGAGTAGAGGTAACTGTGGAACATCTAGGGGAGATTCTTAGGATACAGCCTTGACTATAGCTGTACTGTGACATCATATAGTAGATACCTGTCAAAGTTATGACAGGTCCTCAGTCTAAAAAGACAAATTGCCATAAATCACTTAAAAAGAAGGAAAGAAAAAAAATCACATTAAACATGACTAATGACCATTATCATATTTCAGATATGTTTCTTAGAACTCTACTTGTTATGTAGGCTCCAGTGAAGGAAAAAAGATTGGATACTCAAACAGTGAGGGGTTATTGTAAGCCACCAAGGGAAACCAAAATAGAGCAACACAGATGGAAGGAAGTGCTTGAAAGGAAGAAAGAAGAACAAATGGCAGGAGTGTAGCAGAGAGGACTGATGGCTGAAGATACAGGTATAGGTAGATTTGGAATACAGAGAAATAACAGCTT
Source organism: Pteropus medius (assembly GCF_902729225.1). Taxonomy (NCBI): domain Eukaryota; kingdom Metazoa; phylum Chordata; class Mammalia; order Chiroptera; family Pteropodidae; genus Pteropus; species Pteropus medius. The sequence continues at coordinate 24,255,069 of NW_024354502.1, read as the reverse complement.
GAGTTGGCTCTTCCGAATAACTACTTACTGTACTTCTTTACATAAGAATCTCACAGGCTTTGATTTCTCTCATTCAGCTTGTCAGGAACAGACAAATAGGAGAGTGTTCAGAAATACTGGGCAGAGGGTTTGATGTTATTTTGTAGAGAAAGTGTTGGGAGACTTTGAACTAAGGGAAGAATAGCAGAGGTAGAGTAAGGTAAAATGAAAAGAATAATGATCGGGAGGAATTTTCAGAACACTTAATGGATTTTATGATAAATGATTGTTAACAAGAAGGTAGATTGCATTAGCCTTGTTTGGAAAAAAGAATTTATTAGCATAGTACCTTATATTTTAAAAGAATTTTTATGTTTGATTGTTACGTAATTCTCAGAAGCAGGTGCATCCATATCCTATTATCTTTCTTTTATAAACTAAAAATCTGAATATTTAGGAGCCTGAGTTTGCCTCAGATCCTGTGGCTGGCGAGACTTTCAGTCCACTGCTCTGAATCATTGGAGACCATTTAAAACATATTGAACATAATGATTTGTAGTTAAATCCATCTAGCTACCTTTACTGCTTACGAAGCACCTATAAGTAGGACATTGGGTTGGGTGAAGCTCAGTTGGGAAATGGAAAGACAAACCCATTTTGTCTTGTGGTGGGACTCACAAGAGTTAGTGATGAATATAAACTCACCAACATAGTGGGCCAAGGTAGAGAAACCAGAAACTCTTACGGGCCTTAAGTTCCACATCATTATTAAAGTGAAACCAAGTATAATTCAAAGTAAAGAGTATTATATTAGACCCAGAGTTATTTAGTGTGGATGAAAGATACATTCTATAAGGAAGACAGGATAGCTGTGACCTTTTATGGGCCAAACATTTAAAAATACTTATCCTCAAAATATACAAAGGAAATGATTAGAAGTGTGAGAAAACGACCAAAACAATTTGTAGGTGACAAGATCTGTTGTTTACATGAATCAAGTAGACAAAAGCCAAATGATAATATACAAAAGACAAATGGTAAGATTTGAATAATATAACTAATGAGGTTGGAGGATATAATTCAGAAGAGTGAACAGGAATATAGAAAGTATCAAAAATGTGATATATTTCATTTAATTAAATATAATTATATTTGAATATATACATTTATGATGTACATATGTACAGATATATGTATATATATAATCTCTTATTTATAGAAAATTGATTTCTCCTTGAAACATTTATGAAAGATTGTAAAAAAAAGTCAAATGAAGACTTCAGTGAGTTCCAGAGTCTTGGTCTTGTGCCTCAGTCCTCTGGTTTTGCTCACATTTTCAGTTAGCTTTGTCAAAATGATAAAAATAAAACATCCTTTCTTTTTCATGATGTTGTAAAGCCACTCATGTAATTCATCTCCCACATTTAGATGCCTGTACTTTTTGTGCCCAGAACATCATTTTGAGATTCTTTTACTATTATCAAAATACATTGGATCTATGTTATACGTGACTAATCTGAAGGTGCATTTGTTATATTTGATTAAGTGTTCTAAATCATTAATGCCACATGTATTTTATTGCAAATTTACTGTCAGAAACATCTGGCCGTTCTTTTATAGGGTTTTTCTTTTCATTAGCTTTACTGAGCTAAAGCTTAAAGAAAACGAGTGGCCATAGAAGACTAGAGAATGAATGTAGGATTATAAACTCCAATTAAGTTCTTTGAGAAGCAGAGGGCAAATCAAGGAGTTTAGCACTGTGCTGAGTGCATTTCACTACCTACTCAGTTCAAATTTTAGGGTTTACTACTTAAACTAATCACTCACTATCACCCTGTGTTTTCTGTAGTATAATAGTTAAGAATATGGGCTTTGAAGCCACTTTCCTGGGTTCAAATCTCAGCTCTGCCACCAACACCTGAGTTACCTTGGACCAATTACATATGTTTTCTATGCCTCAGTTTCTTCATCTGTAAACTGAGGATAATAATTATAACTGGCTGTGATAAGCAGAATAACATCGCCCAAAGATGTTTATGCCCTAATACCTAGAATCTGTGAATACGATAAGGTATGTAGCAAAGGAGAATTAAGGTTGCATGTGGAATTAAGATCACTAATTATCTGACTTTAAAGTAGGGAGATTACCCCGGATTATCTGGGTGGGCCCAATTAACAGTGAAAGAGGGGGACAGAAGAGGAGTCAAAGAGGGAGATGTGACTACGGGAAGAATGGCAAGAGAGATGTGATGTTGCTAACTTTGAAAATGGAGGAAGGAGGCCATGAGACAAGGAATGTGGGTGGTCATCAGAAGCTGGAAAAGGCAAAAATTCTTCTCTAAGATCCTCCAGAAAGGAATGCAGCCCTGCTAATACTTCGATTTTACCAAGCGAATCTAGTTTTGGACTTCTAACCTACAGAACTGTAAGACAATAAATTTGTTTCCTTTAAGCCACCAAATTTGTGTTGATTTGTTATAGCAGCAATAGAAACCTAATGCGATGTCCTATAGGTTTGTTGTTAGGCTTAAGAAATGTACACATTTAGGATAGGCCCACTACATGGTCAGAGCTCAGTCAATAGTAGCCACTATTATTATTCATTGGTTCTTTAGTTTCCCTCCCATCTTTGCCCCTTTGTCATAGTTGTCTTGTGATGACCCAAAGTTGTGCCCTTCCCCCAACGCTGTTTTTCACTCTCATGGTAGTTCACACTCAGTTTCCAGCAGTTTGTCAAAATTGCTACGTAAATGTTCCTACCAGTTTATGGCTCCAGAGGCTTCTGCACATTTGTGCTGTGACTCTGGATTTGCTTGTCTCTCCAGATTTTAGGGCGGTGGTTTGTTCTGTACCCTCAGTTCTCTGCTGGGTCTAAGGAAAGTTGCTTTTTCAGCTCATTCAGTTTTATTTGTTGTAATAAATGGAGTGATGACTTCCAACCTCTTTACATTTTTTTTGGGCTGAAATGGGAAGGGAGGACAATGCTGTCTATCATTACTCCATCACTTTAAGGAGCTCCTCTGTACTCCAGAGCTCTTCATTTCTACCCTTGGCTTTCTGATTTCTATTCTGTGGTTTTCAGTCCATCAATCTGATTCCCAAATATGCTCCTTCTGTGTTTTCTGTTTTGGTTAATTGCACTCAATCTGTGGGATAGTAGGTAATGTGAAGTGTCTGAAATATGTCGTTCAAAAAGGCTCAAAAGGTTATCCTTAACTCTTCCCTTTTCCTCATTCTCCAAAAATAAGTCACCAAATGCTGTTGTGTCTACATGTGATAGTTCCTGAATTCTTCTGTTTCTTTTTTTTCTTCTCCTCTTTTCTATCATTGCCCTAGTCATATCTCGTATTGTCTCTTGCCTTAGCTAGGCAGAATCTTTTAAAGTACTTCATCCTCCACACTGCCTGAAGAGTTGGATAATAGGCTGGATCATATTATAGGCTGGATCATTCCCTTCTCAAAAGACCTGTGTTTTGAGAAATTGTGGCATAAAGTCTAAATTCCTAATATGGCATTTAAGGTTCTTAAAGAGCTGGCTTTAAAATACATCTCTAGGTACATTCCTGGTGTATTCACTTACTGTATGCTTTTCCTGGGGCTGCTATAACAAAGTACCACAGACTGGTGGGTTTAAACAGCAGAAATTTATTTCCTCACAGTTCTGGAGGCTGGAAGTCCAAGATCAAAGTGTCAGCAGGTTTGCTTTCTTCAAGGAGTCTTCTCTCCCTGGCTAACAGATGGCCATCTTCTAGCTGTTCCCCGCTGCCCCCACTTTTTTTTATGTTCATGCACATCTCTGGTGTCTCTGTGTCCAAATTTCCTCTTTTTATAAGAACACCAGTCAGGTTGTATTAGGACCTACCCTAATACCCTTGTTTCAGCTTAATCATCTCTTTGAAGGCCCTATCTTCAAGTACAGTCACATTTCAAGATACTAGGGATTAGGGCTTCAACATACAAATTTTTGGAGTGCAGGACACAATTCAGCCCATAACACTGACTATATTCCTCCATATATTTTGTATGTGTGCATCAAGAGTACACGTCTTGACCTGGGAAGGTCTTAAATATACTGATTCCTGGGTCTCAACTGGCTCTTCGGAATTAGTAAGTCTGAAATGGGACTGAGGATATATTTGTTGCATGCATGTGCATGTGTTTAAATTTCTCCCTGGTGCTTTATAGTACCCCAGCTTCCCTAGACTTTAACCCTTTCTAGGAAACATTCTAAATGTTAATACCTTTGCTCATGGTTGTTCTTTAACTAGAAATATCCTTACAACCTACAACTATGAATATTCATCTGTCCTGCAAGGCTGAGCTGAAATACCATCTTCTCTATTATTCTGTATTCTCTACTGTGATAATCTTGCAATACTTTGTCATTATTTTACTGTAAGCACTTGAGAATGTATTTTCTTCTGTTTTGTATGATAGTTATTTGCTTTCCTCTTTCACTTGCTTCCCGAGGCCAAGGATGACATATTCTTTATTTCCGTATATCTGAAACAGTTGCAGTTGCTCTGAGCATAGTAGGTAATTTCTCCCCCCTCGTTAACACCCCCTTCTCCACTTCTGCCCCTGACCTATGGATGTTGCCATCTCCCCCCCTTTTTTTTAAGAACTGGATCTCTGAAGGCGAGGTGTCTCCCCCCACATGCTTGTGGTGCACACCTGGGGCCGGGCGTACCGGGGGGACCCAGTGAACCTGGGGCCCGGAGCAGCCAGGGCCTGGCACACTCAGGTTGTGGTCCATGGCTCCACCTGGGACATGAACCCAGGACCTTCTGCATGTAAAGCAGACGTGCTAACCACTACTCTATAGAACCACCCACATAGTAGGCAATTAATCAGTTTGTAGTATGAATAAATAAATGAACTCATTAATAACTGATTATAATTTTCTTATGACTTTTTACATATTGGAGCCAATTGGATAAAAAAAGCTTATAAAATATGAAACAAGTGGTAGAATTTTCATTCTTTTATTAAATATCCTTAACATGATACACAGCAATGTACCTAATGTGTATTTCCAATTTATGATTTTAAACAGTTATAAACATCTGTCAAAGAAGGTATTCAATAATAGGAAGAGGATACAGAGAAAGCATCTACCAATTTGTGATAATGGCATCTTTTTTTTTTTGCATTGCATTTTTCAAAGCAGAGTGTGGTCTGATTTTTTAAAGGTGAATGGATTCCCCAATGTCCATTTGTGGTATATCCTTGTTTATCCTCTCAATCAAAATGCTTCTTTATAGTTGGCATGTTAAGGTCTGCTTCTCTAAAGCTATACTTTCCTGGGTCAATGTATAACAAACAATTCTCAAAAATAATTGTATCAGCTAAGACCCAGTTTCTGGGCAAGGATCTAGAGTGTGGCATTCCTTCTTTGTGAGTTTTCCAGAAACTGCTAAAACTTCAACCCTATACTTTCTAGAGAGTGTAATTTACCTCTCACATAATTTTTCCAAAGCCTTTTCTGAACCAGGACAGGCAGTAAGAGAGATTGGCAGGGGAAGGACCGACATCTATCCTTAGGGGAAGAAGGACTCTACTTTGAAAACACAGATGAGCCTTGGGATGTGGAAATTTACAAGGCTCAGAAAGCCCTGAAACATCTTCAGAAGCTGAGCCCAGCATAATAATGGGAGGCTGTGTGCTGGCTTGGCATTGGAGCCTGTCTGGCACAAACTACACTGTAAACAACTCTTCAAACATTTGCATCTGCATACATGACATTAGATTCTCAAAATGTCCAATTAAATACTTGTCAGTGGAAGAAATGTTTGTTTCCTCAGCTGACCTGGTGTCAGCTTGGCCTTTCTGATGGGGAAGCAGTTTCAGCTGATACTGTTGTATGCTCTTCCTTTGTGGACCTGATCTTGTCCTTGTTCAGAAAAATATTCTTCTTGAACGCCACAGAAACTGTGCCAAGTTGTGTACCATGGGATTAGGTTAGGTAACTAAAGAAAAATATCCCAGCTGTGAGTGCTTTTCAAACCCAAGAAAACCTATTCAGGGCTTCAGTTTCTTTTATACAGTTCTACACTTTTAGTACTTAAAAATTATAAAAGTGATAGCAGCTGAGAAAAAAAGGATAGGGTGATACATTTTTGAGAATGTAATTCTCATAAGGACTGAATTCATTTTTCAACATTTGAACAAATGTATATTGAATCAGTGTTCATAGTGGTGATGTGTGTATCATATATGTGTGTCTCTATTCATTTTGACAAAGAAATGATCAATTGTAAGTCACTGTGATTGTTACAGCCATGAAGGTTTTAGACATATGATGTAGAAACATAGAGGAAGAAAGGAAGGAAATGAAGGAGAAGAATCCAATTTAGATTATTCTTCGGAAAAGTTCGAGTATATGTGAAGTAGAAAGGTGTGTAACCTTGAGTAAATTTTGCAATTATGAAAGCCTGAGTTTCCTAATCCATTAAATAAGGAATGTGATAAAAGGAACATCAAAGGTTATTGTCAGGATTAAGTAAAATGATCTATTGGAACTGCTTACAGTAACACTTGCCACATTATTAATGCTCAGCAAATGTTAGCAGGAGGTTTAAGCATTCCTCTGTGATGAAGAGGAGCCAAGGAGAGGGAGAAAAACTGGATAATTGGTACAGTACAGATAGAAAATTTGGCTTTGGAAAAGGGGATGGGCAGTTCTTTCACTGGGACATGAACTGAGAATGACTGTATAGATAAAGGGATAGAAAAGTTTGAGGTGAGGATGAAGAAAGCCAAGGCATGTCTTGGTCATATTGTCTCCTCACTTATGTAGAGGAGGAGAGCTTCTGTTGAGCGTGAGGGGAGTAGGTGTGGAATTTGGGGCTTAAGGAGAATGGAAAAACTTTGTAGCATCTGTTCTGGGAAGTTTGATAGGGGTCAGCTGTAAATAAATATAAGGGTTGCCAAGCAATGCAGAGGGCCCAGCTGAAATCAGACATTGTTAGTTTTTGGTATAGTAATTTGGATGATATAAATGTTGATGGTGGTATTATGCACTCTGGATTGAGGACAGAACATTCAAAATTAGTTTTGAGGAATAAGCAACTAAGTGAGGAGGAAAAGCATAGGTATTCTAACATGCTAATGAAAGTATTATTGGATCATTAATTACCAGATAAGGTTGTGAGCAAAGATTAATTTGATATGGTGAGCTGGGTGGATAGAAGTACAGACAGACTGGAGGTGAGGAGGTATATTAGTTTGGGCTCCTATAACAAAATGCCATAGATCGACATTTTTTTTTAAACAACACAAATTTATTTCTCATAGTTACGGAGGCTAGAAGTCTGAGATGGTGCCAGTATGGTCAGATTCTGGTGAGGATCCTCTTCTGGGATTGCAGACTGCCACCTTTTCATATCTTCACATGGTTGATAAAGAGGGAGCAAGAGCTCTCTGTTGTCCCTTTTATAAGGGCACTAATTCCATTCATGAGGGCTCCACCCTCATGACCTAATTATCTCCCAAGGGCCCTGCCTGCTGATCCCATCACATTAGAGTTAGAATTTCAACATATGAATTTGGACACATTCAGCCAATTGCAGGAAACTCTTCACTTAGATAGTCAACATCAGTCTAGCTGCTATTTTATGCCACACATGTGCTAAGTGATGGTGATACAAGGATAAGGGAAAAACAATTTACAGAAAAGCATGTCTTGAGCTCCTACCATATACTAGGCAGATCATGTGATATTAATCTTTCCCTTGAAATCTTAAAGCCTAGTGACATAATTTGGATAATTTCAATTCAGATTGTGGTAACCTGTGAAGGAGGTAAGCAAACTGTGAGAAGAGGAGCCAGGTCAGGAAAAGTGTTTTGGAAAAGATCATGCCTGGGCTGACTTAAGATGATTGTAGAAGAGTGGGGGCAATGAATGGCAGAAAGAGAGAGGAAAACAGCAGACTGTGGGCATTGATTTGGCCAGGGCAGGTAAGAAAAGGTTTCAGAGAGAAGGTATATAAGATTCTGACTACCATTTCTAAGATATGGTGGTTTCCTCCACACATCAAGCAATTCTGACACCACCTGGATGTCTTGCAATAACTCAATTCTGATACTGTTGTTAAAAAACAAAATTCAACCAAGTATATTTAAAGATCAAATTGGCTTTATTTAGCCGTTCATAAATAGGGCGGCATACCATCTAGCAAAATCGAAGGAGCTTTGAAGAGCTTTAAAAGGAAGGGCTTTTACAGGCAGAAAGGGATGAGACAAGGAAATAATTTAGCAAAGAGTGGATTGTTTCAGGCAAAGCCACCTTCTTTTGGGGATCAAAAGGGGGTCAGGCAGGTAACCTTACTTGTGCTGACCAGGACATTCCAGACTGACTGGTTAAGATTACATTCCTGGGAAAGGCTGAAACTGCAGTTAGGTTAGGTATTAAGTCTCAGGTGATGTGGGCTTAGCACAGGTGACTCCAGTTTGGGCCTGTTCCTCGCTCTCCCCCCTGCCTCCCCTCCCCCTCTCTCCCCTCCTTTCCTTCTTCCCTCTCACCCTCTCCCCCGCCCCTGCCACATACACACGCACTATCTACACTATTGCCCCACTCAGATAAAAACTTTACTTACTAGATTACTGGTTTATTGTAAAAAAATATGACTTAGGAACAGCCAGCTGGAAGAGATGCATAGGGGAAAAGGGCTTAGAGCTTCCATATCCTCTCAGAACACACTACTCTTTCCACATCTCCGTGTATTCACCAATCTGGAAGCCCTCTGAATCCTGTCCTTTTGAGTTTTTATGTGGGCTTCATTACATAGGCATGATTGACTAAATAATTGGCCATTGGTGATTGAACTCCATCTCCAGTCCTACTCCTCTCTAATCACGTGGTTGATTTCCCTGGCAACCAGCCCCCATCTTCACACATGGTTCCAAAATCACCTCAATTTAATGCAACAAAAGACACTTTTGTTGCTGTCATCACTTAGGAAATTTCAAGGGTTGTAAGGAGCTCTCTGCCAGAAATGGGGACAAAGACCAAATATATACTTCTTATTCTAAACCACAGTATCACTGTATGATACTGTTGCTAAGTGAGAAATAAAGAAGACCAGAATCGAAGTTATAAAAATTTTATTGGTAGGGACAGATGTAAGAGTATACGATGACGAGATTTAGTGACTGATGGAATATATGGGAGAGTGAATAGATGATTTTGTACTTTTAAGCCTTAATGATAGGGACAATCGTGGTTTTATTAACAGAAAGTGGGAAATCCTCTTCTTGAATTGGAGAAGATTTGGAGGAAGAGATGAGTTTAGAGATGTTGAATCAGAACATATGGTTGTAAGTGAAAGCAATCCAAGTGAAATGAGATTAAACCAAAAGAGGGAGTATGTAACTTTCATAACTGGAAAGTTCAGAGATACAGCTGGCTTTGGTTAAGGTTGGGCCCAGGCCTCAAATGATATGATATGAGTCCATAACATTCCCTATTAGTTCTATCTCTTAATTCAGCCTGCCTTGCTTGGTTTCATTCAGCAGAGAAACTCTCAGCATAGGGTAGGCAAAATAAATGCTTAAAGCCCCAGATTCACATGCTATCTATCCCAGTGAAAAAACTTTTATTCACAACATCCATATGTTTTAGAATATATTTTTTTATTATTTGAGTGTGGTGAGACCAATAGATAGGCAATGATTGACATTGAAAAGATAGTTACAATTCCCAAGAGGAGTGGGTATGTCTTTCCATATAGGGCCACACAAGGAATCACCAGGGTCAATTAGGCAGTAGGAGTGAGGAAAAAGTAAGGCAAAGACTTTATTGTGGTTTTAGTGAGAAAGAATGGGTGAGGCAAGGTAAGCAGTCCTATGATTGGCTAGTTTGGATAATTTCAGTGGGCTCAGGTGTAGGGGCTCTCAACTTGTCTGGTACCTGGTCCTGGGTTGACTAGGGCATGGGAATATTGACTCGGCATGTGAGAATTAGATAAAGGAAGTGGAGGGTATGGGCTTTGGATAGGTTGGTTTAAAGATGAAGGGAACATTTACAGGGTAGCCTAGGATATATATGATGAACATAGGAAGACTATGAAAGGTAGAAAGAAGAAGGCAGACCAACTAGGGATCTTCAGACCTGAGTTCCTTTTTTTTTTTTCCCACCTGATATATATTTCAGATTTGGTGCTAAGGAAGCTGGCAATTAGAAATGTCAATGAGTACAGACAAAAAACAAAAAACAAACAAAAAAATCAGAACAGCTCCCCAGAAGCCTGTTCTCTCTAGCCAAAGGACCAGGGAAGGGATAGTCCAACAAGACAGAAATCTTTTAGAAATTAACCGTTCTACTCTAGTCAGAAATTATAGGAAAAAACTGTGGCCCCACTGTGACCCATGCCAACAAAAGACTGAGTGGGTAGCTTAGATTTTTACAGGTCTGTAACAAGGTATCTCAACACCCTTTCCAGGGTGTTGTCAAAGAGAACAAGTAGAAAGCCAGAACGTTTACATCCACTAGCTATTAGTGATCTTCCACACATCAACCCCACCTATGGAATCACTAAAGACCATGTGGGAAATTTGGACTTGTGGCCCAAATGAATAATAATGCGCCCCTTCCCTTCCCTTATGGCCGGGTGTCATAGGAGATCTAGTGGAGATTCACTACTTTCACAATTGCCAGCAATAATAAGACCACCCTGCTACATTGACAGTGGAGATCCCACATGGGGGATCTGGAATTTCCAACCTCATTTGGAATTTATAAGGAGACTCTCCTTGAGTGTCAGTGGAAACCAGGTAGGGAACCTGGACTGCTGTTTCCACTGACAGTGATGAGGCAACATCTTCCCTTCTCCTGTTACAGTGGTGTCAGGGAAAGCCAGTTAAAATAGAAGGTTTAAGTAAGATCCAGAGTCTCATAACATAATACAAAATGTTTTTCATTGAAAGTCATGTCATAACAAAGGAATCAGGGAGAGCTCACACTGAATGAAAAAAGATAATATATGCAACACCAAAATGACAGATTTTTGAAATATCTGATAAAATAAAACTTTAAAGCAGCCAGATAAGAATGTTTTAATGAGTAATTACAAATATACTTGAAACAAATGAAAACATAGAAAGCCTCAGAAAAGAATTAGAAAATCTCAGCAAAGAATTAGAAAAAATAAAGAAGAATCAAATATAAATTTTATAACTGAAAAATACTATAAGCAGAATAAAAATATCAGTGAGTGGGTTCAATAATAGAATGGAGAGGAAAGAAAAATCAGTGAATGGGTTCAATAGTAGAATGGAGGGGAAAGAAATTGCCCAACCTGACCAATAGAATAAATAGACTGGAAAAAAACCAAACCAACTAACAGAGCCTCAGAGAGTCTTGGTACTATAAGAAAATATTAAACATTCATGTCATCAGAATCTCAGAAAGAGAGGACTAAGAGATCAAGGTTGGAAAAAACACTCAAAGAAATAATGGCTGAAAACGGCTACATAAATTTGATAAGAGATATACACCTAGATATTCAAGAAGCTGAGCAAAATACCAACAGGATAAACCCAAAGAGATTTCTTCCAACACTCATCATAATTAGACTTCTGAAAAATAAGACAAAGAAAAAAAGTCTTGAAAGCAGGCAGAGAAAAATGACATGCTACCTATTGAAAATACAGTAAGAATGAAAGTGGGTTTCTCATCAGAAACCATGGAGGCAAATGAGCTCCTGAAATAGCTCAGTTGGGAGAGTGTTAGGCTGAAGAAACCATGGAAGCCAGACGATGATAGCACAGTATCTTTCAGGCGCTGAAAGAAAACAGTCAACCAGAATCTTTTACCCAACAAACATCCTTCAGGAAGAAAGGGGAAATTGACATTCTCAGAGAAAACAACCTTAAGCAGACTTACCCTAAAAGAATGGCTGGGAGTTCTCTGAATATAAAGGAAATGATGAAAGAAGGAACCTTGAAACATTAGGAAGTAAAAAAGTATGGTAAACAAATATATATTGGTAAAAACAATTGACTTTCCTTTTCCTTTTGAATTTTCCTAATTGTGTTTGATGCTTGAAGAGAAAATTATAATACTTTAAATATAATTCTAAATATATATAGATATTTAAGACAGTTATAAATATGGAAAGGTTAAGGGATATAAGTTTCCTATATGTCACTCAAATTGGTCAAATGATGACACCAGTAGACTGATGTTTTATATTTACATACACATTTATAATATAATACCTACAGCAACCACTAAAAATGCTATGCAAAGAGATATACTCAAAAATGTTATAGTTAAGTCAAAGTAGAATTATATAAAATGTTTAACCCACGGGCAAGCAGGGAAAAAACCTAATATAGCAGTACAGGCAGGTCGAAAATAAAAGGATGCAAAAACAAAGAGTTGATTCCCATTATTCATGGTAGCTATGTTCTATAGTCTCTGTGAACACTGAGTTAGCAAATACTGAACTGCTGCTTCTAGGGGAAATGTAGGGTTAGGTTCCTGTGAGCCTCTGTTTTTTCCATCAACTAATCAATTGATCAATATTTTTGTTATACGTATGTTCCTGTTTACAGACAGCTTATTAAGTATATATTATTCATTCATTAACTTTGTACCGATAGCCCAAAGTTCTGTAACTCATGTCTAATCAAAACTTGTCTAACACATGTTTTCTGCATAAGGCACACCACAGCCTTCTTGCACTTAGGAACACTAGAAAGCACTTAGCACTATGCTTGAGGTTGTTTTAAACAATGACATCACTCCCCCAAAAGGCACAAAAATGAGAAAAATGTGGCACTAAATAGACTGTGAATAGGACGTTTGCTTACAGCTTGAGATCTGAAATAAGAAGGCAGAGTATTTCCTTGTTTGACTTTAGCTGGGAATGTGTATGTTGGACAAGTCAATTTTTTTTTTTTGCTGTTCTGTGCATATCTACAAATGACTACAAAATACTGATTTTGGGATTATAAATAAATTTTAGCTAGTAGGTGAATTAGCAAATACAAAATCCATAAGTAACAAGAATTGACAGGATCATGTAAAAATCAAAGGAATGCAAGAGCAGGTATATTAATATCAGATTAAGTCTGTCTCAGGGTAAAGAAAATTACCAGAGACAGAGACATTGTATAATGATAAAAGGGTTAATCTCCCAAGAAGACATAGCAATTTTAACTGTTTAGCATCCAAAACAGCTTTAAAACCTGATATCAAGATAGACCATATCTTAGACCATAAAACAAACCTCAACTTATTTAAAAGAATTGGACTCATACAGAATGTATTGTTTGGTCACAATGATATCAAACTAGAAACAAACAGCAGAAAGATGACAGGAAAATCTACAAAAACACTCAAAAACTAAACAACATGCTTCTAAATAGTGCATGTTCAAAGAGGAAATCTCAAAAGAAATAAAAAATACAGTGAAGGGAATAAAAATGAAAATATGTGTTAAAATTTGTGGGAAACAGCTTAAATAGTGTTAGGAGGAAGCACTAAATGTATACATTAGAAAAGAGGAAAATCTAATATCAATCTAAGTTTCCACTTCAAGAAACTGAAAAGAAAAAATAAACCCAAAGCAAGCAGAAGGAAGGAAATAACAGAAATCAGTGAAACTGAAACCAGAAAACAATAGAGAAAATCAATGAAATAAAGAGGTGATTCTTTGAAACAATAAACTGACAATTCTCTAGCAAGACTGACAAAAAAGAGAAGATACAAATACCAATATCATGAATGAAAAAAGAAATCACCAACTGCAGCCACCGAAAAGTTAATAAGTGATTACTACAAACAACTCTACATATATAAATTTGACATAGATGAAGCAGACCAATTCCTTAAAAAACACAAACTACCACAACTCACCAAATATGAAATAATTTGAATAGCCATATAATTATTAAGAAAATTGTATTTATAATTTCACATCATCCAAGAAAGAAATCTTCAGCCCAGAGAGTTTCACTAGAGAATTCTACCAAATGTTTAACCCATTTCCTGTTTAGAAAAAAAGTGCGACTTGCTGCCAGCATTGATTTAATTTTACATAAACAAGTTCTTTGAGGCTGAAGCAAATCTGACTGGTTTTCAATGTGAAATAAAAGATAAAAACTGTTCTTGGAATTATTTCTAAACAGAACTTCTCTCTAATTCTAATGCAACAGAAATGTATACAAAAATTGGATTCATCAAATGAATCTTCGGCTGACAACTGTTCAGGAACGATGTTAACATCATGTGTAGGAATGCTACGTTTTTAGGATTTGACATTTTCAGTGATTGAGAACTATATTTTGTAAATGAAAACACCATTACTAAAAATAGAATGCTATAAATAGAGTGATGTCATTTGTTTCTCGATATACTAGACTCGATATACTAGAGCAATGCAATAATAATAATAATAAAAGCAAGATATTTTGTGGCAAACTTTGGGAGTAAGGTTAGGACTGTAATCCACGAGTTATCTTGGAGTAAACACTGCAGTCACAAGTGCCACTGGTGAGTATTGTCCGGGCAAATGGGAAATGAGTTAAAGAAGAATTAATACCAATTCTATATTTTCTAATTCAAAAAACAAAAAGTGAGGGGAACATTTCCTAATTCAGTTAATGAAGCTAGTATTACTGTGATACCAAATGGCAAAAATAATACAAAAAAAGAACTACAGACTAATGTTCATAATGAATACAGACATAAAAACTCTTAACAAAATATCAGCAAACGGAATTCAGCCAAGTAGAAAATGAACTATATGCCTAAAATAGAAAAAAACTACATGATTGATTCAGATGGGTTTATTCCAGGGATGAAAATCAATCAGTATAATTCACCATATTAACACACTAAAGGAGAAAAGTCACATGATCCTATCAATTGATGTGGTCAAAGCATTTGACAAAATTCAACATCTTTTCATGATTAAAACTCTCAGAAAGATAGGTATTCAGGGGCACTTCCTCAGTTCGATAAAGAGCATCTACAAGAAACCAACAGCTACATTTCAGTTAATGGTGAAAACCAGTGTTTTCCCCCTGAGATCAGAATAAAGTGAGAATAATCAGTTTACTTATTTCAAGCCTCATTACAGACATTATCAAGACTGTGTGGTATTGGTTGATAGACACATAGATTAATAGAGTAGAACAGAGAACAAAGAAATAGATACATGTAAATATGTCAGCTGACTTTCCACAGAGTTGTCAAAGCAATGCAGTGAAGGGATAACCTTTTTAAAAAATGCTGGAGCATCTGGACACCATCAGCAGTATATAAACATTGACCTAAGCTGCACATCTTATATGAAAATTAACTCAAAATAGGTCATGGTTTTAAATGTAAAATGTCAAACTACAGAACTTTTCAGATTAAAATAGGAGAAAATTTTCAGGATCTAGGAATGGGCAGAATTCTTTTTAAAATTTTTTTTTCTATTACAGTTGACACACATATTAGTTTTAGGTGTGCAACACAGTGATTAGACATTTATATAACTTAAAATGTGATTACCCAATAAATCCAGTACTCCCTGAGGCCATACATAGTTATTATAATACTACTAACAATATTTCCCATGCCATATTCTACATCCCCATGACTATTTTGTAACTCCCAATTTGTACTCTTAATCTCCTCCCTTCCTTCACCTATCCCCCTAATCATGCCACCTCCTATTCAGCAACCATCAAAATGTTCTCTGTGTCTGTGAGCTTGTTTCTGTTCTGTTTATTTATCCTATTCACTAGATTCCACATATAAATGAAATCATATGACATTCTGTCTTTGATATACTCCGCTCTGCATAATACCTTCTAGGTGCATCAATGTTGTTGCAGATGACTAAATTTCATTCTTTTTTATGGCTGAGTAATATTTCACTGTATATATGTACCACCTCTTCTTTATCCAGTCAGCCATTGATGGACACCCAGGTTGCCTCCATATTGTACATAATGCTGCAATGAACATACATATGCAAACATCCAATCCAAGTAGTGTTTTTTTTTTTTTCCCAGATAAATACGAAGAAGTAGGATTAGTGGGTCCTTCTTTGTCTCCTGTTATAGTCTTTGATTTAAAGCCTTTGATTTAAAGTCTATTCTGTCTGATATAAGTATTGCTACTCCTGCTTTTTTCATTTTTGTTTTCATGAAATATCTTTTCCCATCCCCTTACTTTTGTCTGTGTGTGTCTTTCGATCTGAAGTGAGTCTCTTGTAGGCAGCATATGTAAGGGTTTTGTTTTCTTATCCATTTAGGTACCCTCTGACTTTTGATTAGAGCCTTTAATTCATTTACGTTTAAACCAGTTGTTGCTAGATATGTAGTTATTGCCATTTTATTCAGATTTTTGATTTTTTTTCTCTTCTTTTTAAAGAAGTCCCTTTAACATTTCTTGTAATTTTGGTTTGGCAATGATGAACTCCTTTAGCTTTTTATTGTCTGAGAAGCTCTTTATCTGTCCTTCAGTTCTGAATGATGGCTTTACTGGGTAGAGTAATCTTGGTTGTAGGTTTTTGCTTTTCATCACTTTGACTATTTTGTGCCAATCCCTTCTAGCCTGCAAAATTTCTGTTGAGAAATCAACTGACAGAGTTATGGGAGTT
The DNA here is from genome assembly GCF_902729225.1 of Pteropus medius. Classification (NCBI taxonomy): domain Eukaryota; kingdom Metazoa; phylum Chordata; class Mammalia; order Chiroptera; family Pteropodidae; genus Pteropus; species Pteropus medius. The sequence goes on along the minus strand of NW_024354502.1, from coordinate 24,238,486 downwards.
GCCTTGTAGTTAACTAAATTAGGCAGAGTACTTATACTCGACACAAAGAAAATGATTCTTGGAAAAGTGATAAATTGGACTAAATCAAAATTAAACACTTTTGCTTTGCAGAAGACTGTTAAAAGTATAAAAAGACATGCTACAAATTGAGAGAAAATATTTGCAAATCACATATCTGACAAAGGACTATTATCTACAATATATAAACTTTCAAAACTCAACAGTTAAAAAGCAAATAATCCAATTACAACTTAAGTAAAAGATAAGAAGTAACATTTTACTGAATAAGATATGCAGATGGCAAATAAGCACCTAGAAATATGTGCATCATTTTTCATTATGGAAATGCAAATTTAAACCATGAGATATCACTATATAGCTATCACAGTGGCTTAAATTAAAAAAAAAAAAATACCAACTGCTGGCAAGGATGCCAGGAAGCTGGGTCACCCATACATTGTTGGTGAGAATGTAAAATGTCACAGCCACTTTGGAAAAGAGCCCGGAAATTTCTTAAAAAGTTAAACATGCAACTACTGTGCAATCCAGCAATTGCATTCTTGAGCATTTATCCCAGAAAAGTGAAGACTTATGTTCATACAGAATCCTGTACAGCTTTATTTGTTCTAGACAAAACTGGAAACAACTCAGATGCCTTTAATGAGTGAATCGTTAAACCAATAATGATATATTCATACTTTGGCATACTTTGGAATACTACTCAGCAATAAAAAAGAACAGACTGTTAATATAGGAAATGACCTGGATGAGAAAAGCAAATTCTAAATGTTATATACTCCAAGATTTTACTTAGATAACATTTTTAAAATGACAAAATTATAGAAATGGAGATGTGATTAGTGATTTCTAGGACTTAAGGAGCTGGTAGTGGTGATAGGGAGTGGGAGGAGGAATGGGTGTAGCTGTAAAAGAGCAACACGAGAGATACTTGTGTTGATGAAAATGTTCTGTATCTTAATTGTATCAATGGCCTGGTTCTGATATTGTACTATAGTTTTCTAAGATGTTGCATTATGGAAAATTGGTAAAGGGTACATAAGGATCTCTCCAAATTTCTACTTATAACTGCATGTGATTCACTGGTCGACAAATATTTATTCTGAATTCTTGCATTGCACTCAGCATTATGGTGGTTGGAACTTCTTTTATAGAGGCATAAGATTTAGAGTACATGCAAACAAAAGGGGTGTGTGTGTGTGTGTGTGTGTGTGTGTGAAAAAGAGAGAGCACGCGTGCATATATAAGTATGTATGAGGAAGTAGAAATAACTCTTATTTCAATATTTCTGATGTCCCATTGTGAATTGTAAGAGCCATAGTGTAAAGTGGCATTTGTAATCCTACTTAGTTTTTAACTTGCCAAGAAGAATATCGTCTCTCAGGATAGGTAAGTCCTCTACAGTACTAACCATTGTATTGTCAAATCCATGTAAATTATGCAAAACAAAAGAAAAACAAATGGCCTAGATAAGGTTTGACAGCTGCAACAGCAGGGAACCTATCAATTTGTTGTAATCCAGTACATTTAAAAGAATATTCTCCTAATTAATTCTGCTTGGAATGAATAAAGAATCATATGAAGAATCTGCAACTCATTTCAAACAATTGAGGAAAAAAGAAAATTCTTGTCCACTTTTTCTTGGTTTGTGTTTATGGAATATATGAAAGTTTAGCATTTTAGATTCTTTCCTAATTATCAGTTAATTTACCTGTAGAATCTCTTTGAGGAATAATTTTCATACCAAAGTTTTAACTAGAGTGATATTGTTCACTAATACAGTTTTCAGGGCTCTGGCAGAAAAACAAGACTCTATTAGATGTCGTGGTTTAGAGGAATTCTTACAGATTTAGGTGAAATAGATGAAGATTTCTTTTTTTATGTAGAATCAAACAATTGTCTTTCTATGCAGCATTCAATATGAGCTTACTATGTAATGAAACCATAAAAGCAAATTGAAACCATAAAAGCAAAAGAGGCAAAAAATAAAGCTTCACGGACATCTCAGACCATTGGTGAAAGCTGCTATATTACAGATCAAAAAGCAGATAGTTAACAAATACTGAGCGCCTTGACAGGGCTGCACCATTGTACCACTTCAAAGCATCTGAATGAGGTCTTCTGTGCATCAGCCCTGGCACCTACTATGTGCCTGATACTGTATTAGGTGAACAAAACGTGAAAATCCCTGCCCTCATGGAGGTTCCATTCTATACTAGAAATATGGACAACAAGCTAAATGGGTAGTTAATTTTATAGTATGTTTGGAAGTGATATAGTCTATGCAGAAAAATAAAGCAAAGGAAGAGGAAAAATACTGCTAGAGTGGGTGGAGTGGTTGCAACTTTAAATATGGTGGGCAAGGAAAGATTGACTAAGAAGTGAGTTGAGAGCAAAGCCTTGAAGGCTCTATGTTCTCACTGGTTAAGAGTGTTCCTAGCAGGGGGAACAATTAGTATAGAGGTTCAGAGGTGGGAACAATGCACTTCAGAACAGAGTGACTGGGGCAGAGGGAGGGAGTAAGTAGCCAGGAGGTCTGAATGTAGTAAGGGCCAGGGTGGGGGCATCCTAAGGACTTTGACTCACAGATGGTGAGCACTTTGAGGACTCTAAAGAGGGTGGAGCATATGATTTGACTGGATAGCTTTGGTATGAGTACTATGTTGTCTTGCTAGTTAGGAAGGAGCACAAATGCCATATTGAAGCAATTTCAGAAAATGCTAAGTTGGGGCTGCAGCTGGGGAAAAGGGTGGTTAGAATGAAAAAACAAAACACCTTCATGAGACTTTTCTACTACTTTAAAGAAAGTGGAGGGTAGAGTAATGGGAGATATAGTCTTGTAATAAAAAATCTTATTTCTAAAATAATTGCTGGACTAGAAACAATGAAATTGATCATAGGAGATCTATTTTAGTAGGTAATGTGATATATCAACCATTATCGTAGTATCTTAAAATTTCAACATTGCAAAAGCTGGCGTTTCAGCTTGGATTCCTCCCACTGGAAAATCCTGTTGGAAATGGAAAATATTTCAAAGAGAAAGGGAATCTGAGAAGTAGAAAGCACTGAAATATATGCATTTTAAAAAAATCTTTTTGTCCTTTTCTTAACGATGTGCTTAAAACATTTTTGTGGGTTATTGAGACTCTTTAATAAATATACCCATTTACATCTCATTAAAGTCAGATCTACATGGCCGAATAGTATAGTTTTGAAGTCTCTAATGTATAAGACTTTATGACCTAATTAAACTTTTATATTACCCTGAATTAGTGTCACTAAGGGTATAAGTTTCCTTAAATGCTTGTGGAGAACTTAAAATAATGAAATAATATCTAACATACCTGGCTAAGAATTATTGCATTAGATTCACATTTCTCTAGATAAATGTCTGTCAGCACATCCATTACAGGCACATATTTTCAGGTTGAAACTTGGCAGAGCAGTCCTAAAGAAGAAAGAGAGTCAAACAAAACTTGAACAAAATCTTTTTTTTTTTGAAGGAGATAATCTGTTCCCTGGTAAAACTGTATCCCACAAAACTTTGGGAATCTTCATTTGTGTTTTGTTTTTAGTAAGTGCCTTTGAAAACAGTTTATATTTGCATGTAAAGGTAGGAAAAAACCTTTTGATGTTTGGCAACAGATTTGCTGAACAGAAATGATTTAGAGGGCTTTTTAAAAAGAGCTAGTGTCTTTTTTTTTTTCTTCTTCTGGAGATCATAATCACACTGAAAATTGAAACTCTGATACCCTTAAAGGCAGAATATTTATCCCGCCTGTCCCTGGAACAAAACAAGAATACTCGCAAAGGTGACTTCCTCTTTGGAAGAATAGATACTAAGTACATATTTGTTGAGAATTTGAGAAGATACATGAGTCAGATAAAAGAGCATATCAAATTTTTATAGTTTTTGAGGTAATACATGCAAGTGGAATGCCACTCAAAAAGAGTGTGTAATGAAATGTAAGTTTTCCTTTTCTCCTTGCCCTAAGCCACTGGCTTACTCTCTAAGGAAGCACCCTGTTATCAGAGTCTCGTGTACCTTTTGAGAGAGTATATCCTTTTTTCTTTGTAATTAACTGGTGCCTTATTATGCTTTTGGCTTTCACCTTGTTTCGTTTTTCTGACATTTCTTCTTAGAGGTTGTTCAATATATTTGTTCATAGAGAGCACTTCATTTTTTTTTTTTAATAGCTTCATGTACTGCCTTATGGATATACCATAATTTAAGCAGTCTGCTATACTCAGGCAGGTAGGGTTTTCCAAACTTTTATTACAAACAATATAACAATGAATATCCTTATGCATAGATCATTTTGCCTATCTGTAGGAAAATTTCTAGAACAGGAATTTTTGTGTTAAAAAATACATACTTATGTGTAGACTGATCTCCATAGAAATTGTGTGTTCCTAGTAGCAAAATGTAATTGTGCCTATTTCCCATTTCCTTGTCCCCACAGTGTGTACTAAACCTTATAATCTTTAGCAACCTGATGGGAAGAAATGGTATCTAGTTTTTAGTTCACATTTCTATCAGGAATGATGTTGAGCATCTTTTCCTGTGTTTAAGAGCCATTTGTATCTTTTATGACCTGTCCATTCATATCTTTTGTCTCTTTTTAAAAGCATTATCGGTCTTATTGATTTGCGAGCATTCTTAATGAATTTATGATGTTAGCTCAGTGTTTTATGATTTGTAAATGTTTTTCTTAGTTTCTTAATAATTTGTCTTTTGATTTCTTGTTTTCATTCTTTGCTATTAAAATATATTTCTATTTTTATTTGTCAAATTTATCAGTCTTCTATGGATTCTTAGTTCTGTGACATAATTAAAAATCGGTCACCACTCAGATTATTTTAAAAATCTATTTTATAATATTTTAATGGCTTTTACATTTAAATCTTTGATCCATCTGGGGTTTATTTTGGCATAAGGTGTGGTATAGGGAGGTAACATAGTTTTTTCCCATTTAGCTATCAGTTTTTTTAAAAAAATTTCAATTATAGTTGGCATACAATATTAGTTTCAGGTGTATAGCATGATTAGACATTTATATACCTTATGAAGTGATCACCATGATATAGCTAGTACATATCGGGCACCATACATAGTTATTACAGTATTATTGACTGTGTTCCCATACTGTATTTTACATGCCCATGACTATTTTTATAACGAGAAGTTTGTACTTCTTAATCAATCCCCTTTAACTTTTTCGCCCATCTCCTCACTCATCTGGCAATCATCAATTTGTTCTCTGTGTCTATGAGTTTGTTTTATTTATCCATTTACTTTGTTTTTGAGATTCCACATGAAAATAAAATCATATGGTATTTGTCTTTCTCTGACTTATTTCCTTGGTGTAATACCCTCTAGGCTTATCCATGATGTTGAAAATGGCAAGATTTCATTTTTTTTTATGGCTGAAAAATACTTCATTGTGTATATGTGCCATATCTTAATGTAGTCATCTATTGAGGGATACCTAGATTGCTTCCATATCTTGGCTTTTGTAAATAATGCCACAATGAATATAGGAACACGTATATCTTTTTGAATTAGTGTATTTTATTTCTTCGAATAAGTACCCAGATGTGGAATTGCTGGGTCATATGGTGCTTCTATTTTAAATTTTTGTGAGCAACCTCCACACTGTTTTCCTTAATGACCGCAACAATTTTCAGTATACGAGGCTTCCCTTTTTATCCACATCCTCACCAACACTTAGTTTGTGTTAACTTATTGATAATAGCCATTCTGGCAGGTGTGAGGTAATATCTCATTGTGGTTTTTATTTGCATCTTTCTTATGATTATTGATGTTGAGCATCTTTACATGTATCTATTGGCCATCTGTATGTCCTCTTTGTAGAAATGTCTGTTTGGTCCTCTGCCCATTTTTAAATCTGATTTTTTTTTGATATTGAGCTGTATGAGTTATTTATGTATTTTGCATATTAACCCCTTATTAAATAGCTCATTCATAAATTTTTTCTCACATCCAATAAGGTGTCTTTTGGTTTTGCTCATGGTTTCCTTTGTGGAGCAAAAGCTTTTTAGTTTGATGTAGTCCTATTTGTTTATTTTTGCTTTATTGTGTTTGCCCTAGGAAACAACCAAAAAATATTGCTATGCTATGACCAATGTCAGAGTTTATTGCCTATGTTTCCTTCTAGGTATTTTATGGTTTCAATTCTAACATTTAAGTCTCTAATTCATTTTGAGTTTATTTTTGTATATGGTGTAAAACAAGTGGTCTAGTTCTATTCTTTGCATGTATCTGCCCAGTTTTCCCAACACCATTTAAGAAGAGTCTCATTATATATTCTTGCCTCCTTTGTCCTAGATTAATTGACCATATATGTGTGGGTTTATTTCTGGGTTCTCTATTCTGTTCCGTTGATTTATGTGTCTGTTTTATGCCATGCTGTTTTGATTACTATAGACTAGTATAGTATACTTAGGTATTAAGTAGTGTGATACCTTCAACTTTGTTCCTTCACAACATCACTTTGGATATTTGGGGTCTTGTGGTTCCATATAAATTTTAGGATTATTTGTTTTACTTCTCTGAAAAATTTCATTTACTTGATAGAGATTACATTGAATTTGTAGATTGCTTTGGGTAATATGGACTAACAATGTTAATTCTTCCAATCTATGAGCACAGTATATCTTTCTATATATTTGTATCTTCTTCAGTTTCTTTCAGCAATGTCTTATAGTTTTCCAAGTATAGGTGTTTTACTTCCCTAAATTTGTTTCTTTTGATATAATTGTAAATGGGATTGTTTTCTTAATTTCTCTTTCTAAAAGTTGGTAATCAGTGTATAAAAACAACTGATTTCTGAATATTAATTTTGTATCCTTCAACTTTACTGAATTTATTTATTTGTTCTAATAGTTTTTGGTGGGATCTTTAGGGTCCTCTCTATGTAGTAGTATTATGTCTTCTGCAAATAGTGACAGTTTTACTTCTTCCTTTCCAATTCGGATGCCTTTTTTTTTTTCTTGTCTCGTTGCTGTGGCTAGGATTTCCAATACTACATTGAATAAAAATGGTGAAATTGGACATTCTTTCACCACTTATTTCTGATCTTAAGGAAAACACTTAGCTTTACTCGTTTAGTATGATGTTAGCTGTCAGTTTGTTATATATGGCTTTTATCTGTTGAGGTACATTCCTTCTAGTCCCACTTTGCTGAGAGTTTTTATCACAAATAGATGTTGGATTTTTGTCAAACCTTTTTCCTCAGCTATTGATATGATCATATGATGTTTATCCTTCATTCTGTTCATGCTGTGTATTATGCTAATAATGTGGATATTGAACCAACCATGCATCCCAGAAATAAATCCTACTTGATCATCGTGTATGATCTTTTTAATGTATTGCTGAATTCAGTTTTCTAATACATTGTTGAGCATTTTTGCCTCTATGTTCATTAGGATATGGCCTGTAATTTTCTCTCTCTCTCTCTCTCTCTCTCTCTCTTTCTCTCTCTTTCTTTCTTTTTTTTTTGTAGTATAATTTTCTGGTTTTGGTACCAGGGTAATACTAGCCTCATAAAATGAGTTTTGGAGCTTTCCCTCCTCTTCAGTTTATTAGAATAGTTTGAGAAGGGTAGGTATTAATTCTTCTTAGAATGTTTGGTAGAATTTACCACTGAAGCCATACGGTAAAGGACTTTTGTTTTTTTGGGAGTTTTCGATGACTAATTCGATTTCATTACCAGTAATTAATCTGTTCAGATTTTGTGTTTGTTCTTGACTCAGTCTTAGAAGTTTCTGTGTTTCTAGGAATATATTCATTTTTTTCCAGATTGTTTAGTTTGTTGCCATATAATTGTTCATAGCACTTTCTTATAATTTTTTGTATTTCTGTGGTGTTGATTGTCACTTCTGCCTTTCATTTCTGATTTTACTTATTTGGGCCCTTTCTCTTGATGTGTCTGGCTAAAGGTTTATCATTTTTGTTTCTCTTTTCAAAGAACCAGCTTTTGATTTCATTATCTTTTTAATTTTTTAAAGACTATTTCATTTATTTCTGCTCTGATCTTTATTATTTCCTTTCTTATACTCACTCTGGGCTTTGTTCATTTTCTGGTTCCTTTAAGTGTAAAGGTAGGTTGTTTATTTGAGATTTTACTTGTTTCTTGAGGCAGGCCTGTATTGCTATGAATTTCCCTCTTAGAATTGCTTTGGCTATGTCCCATGGATTTTGGGTTATCATGTTTTCATTTTCATCTGTCTCAGGTATCTTTTGACTTTTTCCCTTTACGTCATTGTTAACCTATTCATTGTTTAGTAGCAGGTTATTTAGCTTCCACATGTTTGGGTGTTTTTCAGTTTTCTTCTTGTAATTGTTTCCTACTTTCATGCTGTTATGATCAGAAAAGACACTTGATGTGACTTCAGTCTTCTTATATTTATTGAGAGGTATTTTTTTGTCCTAACATGTTATCTATCTTGGAAAATGTTCTATGTGCACTTGAAAAGATCGTATATTTTGCTCTTTTGGGGTGACATATCCTAAAATATCTATTAAGTACATCTGGTATAATGTGCCATTTAAAGCTACTGTTTTCTTGTTGATTTTATATCTGGATGATCTACCCATTGATGTGAGTGGGGTATTTAAGCTTCCTACTATTATTGTTATATCATTTATCTCCCCTTTAATGTCTGTTAATATTTGTTTTATATATTTAGATCTTCTATGTTAGGTGCAGGTCTATTTACAAGAGTTATATTCTCTTGTTGGATTGATCTCTTTATCAGTATGTAATATGCTATTTGTCTCATGTTACAGTCTTTGTTTTAAAGACTTTTGTCTGATAAAATTATTGCTACTCCAACTTTTTAAAAATTTCCATTTTCATATCCTTTTGCACCCCATCACCCTCAATCTGTGTATCTTTTGATCTGAAGTGTTGAGTCATTTGTAGACAAGATACGTATGTCTTGTTTTTTTTATTCATTTAGCCACCCTATGTCTTGTGATTGGAATGTTTAGTTTATTTACATTTAAAATAATTTTTGATAGGTACATAGTTATTGCCATTTTATTGTTTTCTGATTGTTTTTGTAGTTTTTCTCTGTTCTTTCCTCTCTTGCTCTCTTTTATGTTGCTTAGTTTTATAGTGTTAAGTGTAGATTCCTTTCTCTTTTATTTTTTGTATATCTCCTATAGGTTTTTAGTTTGTGGTTAACATGTATTTCAAATACACCAAGCTGTATTTATAGCAGTCTTTTTAAGTTGATAATCACTTAAGTTTAAATGCATTCTAAAATCACTAATTTTTTTACTCACCCTCCATATTTATGTTTTTGTCATTTTTTTCATCTTTTGTGTGTGTTTGTATGTATTTCTTAATTTATTATTGTATTTGCATCTGGTCTTCTTACTTTTGTCTTTTAACCTTCGCACTAGCTTTCTAATTAGTTGATCCACAACTTTTACTAAGTGTTGGCCTCTGTCAGTGAGATTATTTCCTATATTTTTTATATTTAGTTTTAACCTTTTATTTTCTACTTAAATATATCCTTTAACATTTCTTATAATGCTTGCTTGGTGCTGATGAACTCCTTTAGCTTTTACTTGTCTGGGAAACTCTAACCCTTTTTCAATTCGATATGCTATTCTTCCTAGGTAGAGAAATCTTGGTTGTAGGTTTTCTTTTTCTTTTATCATTTGAATATTTTGGGCCATTCCTTTCTGGCCTGCAAAGTTTCTGTTGAAAAAATCAGTTGATAGTCTTACTTTTATGTAACTAGCTGTTTTCCTCCTGTAACTTTTGGGATTCTCTCTTTGCCTTTAACTTTTGGTATTTTCATTATGATGTGTCTTGGTGTCTGCCTCTTTGAGTTCACCTTGTTTGGGACTCCCTTCATTTCCTGGATTTGTATGTTTATTTCCTTCACCAGGTTAGGGAATTTTTTAGTAATTATTTCTTCAAATAGGTTTTTAATCTCTTGCTCTCTTTCTTCTTTTTCTAGTACTCTTATGATGTGAATGTTGGTACACTTGATGTCCCAGAGATCCCTTAAACTATCCTCATTTTTGAAAATTCTTTTTCTTCTGTGGTTCTGATGGGATGTTTTCCACTGCCTTGTCTTCCAGATTGCCAATTTGATCCTCTGCTTTGTCTAATCTGTTGTTGATTCTCTCTAATGCATTATTCATTTCAGTTATTGTATTCTTCATTTCTGACTGGCTCTTTTTTATGGTTTTTATCTCTTTGTTGAAGATCTTACTGAGTTCATCTATTCTTCTCCTACGTTTATTAGGCATTCTTATAACTAGTGTTTGAACTCCGTATTCTGGTATATTGCTTTTCTCCGTTTCATTTAGTTTTTTATATTTTCTGGATTTTTTCTTGTCTTCTGTTTGGGACATATTTCTTTGTCTCCTCTTTTTGGCTAACTCTCTGTGTTTGTTTTTATGTATTAGGCATATCTACTATATCTCCTAGTCTTGGCAGAGGTGCCTTATGTAGTAGATGTCCTGTGAGGCCCAGTGGTGTAGTCTCCTGGTCACCTGTGCCAGGTGCTCCAGTGGTGTCCCTTGTGTGTGTTATGTGTGCTGTCCTGTTATAGTTGAGCCTTGATTGTTGTTGGCACATCAGTGAGTGGGATTTACCTTCAGGCTGATTGGCTCTGAGGGCTGATCATGACTACAGCGGACAAGCTGTTGTGCAGAGGCTGGCTGATGCCATGGAACAGAAGTCACTTTCATGGGCTCTGGTGCCAGCCAATTCCACCCTTCAGGTGTATCATTTATAGAAGTGGTTGGGTGGTGCTTTGGTGTGTTCTGAAGCCTGCTACTGAATGTGTTGGCTCTGGAGCCTCTTGGGAGGGCCTTTGATGCAGGTTAAAGTCAGCTGCTATTTGTGCCTGGCTTAGGAGCACATGGTGGAAGCTACATAGTGATCTGAGGTTAGTTGTCACTTGTGCTCATTCAGGAAGTGCTTGGGAAGGGTTATGCTGTGAACAGAAGCCAGCTGCCACCAGTCCCAGACTTGAGACCCTATGTTGTGCACTTCAATGTGAACTGAGGCCAGCCACTACTTGTGCTGGGCTTGGAGCCACTTAGTTGGAGCTATGTTTTAAGCCTACACTGGTCACGGCTTATGCCAGGCTCGACGCCACTTGGTGGGAGTTACAATGCGAGTCAAGACTGGCTTTCACTTGTGTGGGGCTTGGGGCTGCTTGGCAGGAGCTACAGTGCATGCTGATGCTGGTTGCTGCTAGAGTAGGGTTTGTGGACCTTGGGTGAGAGTGCAATGATAGCTAAGGCCACTCATGTGGAGGTCTCCTGGAAGAGGCTTGGGTAGAGTGAGCTATTTGGGTGTGATGGTGTCTCAAGAAGACGCCAGGGTGGGCTGAACTATGTTAGTCAGGTTAATGGAGAGTGACAGATTTTGTGCCCTCCTATGCTGGCTTGGCTGGGTGGAAGGAGACCCCCTACAAAGAACAGTGGAACCTTTTAGCACTTTCATCCCCTGAGAGAGTTCCCCTGATCCTTGCACCTCCAGCCCTTGCACTAAAGTTAGTCAGTTTACTTTCTCCTTGTAATTCCCAGGCACTTCTTGAGCCACTGCCCCTGTTCTGAAGCTTAAAGCAAGTGAGTTCATATGTAGGCCCCTTTAAGAGCAGTGTCTCGCCACAGCCTTTGTCTTTTTTGGATGTGACCCACTCATTTTCAGAGTCAGATGTTATGGGAACTCCTTTTCCCTGCACAAGTGCCATGGATTTGGGAGCCCAGTATGGGACTGGGAACCCTCCTTAGAGGAGACCTCCGTAGCTGACCTATCTCTCCTGTTTATTAATCGCCGCTTCGTGGATGTGGGTCCCGCCCAGTGTGTATCTCTGTCCCTCCTATCAGTTTTGAGGTGGCTTCTTCTTTAGATCCTTAGTTATAGGAATTCTGTTCAGTTAGTCTTCAGATGATTCTTAGTGATAATAGTTCTTTAATTTTATTGTAATTTTGATGTGTTCGTGGTAGGAGATAAGTTTAGAGTTTACCTACTCTGCCATCCTGACTCCACCCTCTTGACCTGATTTAGATGATCGAACTGTCAGAGTTTTTGTTCTTATACCAGTTATTAAATAGTTCACTTTTATCCCCATGGGATTTAGATTCATTTCTCACATTTAAAATTTCTAAATGTATTTGAATCTATTTTTGGACTTCTTATTCTGTTTCATTGATCTTTTTGCCTATTTACAAACCACTAACTCATTTAAAATATTTATATCTTTACAATAGGTTTTAATATTTTACAGTGCTAATCCCTGATGATTCATCTTATTTTTCAGAAGGTTCCTGGTTATTCTGGTTTATTTTTCCTGTGAACTTCAGAATCAATTTGTCTAGTTTCAAACAATGATAATTGTATGTGTGTGTATTTATGAGAGTGGGTATGTGATCATGTTAAGTATATAGAATAATTTAGGGAGGAATGACATCTTAAGTATGCTGAGTTTTCTTATACATTAACATGCTTCATCTTTTCATTTGTTTAATTTTCGTATGTCTTTCAGTAACACTTAAAAGTTTTCTTCATATAAATTGTATATATTTCTTTTTATACATTTTCTAGCTATTTTATAACTTTTGGTTAAATATAATCCACTCTTCCTTGGTATTTCATATCAGTCTTGTTTGTGTGTGTGTGTGTGTGTATACATACACATACACACACATATATACACACACATATATATTTGGCAGGATTTCCCTTGGTGAACCAACTGTGTGTTGAATTATTTTGGTAGGAGTAAATGTTTGACAGTTTATTGTACTTATCCTATGGATATTGGTCAGTTAAATTTTCAATCTCATCTGGGGTAAAGTTTCTTAGAAAATAATCCATTTCATCTTCGTTGTCAAATTTGCTCATATTGAATGAGCAAAATGGTGTTTTAGGATTCTTTTAATTTATTCTATTTTGGTGACTTTTCCCATCATTGTTCTTTCCTGCTAATTAAAGAAATTAGGCAAGTTAAAGATTTTCTTTTCCCTCTTTCCTCAAACTAAGAAATAGCTCTTGGATTTACTTACTAGTCCTTCCATGTTCCATTTTTATTATTCATTAATTTTAGTTTTTATTAATTCCTTACTTCTTTGTTCCCTTTCTTTTATTTTACCTTCTTGAGTTGAGTACTTAAATCATTTTCTTCATTCTTCCTTGTTTCTTAATATTTTAGCCATATCCCCTGGATAATATAGTTATCTTGTTTTTCTATATAGTTTTAAAACTCTGTATATTGCTTTTTTTTTATTATTATTCTAGATACCTTGCATTTTAAATTTTGGTTATATCATTGATGCAAAAGTTAACAAAATTTAAAAATATTCTGATGGTAGAGGTTTTTGTCTACTAGTTTTGTCATTTTTAAGTTTTATTGCATTATGATTATAGATGTCTATATTGCCTCTCCTGTTTTGGAACTTGCTGAAGTTTTCTTGGTTTCCAAATAGTCAGTTTTGTGAATTTACCAGGGGAACTTGGAAAGAAGATGTATTCTCAATTTTCAGAGTATATCACTTAGGAATACTTTATTTTACTTATGTTTTCTATATGCCGAGATGTATTTTGTCTGCCTGTTCTGTCACATACTGAAAGAAAACAATTTAAAATTCCTATTGCTGAGATTTTTATTTTCTACTTAAAATTTTTTTCTGTAATTTTTTTAATGGATAGTGATACTATACTATTGGATACTTAGATATTGATAACAATCTTCATTTTGGGTAGTGTCCTTTAATATTATAAGCTGTCTTTTAAAATGCATTTTACTCTTCATTCAACTCATTTGATATTAATATCATGAACCTTGTTTTTTTTTTCATTTAATAGATGTTCGGTTTTATTTCATTTTATTTAAAAAAATTATATTTTTTAATTACAGTTGACACATAACACCATACTAGCTTTGAGTTTACAACATAGTGATCAGAAACCCACATAACCTAGAAAGTGATCACCCTGACAAATCTAGTATCCACTTGGCACCACACACAGTCATCATAGTATCATTGACTATACTCCGTATACTACACTTTATATCCCCATGACTATTCTGTAACTACCAGTTTGTACTTCCCAATCCCATCCCTGCTTCACCTGTCCCTTCAACCCTCCCTCCCATTTGGCAACCATCAAAATGTTCTCTGTATCTATGAGTTTCTTTCTGTTTTATTTGTTTATTTATTTTGTCATGAACCCTGTTTTTTGTTTGTTTTCTATTGCATATTATAGCCTTGCCCTTCCTTTTATAGTCATCCTTCCTGAGTTACTTATTAAACTTAAGGTGTTCCTCTTGTATGCAGCAGATAGTTGGAATTTGCCTTGAGATTTAGTCTAAGAGCTTTTTCTTTTATTTTAATAGGTATGTTTAGGCCATGGATACTTTTGGAAATAAATGGTTGGTTTTAGTTCTGTCATTATATCTTATTTTATTTTTGTCGTTGTTAAATTGACAATATGAACTATGTATTTCTGCTTTGTCGAATGTATTTTCTGATAATTTGGAAGGTTTGTGTTTTTTCTAGCAGTTATCTTTATAACTATATCTTTATATATAGTTCTCTCTATTCTTGACTATGAGCATTTATGAACTCGGTAATTTCCATTTCTTTCCACTACTCCCACCCCAAAATTGGCGACGTTATATTTCTTCATGTATATCTCTTTACATTTAAACACATATATAAATCTAATACTTGGTTTATCAGTTTTAAGTGATACCTTTTAATCTCTAGTATATCAAAATGTTTTCAGTGGCAAGTAACTAAAAACCTATCTAATGATTGCTTAATCCATAAAGATATCTGTTATTTCAATAATAAGAAGTGCAGAAGTAGGATAGTTCTAGTATTTCAGCATTGTAGGACCCAGGTTTTTCTATCCTTCCACTTTGCAATCCTCCGCATGTAGGCTTTTATCTTCACGGTTGTCTCTTCTTGGTTGCATTTATAGGCATGAACTTGCTATGTAGCTGTGGCAAGAGACAGAATAATGTGCTGTTTTGGCTTCTTATATTTCTTCATAAGAGCGAAGAAATAAATATCCCCTCATGTCTCACTGGCCAGAGTTGAATCAGTTGTTCACGTTGAAACTCATTATTGTTAAAAGGAGACAGATTTACCAAGACTGGCTTAGACTAATCAAGGATCATTTCCTGGAGCTGGGGAGAGTTCTTCTCTGCTCAAACAAATGAGCAGAGAAGAACAGGTTTGAGTAGGTCTCCACTGGTATCTGCTACCCTCTGCCTGTATAAGTTGAGGAAATCAGCAGAAGTATATTACCACCAACTTTCTAGTCTTCTTGCTCTCTCAACTTTTGTTCATTATACATTGCTACATGTTAGGGCTTATAGCATATTTATTTTATCCTATAACTGTAATCTCTATATTTGTTTTGGTCTTGGCATAGTGAATTCAGTACTACTGTTAGTTATTTTGCCAGTTTTTTATTCATTTCTTGATTGGCTGAAGTTAATGTACTAGAAATTTCTTCCAGGAATGGTGAAAGGGAGGATAGGAATGAAAATCTTTGGGTTCATTCATGCTCAAATGTGTTTTTCAGCTATTATTATATTCCAGCAGTTTTATTGGATATAAAATACCTAGTCTTAATGTATTTCCATGAGAATTTTTCTCTAGCCGGAGTGGAAAATACAGATTGATTCCTGTTCCATTGATTTGATTGTGCTGTTTGGGGATACTAGTTATACATTTATTTCATTTCCATTTCCTGACTTTCATATCATTTTTGCTATAATCATTTAAAAAAATTTATTTTTAACTTGGTCACATTTTATCCTGATCACTTTTCTCATTTGTGTCCTTCATGTTTTCAGCAGTATTTAGTCTTTTTGGGCTGTCTCTAACACGATCTTCATTTCTCTGATGGTTTTATTTTTATCTTCTGTTCATGAAGCCTGATAATAGATAAGTCATCTCTTTCTATTGCCTCACTTTATGTCACTTGAGCTCTTGTATATTTACACTGAATTTGTGTTTTATAGAAGTATTTGCTTATTTTTGGTTTCATGGCATTATATTTGGCCACAAATTTTATCTGTTCTGTGGCAATATTTTTTTGTATGTCACTTTTTTCCTGTTCTTTTTTTCTCCTTTTGTGGCCTGTATGTAATTTTTTTTTTCTCTTTTTAATAGTCATCTTAAATCAAGCATGTTCTTTGTGGATCAGCTATTTCTCAAGATTTATAGATAAGAGGGATCAACGCTATGTTCCAGGCTAATAGCAGTCCTTATAACGTGGGGTTTTATGTATGAATGTGATTTTTTAGCTTTTACTTTCCTCCCCACTCCTTTTCCTTCAGCTTTTTAAAAAATGTTTGGCTATTTATTTATTTATTTATTTATTTTTATAAAACATGTACATAGAGAAAATAGTATGAAAGTAAATGCATTTTTTTTTTTTTTGGATTCGGCAATTCCTCTTCTGGGTATTTTATTCATTTATTGTTATTTTTATTTTTTATTATGGTGACATTGGTTAATGAAATCCAGTAAGTTTCAGGTGTACAATTTAACAGTAAGACATATATTTATTGCATTGTGTGTTCAGCTTTTTGAAAATATGGCATGATTTGTTATTCATTTCTAGCTATCTGCTTTCTTTTGTGCCAAGTTTGGTTCAGAAAATCTCCTGCTGTCAGCTCATACACCTACTGTCATTATTCCAAAAGAAGAGTGTTTTGTTTTTTTCTATCAGGATGTGACACTTTTGAGGACTGTTTTTTGTTGGTTTTATCTCAGATGTGTAGTCATAGGTGCTCTCTTTTGATATTTTCCTGTAGCCCCATTTGAGCTGTGACATAGGGCTTACATGTCTAATGCAGGGAGAATGATGTGTGCCCTGCACTATAGTTGTTGACTTGTTCATACTCTTATGGTCTCTCCTGATAATAGTAGGAATTAGGAAAGGTTGACCTAGAATCCTCTCCCCACTGATGTTTTCAGAGCCACGTTATGACTTTCTGTTCTCATGATATAAAGATATGACTACATCTGTGGTCTTTTGTGAAACACAAAATAAAATGTTCTGCTAGCAACTGAAACCCCAAATCTAGAAGTTAACCAGAATTGCTTTAGGAATAGTTAGGAATAGCTTCTCCAAGGCAAGATCCATGTGTAAGATATCTTTATAAGTATAAAATGCCTAGCACAGTGTCTATTTTGTATATCACAACCCCTGGGGGAATATTTTTCTAATGGAATAATAAGTATACAGAAGCTGGTTGTATTGGTTTCCTAGAGTTGCTGTAACAAATTACCACAAAGTTGGTAACTTAAAATAACAGAAACTTAGTCCTTTACATTTCTGTGGGCAGAAGTTCGCAATCAAGGTGTTGGCGGGCTGTGCTCCCTCTAGAGGCTCTAGGGCAGAATCTTCCTGCCTCTTCCAGCTTCTGGTAGCTCTAGACATTTTTTGGCTTGTGACTGCAAAACTCTTAGTCTCTACATTGTCTTCACATGGCCTTTTTCTGTATTCTGTGCCTTTTCCTCTTCTGTCTCTTATAAGGGCACTTGTCATTAAAGTTAATGAGCACTGGGTAATCCAAGATGATATCTCAAAAATTTTAACTTAATTATATCTACAAAAGCCCTTTTTCCAAATATAGTCCTGCTCATAGATTCCAGAGATAGGATATGTACACAATTTTGGGGGGGCCACTATTCAACCCAATATATTGGTATATCTTTTTGTGTCACTTCCCTTCACATGTTCAGTAGATGTTTACATAGCACTGTCTTTGTGAAAACACTGTTCTAGGGGTTTCAGTGTATTGATTGTTACTATTAGTATTATTAGTATTACTGCTAGTATTACTAGTATTCCTCAGGTTGTTTATGAATTACTTGAGGACTCAAGAATTACATTTGAGCAATAATAAAAGTTAAACAAAAAACAAAGTAGAGTCATGTTGGTAACTTGTATGAGAATTCTTTTGGTGGGAAAAATGTGTTTCTTGAGAAGATGCTTTGATAAGCTTGGATAGGAGTTAACTTCTAAGGCCTGACTGGTCATCAGGTTTCTGGAAGGAAGAACTTAAAAAGGCTTGAAGGTCAAAGACAGGGTCAGTGACTGTGATATGAGAGGTGGCTTTTAAGGAGAAGAGAGCCAAATAGGGATTTTTTTCATGTGAAATGCCATGTTCTGTGCAATGTGACCCTTCATCGTTACTGTATACATATCAGTAAAACCATAGAAATCACAGTGAAAGTTTGTTGAGTGGGTTTCCTTTGGAAACCAGTGAAAGAGCTGGATTTTATTAAAATACAACAATTGTAAGACAGTGAAACTATTAATAAGTTCAGCAGTTTTGGAGAAAGGTAAGATTTCTGTGGCTGGAGTTGTCTTTGAAAAATGGATCCTGAGCTGAATCTTAAAGGCCAGGTGCAATATGGTTGAGAAGAAGGGTCATTCCAGCAGTGAGAATGACATTGGTAAAGGCAGGCATGTGTCTAGGACAAGCTTGAAACAACAAGTGAATGGTTTGGTCTGATTAGACTGCTGCAGGTTCAGTAGAGGGTCAGTATTCCAGACTTGCCTGTAAGGGAATAATGGGACTATCCTGAATAAAGCTGTGGTTCTTAATAAAGGGTGAGCATTCCATAGCCTGTGAGTTTTCACCGCACTCCACAGTTAGGGCCACTATTTATTTTGTAGTGGGACTTGGCCTTAACAAGGTTGAAAAAGTGGATCGAGAGAAGGAAGGAGGCAGAGAAGAAATGGTTAAAAATATAGAGAAGGGCCACTAGAAGTGAGAGAACTAGGATAGATCGATGTCATTGGGGCTAATATAGGAGACAGTTTTGAAAAGTGTGACTTGACCCATAAAATCACAAAGCTCAAGGAGGTCAAGAAGAAGGGCCTTTTGGCAACTTGGAATTCATGATTTTAATAACACATTTCAGCACTGTGGGTATGTAATTGGTTGTAGTGCTTTGAAAGTCACAGTGCACTGAAATAAGGGGAGAGAAGGGTGGTGAGAAAATGGAGCCGTATTAAAAAGTGTGGTAGTAAGTGGAAGGAGAGTAATGACTAGTATGTTGAGGTGATCCAGTTAAGTAATTCTGTTACCAGGCAGGAAAGATCTGTAACCACTGGGTGAGAGAGTGAAAGGAACCAGTTTAGAGATAGGCACTAGAGATGCAAGAGAGAACAGGGCCACGACAGTGCAGAAGGGGGACAGGGACTAGGCCAAGGGCGCAAGTAAGGCTGAGTTCTATGTGTTCTCTTGGGCAGGAGGAGGTACATTCTTCCTCTGGATGTCTCCTTCAATAGGTGGTTTTGTGAATGAGAATGCCAGAGAAGCAGGGAGTAGAGCTTTGACCCCTGAAAACCAACAAAACATAGACTTGGGGTCTTCTGTGCTCTTATGTACAGGAGAGGTTTAACTTTTGGGAGAAATGAATTCTGGTAGAGAGTAGAGATAGAGGTAGATATTAAAGGAAATTATGGGTTGAATTTATTTGAATGCTAATGTTTTGATGCAAGAATAACTGAGAAAAAAAGTAAACATTTGCAGAAGAAGCAAGCAAAGAAGCACAATGACAGGGAGAATAAACAAACATCTACGAGGGTCAGGATAGCACAAATAAATTAAGAGGGCTGGTAGTTAACTGGAGAGCATGTGCCCAGGCTAAAGGGAAAAGCCAAGAGAAGTGTGGAATCTGTTGAATTGGCAGTTACTTCAAATTTTTAAAAAGGCTGTGCAGCTCAAATAGAAATGCCGTTGGCAGTCTTTGGCCCCTGGGTCACTAGTTTGCCACTCTTGTTGGATTAGGGCTGAAGAAGCCTTTTGTGTAGCCACCTTGGTGTTTTGATGGCTAGCTTTTATCTGGGATTGCCACGTACTATGGATAGCAGGGACATTTCTCTTCATTAGCTTCAATTTGAGTTATATTTTTCTGACCGCACTGATAAATTGATGATATTAAAATATAGTTTTCATTTAGGTCCTAGACTTTCAATATCCTTTGAAATAATCTATAACCATAGCTTCACGTTTATATGCCACTAAGTTCAACTAAAATTTGAAAGGCATGGTACTTATGGAGCAATTGGACAGAATTTATGTTGCAATTATTGAGTGAAACTTTTCCTATTACCTTGGAACTGGTGACTAGGGCTCAGGATGAGGACAAAGAGGCATAAAGCACCCCCTATATTAAAGTAAACTGCAAATAGCAGGTCAGACACCCAGAGTTCAGTGAGAGGTGGCCAAACCGTTCTTACTATTCTAAACTATCACCCCCTCTATAAACCACACCTCCCTCTATACCTTCCCAACTGATAAAAGAAGATATGGGGTAGAGAGGAGAAAGAAGACGTTACAGTTGTGAGTTGCTGACCAAATAGCCAAATATTGTAGTGTTTCCCTCCCTTCCCCATGGGCCTTTCTGCCTACCATGAAAGGTGGGCTACTAGACAAGAGCCTGGGGGCATCACAGAAGACTGGCTTCCCACTCCTGGCTAGATGTTAGATGAGATGAGGCAACAGACGCCCTGCTCGGTGCTGTCGTTAATGTGGAGTGGAGCTAAATGCAGCGAAGGGAGGAGAGGGCCTGGTGTGAGTCCCTGAAGTATTGGGCATATGTGAACTTGGAAATTGGTGCCATACTCTTGCCTGGCTGTGGTGTTCTACCAAAGCTGATAGAGAAGGGGACCATTGGCTAAGGTATCTAAGGTGACAGAGCAGGTCCCCCACACCACCTAGAAGAGAGATTTTCATGGTTCCTAAGGCTCCATAGAAGAAGCCCAGAACGTAGAATGAGAGTTGTGAATTTTGGGATCAAGTGACATCTAGTTAGGAGATACCCTATTTGGCGAGATGGCTCGGGGGAAGGACCAGTGGGAGAGACAACATGGAAACAACGTTGCCCCCTGTCTGAGGGCATTCTCAGTCACGGATGGAGAGGGAATGAAACAGAGCATTTCTTCAGGTAAATCACATGCACCTTCTGGGTGGAAACTGCCATATTAGTGAAGACCAGGGGCTGAGAGAACCAGACCCAGCTATAGAGGAAACTCAAATAGATTTCTGCCTCTCACAGGCAGCTTGTCTGATATGGTAACCCCTGCCAACTCTCAGATTTCACCCTCCCTGCCACCTCTCAGAGTTCACCCTCCCTGCCTCCAACAAGCTGGTGGGATTAGGCCTGGAAAATGGAGGTGTGAGGAGAGACACTGAACCCTGAGTATCTCTCCTCTTTAAATGAAGAGGAGGTGGGTGAGCAGACTAGGGCTCCTGTTCCCTCTAAACTCCAACATGAAGCTTGGCTGGTCCTGGGGACACAGAAGGGGAAGAGCATTAACCTGGACATAAAACTAGAATTTAAAAAATAAATACGTTTGAGTCTTAAATACTGGAATGAGACATTTCTCGTAACTGAAAGTTATTGGAAAGTAGTGGACCCTTCCTAGATATTATTAAGGGATGGTAAAGTATGTCTTACTATATAATACAACTGACAGGCATGACTAGGGAAAATAAAACCATTTCAACTTATCCAAGCAGATCGTATAATTACCTGGTTATATACAATACAGTAGAAAGAATATAGCTATAAAAGAATGACAGGTTTGGGTCCTTGTTCAGCAGCTTACTTTCCACATGATTTTTGGTAAATTACTTTCCACACAGTTTCCTTAACTGTAAAATGGGGGTAGGTTATAATATCAACCTCCCAGGAATTTGGGGGAAGATGAAATGAAATAAATTCTAGGAAGTGTGTAGTGTGATACCTGCAGCATAGATCCTTGAAAGGGCAGAGTGATGATTATTATGATCAGAGACAAATTTGTTAAATCAAGGACTAAAGGCCACAGTACCTATCAAATGTAGTTTGAGTAGTTAGATGTGTTGAAATCAGATAATCCCAAGCTGTCTTTTTCAAGAAAGACAGTACATTTTCAAAGCATTTTCTTGCTTAATTTGGAAGTTTAAGTGTATCTAACTGGATGCTAATACTCTGAAAATATGAAAAAGGGCCTCTTGTCCTGGTCAGAAAGACGAGGAAGCTCCACAGAAGAGATCTGAGACAAGGCTTCCGCCAGCCTCAAAATGTGCCCCACACATTTTGCTGGGAAGACACTCTGAATAACATGCTCTTGGCCTTGTGAGCATGTTCCTTGGCAACGTTGGCAGGAGTGGATTTTCATGTTGCCAGCTAAATCCCTGCCACTTGAGGCTGGCTTGAGTATCTCTGCTCCTGGCCCCTTCCCTGTCCCCAACCCAAGGAACTTTTGTTTATACAATGGCCATTGTATCTCTTCCTTTCTACTCATGGGCTCTGGTCCAGACTTGCTGTCTATATCCTCATCTCAGATATGCACATGTGGGGTTTTCTTTGAGAAGACCCAGCTTTGGCATTGTCAGTTTCTCATCTGGCTCCTCATCTGGCTCCTTATCTGTCTCTTTATTTTGTCTGGAGCCTCGCTTCTTTGGTGACCCACTGCAACTGAAGTTGTGCTGGCAAGATGGCGAGTGTCTAATCCCTTGCTGGCATGGAAAGGGGCAGTTGCAGAGCTCAAGAGTTAACAAGAAGGCTCCTTCTGCCTGTGGATAGTTGGTTTGTCCTTGGCAGAGCCGTTGATTATACAGCAGGGAGGAGTGTTCATTCCAGAAGCTGTCTGGTCTGCACTTGAAGGAAGTGCCGTCTTAATTCTGGAATGAGAACTACTTGCCTGGAGAGCAAACTTTGTCTGTAGGTCGGCAATCTTTGAGGGAGGAGAATCTCCCAACATCCTGTGTGGGCCTTCAGGGGGCCTCTGAGGCAAGGCAAGAAGGAAGCAATGAGGGAGAAGAAAAGGGGTAGGAGGGGGAGAAAGGTGAATGAAAGCTGCAGCTATTCTGTAGCCACCACATATTTTTACTAAAAGGTTTAGATAATTTCCTATTGCTTTATGTTTGTTTATTTTGATAGCTAACGCTTAGTGTTACTATATGCCAGGTACTGCAACAAACACTTCATTTGTATTCTTTTCATCACTACAAATTCATGAGATAGGTAATATTATTGTCTTCATTTCAGAGAAAGGGAAACTGAGGCATGAAGCCCTAAAGTAAACTTTCCTAAGCTTACACAGCTACTAAGTGGTAGAGCCAGATTTCAAACCCAAGAGTTAGATTTTATTTTTCTCTTCCCTCTCCTCTCCTCCCCTCTCCTCTCTTTTCTCCTCCCACCTCCCATCCACTCCCTCCCCTCCTTTCCCTTCTCCTCCTCTATCTTCTCTCTTCACTCACACTGTAAACAAGTGTCTTTTTTGTGGTCTATTTAGTGCCACATTTTTCACATGTTTGTGCTTTTTGGGAAGTGATTACACTGTTTAAAATGGCCCTCAAGTGTAGTGCTGAAATGCTGTCTTGTGTTCCTAGTTTGAGAAGGCTGTGATGTGCCTTACATGGATAGTACATGTGTTAGATAAGCTTTGTTCGGGTATGAGTTACAGCGCTGTTGGCTGTGAGGTTAATGTTAATAAACCAATAGATATAAAATATGTTGCCTTTAAAAGGAAACGCACATAAAACAAGATTATATATTGGCAATTTGACAAAAATGTTGTAACTAGGGGATCACAGGAACCTAACCCTGTATTTCCCTAGGAGCTCTGTCTCAGTAATCTCTAATTCAGTGTTTGTGGAGACTTTATAGAACATAACTACCATGAATAATGAGATTCCACTATAAATCTTTCTCTGGTAAAGATGATAAGAAATCTCTCCTGTCATCTAAGTTTGGCTAGATATACAGCCATCTTCCTAAGCAATGCGGTCATTTTGCTAAGCACTGCCACCATACAGGTTTTATTTCCTCAGTTCATAAATCTCATATTTAATATCTTACATGGTGCCTGGCAAGTAATCAGTGCTCAGTAAATGCTTATTGAATGAATGAATGAAAAAATGAATAAGAGAATACTTCAAACCTACAAGATAACTAATCTAGTATTCTACATCTTAAAAAATACATGAGGGGACCTAAGAATCAATATTTTCTTCCTTTTTAAGTAAGCCATACAGCCTTTAGAGCAAGTAAGTTTTTCTAGTTGCCTTCTATGTGATTATATACTATAAATTGAGCATTGGCTCAACATATTTTCTGAATGGAATTTTACAGTTTTCTCTACAGATTGCTTATTTCCCTTAGTCCTGTCTGATAAGATCGGGGTCCATCTGTCTTGGATAAGAGTGTACTATTGACTTATCAATAGCATTTTGATAAACAAAGAAGTTATCAGACACTTTTATGGGTACCCTGTAGTCTTTTGGCTGTAATGGGGCTCAGAGGTTGAGAATCAAGGTCTTAGAGAGGTAGATTATGTAAGGGGATTTTGATCCATGAAGGACCTTATATAAAACCAGGGACCTATGGAAATCGGTATATTTTAAAAAATTTATTAGTCTATTCAACAAGTATTTTGAATATGTACTGGTGATGTAATTTGTAATAGAAAAATGTGACTTCCCTGAGATTGCAGCTGTTCTTTGGCATATTGGAAGATAGTTCTATTTAGAAAACAAAATCTTTCATAGATTTATTCCTTAAATATTCACTGAGCATCTGTTTTGTCTAGGCACATTAGCTATAGCAGTAGATAAAGCCTCTATACTTTGAAGCTTATATTCCTTTAAAAAGTAGACCCTGAACAATCCATTTAAGGCAGTAGTCTCTCCTTTGGCCTTGTTCCTGACCCAGCCATTCTCTATCGCACCATCTGCTTTGTTGACTTCATATTATTATCTGAAGTTATTTTGCCTTTTTTTTTTTTTGCCTATTTGTTTATTGTCTGTTTCTCCTCTTTTATAAGTATGTAGTTCCAAGACATCAGAGACCTTGTTTATCTATCCTGTTGCTGAATCTCCATCACCTAGAATAGTGTTTGGTTCAATTGTAGTACTTAATAAATGTTTGTTCTTATTTGATTTTAATTATGATTATTATATGAAGTGTATTCCTAGAGATTTTGACTTAGTGCAGGGAATCAGGGAATCTTTAAGGAAATACTGATTGACTTGAACTCTGAAGAATTGAGAATTAACTAAAGGGAGAAAGGAGGGTATATTTCAGGCAGAGGAATCAGGACAAAGAATGGCATATTGAATTGTGTGAGATAAAGTCAGCATATCTGAGGTTCAAGAGTGAGAGAGTGCATGAGGTGAGCCTATGAAGGGAGAAAGCAGGACCTTCTGAGATGAAGAGGCTGTGTGAAGAGATTTGGAGCTTTATCCTAAGAGCAGTGGGAAGTAAAGAGATATAAACAGGAAACCCATCTTGTTGCTCTACAGATTGGAAGGAGACAACTGAGTGTGGCTATTCGTGGTCTTGAAGAGCAGATGTTCAGTTTTAGAAATCTTGAATTCAGAGTACCTGTTGGTGATGTCTAATGGACAATTGTATATACATATTTTTAGGTTCAGGGAGGAGGTCTGAGATGAATATACACATTTGAGTGACAGCATTATAGATGGCATTTGAAGTCAAGAAATTGTCTAGGGAGAGAGTACAGAGTAAGAAATAAAGAGGTTTTCATTCAATCTGAGCCTTGAGGAACTTTAACTTTTAAAGACTTGATAAAGAAAGGTGGACAGAGAAGAATCTTAAAAGCAGAGGGGGCTAAATTATTTATGCTTATTTCTATGGCCTCTCTAAATAGTTTTGTTGTCAGTTGCCCAAAGAGTTTCATCCGCCTTGAGCCTACCTCTATAATGGGATTCAACTTAATTTACCATATTTTAATCATTAATTTTCTTGTCTGTTTCTTGTATTATCCTTGAGAGCAGGGACTTTGTCTTTTAAAATCATGCTTGAAATCCTAGTGCCTAGCACACTGACTGCTTAGTAGGCATGGAATATGTATTTGAGTGAGAATTAAGATCCTCCTATCAGGTGGACATGATAACCACTATAGTATGGAAACTTAGAAAAAGTTGAGAACCATGTGATTTCACTCATACATGGGATATAAAACTGAGAGCAATAAATGAACAAGACAAACAAAAACTCATAGACACAGACAACAGTTTAGTGGTTACCAGAGGGAAAGGGGGATATAGATAAAAGTAAAAGGGGTCAAATATATGGTGGCAAAAGGAGGTTTGACTTTGGGTGGTGAACACTCCGTGCAATATACAGTTGATGTATTATTGAAGTGTACACTTGAAATCTATATAATTTTATTAACCAGTGTTACCCAATTAATTTAATAATAATAAAATACCTCCTTATAGGAAAGATGTGTAAGAACAGAAAGAGTTTTCTTCACATAACTTCTCTGTGTGGTAGACTGTAGATATTGTTATTTTAAGCATTTTTTTCTAGAACTGTAAAATGGTGACTTTCAGAGGTCAGCAAGCAGATAGGAAACTTTCTCAGGGGCAGAGGAATCCAAATTCTTCACGTGTGCTGTCTTTGCATGAATTTGCGCCTACCCTAAGACCTGTAACCATTAGAAGTTACTCCCAAAAGCTGCTGCAGCAGAGAATTTGGTGTTCACATCACCAGTTTGGAGCCTGGCCTGCTCAGGTCTACCAGTAGGCCTTTCCCTCTTTTTTCCCCTCCCTCGTGACTACCTACCACTACTTCTCCTAACTTTATCTGAAACCCTCTTTTTCCTTTGCTAAATGAATCTCAGGAGCGTGTTTCCCAATTATAAGCATTATTTTACTCAAGATTTAATAATGTTTTGTATGATTAGTAACTCTCTTCTCTATTTTTCATTCTGAAATACCTTGTTCCATGTCATGAAATTTTTACCTTTGGCCATGAGTTTTCTGTATTCTCTTTGGTAAGGACCTGATGATAATGTGATCAGTGTGTGAAGGTCAATGGGCCTTTCTCTCCTCCCCACCATTCCTCATTCCTGCTGGGTGCCTGTGCTAGCTATGCCTGTCATCCCCATGTTTG
The DNA here is from genome assembly GCF_902729225.1 of Pteropus medius. Classification (NCBI taxonomy): domain Eukaryota; kingdom Metazoa; phylum Chordata; class Mammalia; order Chiroptera; family Pteropodidae; genus Pteropus; species Pteropus medius. The sequence continues at coordinate 24,211,512 of NW_024354502.1, read as the reverse complement.
GGGGAGTGGTCCTTTTTCTCTGACAAAGCAAATAGCTGTAATATTGAAGCCTTGCTGTCAGCTGGTGATCCAATCCTCATCTGACTCTGTTTTATTTCATGATCTTTGCTGTCTGATTTTTTTAAAAGACACTGTTTGTTCTTGACTTGTAGTATCTTATGCTTACTTGACCTGTGGAATTTTTCTTCAGTTCCTGGTTTTGAAACAGTGACTCTGTTTTTTTTTTTAAGCCAGGTATGTGTTCTTCAGCTTGTGTCTTTATCTTTTATGCTGCCTGTTATATTTCTCATCTCAAAGTGATTCGGATGACTAGGCATTTTGTTAGTTTTGGGGAAAAGCATCAACATGACTTGCATGTGGCTGGAGAAGAATGGGGCTTAGCTCTTGAGAACTGAGGGTCAGTGACTAGACGGTATGAGAAGTAGAGAATATAGGTGAAGTAGGGCTAAGTTGGAGAAAGACTTTCAACAAAATAAATTTCACTGATTTCAAAATAAGCTGAATATGATGTTCTGTCTACATGAGTGAAGACCAATTTTTAAAATATTTGAAGGCATACATTTAAAGTGACTGCTTAATATTAAAATGGGAAGTTATGATTTATAAGCAGTAGTACAATTTTGAATAGCATGACCTCATTCATTGACACTAGTAGCTTTACATCTTCAGGTTTCATTATAATAGTATTGTGAATAAAATTCAAAAAAGTTATAGAGGAGAAAATGATTTTGATTTTTTTATACAATATTACTTACACAATTTTTTTTTTTTTTGTAAATTTTAAATTGGCAGTAACAGTCTTGCTGTTCAGTTTTCCTATTTCTTTCCATAACCTTCTGGAATAGTCATAAATGTAGGAGAAAACTCTGAAGTAAAAATTTTTGAACTCAGTGAAAATACCTTCCACCAAGCCCATGGCTTAACTCGGTAAAACCAGAATGGTGTTTCTTTTTTTATAATAGGCCCATACTGTAGTTTCAAGCATAATTTTAAGAGAAAAAGTCCCTGCTCTCAAGGACAATAGAAGGAACAGACAAGAAAATTAATGATCAAAATGTGGCAAATGAAATGGAATCCCATTAGAGAGGTAGGCTCAAGGTGGATGAAACTGTCTTTGGGCAACTGACAACAGAACTGTTTAGAGAAGCCACAGAAGTAAGCCTAAATAATTTAGTCTCCTATACTTTTAAGATTCTTCACTGTTCATCCTTCTTTATCAAGTTTTTAAAAGTTGAAGTTCCTTAAGATTCAGATTGAATGAATCCCTTCTTTTTCTTAAGTCTGTATTCTTTCCCTAGACAATTTCATAAATGCTCTTGACTTCAAATGCCAACTATAATGCTGTTACCCAAATGTGTATATTCTCATCTCAGACTTCTTCTCTGAACCTAAAAATGTGTATGTCCAATTATCTATTTTCTGTAGGTCCAGAATCTATGATTTAGCTATAAATAGCATTTTATTTATTTTCTCCTAGAGATATATAGTTTTTACTTTTAATCTAAGAAATAAAAAGAGGCTTATATCTTTAAAAATAGCCCTGCACAAAGTTATAGGCCTGAAAGCATAATTGAGGAGAGACACTGAAGAGATCACTGCTGTGCAGTAGAAATTTCTGCAATAATAAAAGTGTTTGTCTACGTTGTCTAATACAGCGGCCACTAATTGATCACTGGAAATGTGGCTATTGTGACTGAAGAATTTAATTTTAATTTTAATGAACTTAATAATATGTGGATAGTGGCTACCATATTAGAGAACACAGTTCTAGATAATTGTATTAGCTTTCCATTGCCACTATTAAAAATTACCATAAATTTAATGGTTTAAACAACCATTTTATTTAATGATTTTAATTATCTTAAAGTTCTGTCGGTTAGAAGTCTGGCACAGGTTTCACTGGGCTAGAATCAAGGTTCTGGCAGTACTGCTTTCATCCCTGGAGGCTGTAGGGGAGAATGCATTTCCTTGTCCTTCCTAGCTTTTAACAGCTGCTCACATTCCTTAATTCATGGCCACTTTGCTCCATTTTCATGCAATGTTACATCTCTCTGTCCTTTTCTTTCATAGTCACATCTCCTTCTGAGTCTCTTCCGCCTCTCTCTTCCATTTTTAGGGACTCTTGTGATTATATTGGGCCTATTTGGACAGTCCAGCATAATCTTCCTGTCTTAAAGTCAGCTGGTTAGCAAACTTAATTCCCCTTTACCATGTAACCTAACGTATTCATAGATTCAGGGATTAAGATTTTAACATTTTAAGAGGGGAAGGTCATTATTCTGCCTACCACATTGTCTTCTAAATAGGGAGCCATTTTGGGAAAGCGCTGGCTAAGCCCTACACAACTTCTTTTCACATTATTTGTTGAGCCTATACCTGTATTCATTTACCACAATATGAGTCTCATAATGATTCAAGAACAATAAACTTTTATGTATGTATGTATATATGTATGTATGTATGTTTATTGGGGTAACATTGGTTAATACAATTATATAATTGAACAATATACTTTTAACTTTAAAAGGGGAGTTATGTGATACCTAGTCTAATCTTCTATCCCATACAGTATTATTTTCTTGTATAGAATCTATAGTTCATTTAGCTTCTGTCAATAGTTTCCTATGAAGGGTCCTTCCTACTTAGCAACAAAATCAGTTACATTGTTATGTAGCTCTTAATTATTCTGTCATCTTATCATCTGACCCTTTATCATCTCACATTAGCCCTCTGTGTTTGACTTTTGGAACAATGTAAACCTGCTTTTCTTGTGGCATTACATATCAAGACATGGCACTATCACTCACATGGTTGTCTGAGCAAAATTTTTGGGAGTCCCCTTTATTGCCTGTCCATTCACCACTGTTTAAAATCCTAAATATATAACTCTTAAAATATCTCTTAGATCTGTCCACATCTTTCATTTTAGTTACTGTACTTTTCAATCATTGAATTTAAATTTGTTCTTTTTACAGTTTCTATTTTTCTTCTCTGATTTGCTTATTAATGAAGACCATATTTTCCCTTACTTTTTTGAATATATTTATAAGAACTATTTTAAAGTATCTGTCAGGTAAATCTAACACCTGGGCAATCTTGGGATCAGTTTTTATTGATTACTTTTTTCTTTACCATGGATTACATTTTTCTTTTTCTTTTTCTTTGAAGATTTAGTAATTTTCGATTGTATGCTACACATTATAGATGATATATCTTAGACACTCTGGGATCTGTTATCTTCCTCTGAACATATATTCCTCTGAAAATATCTTCCTCTGAAGAGTATTTTTTAAGAAGGCTCTTGATTACACTGAATGTGGAAAGCTTGAGTTATACTTTGCTAGACTGGTTCTGTGGAAATCTCTAGGTGTTGCCTAAGCCCCTCTAACTTACTAGGACTTAACTTATAAACTCTGTTTCCTCTGAGGATCTTGTCAAGACGTAGTTTTTAGGCTTTTCTGTTTCCTCTGAGGATCTTGTCAAGACGTAGTTTTTAGGCTTTTCTTGAATGAATAAACAGATTATGTTTATTACCCTTTTCATATGACTTTTCTTAGTCTGTACTCTAGGGCAGTGTTTTCCAATCTTTTTTTTTTGTTATTACTGCCCTCCTGGGAGACTTTTTAGACATCCCTCCACCCTTATCATTGACCCTACCCCCACTCTACTTGTGAAGTTTTAATAACACAGATAAAATTATATATCCGTTCATGTGCTGTGTATATATAATACCTAAGATTTTAATTTTGCTCCCTCTCCCCACCAGAATTAATTTTTACCCTTTTGATGATATCACCCCTGTTGAGAATGCATGTTGTATGGTGTGGGCCCTATTTTTAAGGTGAAGACTTTCTGATTCCTCTGCTGGATGCCTATGGGATTAATGAGGTGTTAATGAGATTTTTCTGCTCTACCTTTCCCAGAATGTCAGTTTCCTCCACCATTGCTCAAACCCTAATATTTCTGTTCCTTTTTCAACTTTTTAGCAGCCACTCTCTGGGAAGCTCTAGGTAGTCTCACCCTATGTGAGTAACAGCCCAACCCTTAGCCGAGGACTTGCAGGGAACACTGACATGGACTTTTGATTCTCCTCATTGTACTGCTTACTCCTCTCTGGTGCCCTGCCTTGCAGATTCCAACTTTATAAACTCATAACTCTGCCTTCTCAACTCAGTGAGCCTGCTGTGCCCTGCTTGAATTCTAGTTTATTGAATGAATGAATAAACAGATTATGTTTATTACCCTTTTCATATGACTTTTCTTCAAATATACAGGATAGCTATTGTGGTTCCTTAGTGTTCACTTCTTCAGGCTACATATCCAGAGGCTATAAAGAAAAGGTTTAAATATCTATAGCAGAGGTTGAGAAACTATAGCCAGACTTGTCTTGCTATCATTGTAAGTAAAGTTTTATTGAAACACAGACATGCCCATTCCATACATATTTTCAATGACTATTTTTTAAAACTAATTCAGTCACTTTCTCTTAAAATTAGAGTCTCTGATTTTTACAAATTGGTTTAATTTTTAAATATTCATTTGACACAAATTTTCAAGAATATGTCAATCATGAAATACAGCAATGTTTTAAATGGCCTGAATGATTTTTCTGACATAAGGGGATCCTTTTATGAACTCTTACTTGTAGACTGAAAACTTATCCTACTAATGGGTATTATTATTTAGAGTGGTGGTTTTTAAGCTCCCAAACAAACAAAAAAAATGTTGTTCGTTTTAAGCAATGGAATTATTTCAACAAGTGAAATCTTAATAAGAAGCCAAATTTATAAAACATGTAGGGGGCTTCTGTGGTTGAAGAGGGCTATCTTTGGATCCTTGTCTCCTCAGTTCCTCTTTTATAACCCCATCTCTCCTTTCCTACATGAGCACATTTGTAGTATCCTTGAGGGGTGAAAAACCACTGGTTAAGTCATCTACAAGACAGAATTTTGGATTGGTCTTGTTAACAGTTCCTGCTCCTGATATAAGGTATAAAAGCTGTTAGTTCCACTTCAGGTTTGGTTTCATTGCTGTGTTCTGTTGGGGCTGCCATCTTGATTTTCCTAGCTGCCTGAGTCCTAACAGTTCTTTTACATCTCACTTAGCTTTTTGGCTTCAAGACCCCTAGCTTGTAGCTAAATGCTGTAAAAAGCTAACTCCTAGGGCTTACTGAGTTTTGGACCCCTCGTCTTTTCTCGCCTTTAGCTAAGGAATCCTTAAACCAGGGCGACACATGCAAATGCTTAAGTAGTCCAGGATGAGAATATTAATGAGTGACCTAGGATCCCAGGATTAGTGTGACACTATCAGCAGCAGTGGGACTAGGGTGACCTGAAGATGGGGTAGTCTCTTCTCATAGGGTTGCTCCCAAAGCTTCTGGTTTTTCCAGAAAAAAGAAAAATTCTAGATTTCTATGTGAAATCTCTTGACCTTTTACTGTCACCAATTGATTTGATACTTGGAAAAACACTGCAGGCAAAACTATATCTGACCTGGATGCAGCCCACAGATCATTTGTTTGTCATCTTTGTCTCAGTTATTGGCTTGTCTGGCTTTTGCTTTGGCTATTGCCTGGTCTCAGCCCCCATCTGGCTATTCCTGCTAGTGTCATCCCCTCCCTGGTGTGGCAGTTCATTGAAAGAACTGTCAGGTTAACCTTGACTTCCAAGTGATTTGAAACTGAGAGCAGTCAGGACAATGTCTGATTACTTAGCCTTTGCATCACTGCTTTACATATTTCTGTCCAATGCTGGTGCAGGACAATGTCTGATTACTTAGCCTTTGCATCAATGCCTTACATATTTCTGTCCAATGCTGGTGCATAGGAGGCCTGACTTCTTTCGACAATGTTAGCAGAAGAGAAATAGTATATGGAAGTATATATATTTTTAATGTTGAAAAAGTAAATATGACAAGAGTCCATCATTATATTATTCAGTGACTCTCAAACCTATTTATACTTTAGAGTTTGTCTGCTTGATCGTGCTCTGATATTAATCAGGTGGCCCCAATTTAATTAGAAGCTGTATTCCTACCCATGTACCTCTATCCTAATAGACTATTAGGATAAAAAGCAGTCAGTTTTTTCGTTTGTTTAGATAAGAAAGGTCTTTAATCTCTCACCATCTTAGAAATTTTTACTACCTCTTGATTTGTGGATTTTAGGTTTTCGAACATTTTGGGCATAGCTTTCTTGAAACAGAAAACCTTTGGTATTCTAGGGGTGGATGTGATCACTATCAAGTTGGAAAACCAGAAAAGCACTTCATTAACCACAGAATTTCTCTGTTTTTGAGTCAGTATCAGATGTAGATACTTTCCCTGCTGGTCCTGCCAGGGTAGGATTATAGATGAGGTCTCTGAGATAGAACTGGTGGAGTTCAACAGAGGAAGGTTCTAATGAGCACAGGGTCATGTGTTTGATCACCATACATGTTTATTAACTTAGAGGGACTCCTGGCTCAGCTGGTCTGGCAACTGTGTATGGTCTGTCTCAGGCTCAAGGAGGGTTGGTTTAGAGTATGCAAATCTGTTATCACCAAGGGGTAAAGGAACTGAAAGCACATGTTCTGCTGGTTGTGGTAAGTAATATCATCTGTGGATGGAGTAAGCCTCTACATTGCCTCCATGTAGGGAGAACATGTGTCACATGAAATCTTCCAACATGTGTAATACTGGGCACACAAGTTTTACATAACAGAAACCAATGGGAAGAGATCGGGAGCTCTTGGAGCTTGGGTAGACCTCCATGGCCAAGTTGGAACTCTGTGACTGCTGAAGACCTCTTGTGCAATTCCTTGTTAGATGTGAGGCCATGCACATGCATACTAAGATGATGCTCTCTTCTCATTCAGGCTGGATAAAAGGGCAGAGAGAGCTGGGTGTGGGCCTAGGATTGTAGACACTTGTTCTATGGCTGCCTTACAAACCCTGTATATTTGCACACCATGGTTTCACATTTTCTGAGTTTTCCTATGCAATTTTTCATTATAGGAAGAATAGTAATTTCTGTCTGTACCTATTTTTCAAGAATGAGAATTTAAAATTATTTTTTATTATGAAAAACTTCAAACAAAATAATATAATGGGACTATAATAATGAATATCCATATACATATCATTTGGATTTAATAATTTTCAAACTTTTGCCATGTTTGCTTCATCATTTTTGTTTTTTGTTTTTGTTTTTGTTTTTTTGCTGCTATGTTGCCCCTACATATTTTTGTAAAAATATGACTAGTTCCTGCATCCCCACATGATAGTATGACTCCTATTAAAGACTCATACTATCTGAGATTGTCAGTGGCCAAGAGACCTGTACATAGAGGGCCTCTGATAATGAGGGGAATAAACAAAAGCAGTAGGAGTGTTTCATGTTCCCAACTCCTGCCCCCTGCCAGAGCTGACCGACATAGACTCACATGAACACATAAGGCCATAGTCCTTTTGGAAAGAATCAGGTAAGTTTTTCTTTTTGCTAGGCCATAGCACAGAGCTTGAGGATGCAATAATTTTATCAGATACATATGTTGAATAGTTAACCTGAATAAAACAAATTAAAAGGCCATGGAAAATTCTCAGTGGTCTGACAATTTGAGCTTGTTCTCCTTTCTTGAAGTCTACTCATCTCTTTTGGGGGTAAAGACCCAAATTTGAAGTAAACATCTATAGAGTGCCAAGTGTCTTAGGAGAAGCTGATGATAGGCATTAGGAGATTAGACTTGGGAAAAAGAAGACATCCAAAGATGGAAGCTTCGTACAGGGAGCAAAGAGGGAGAGAGTCCAACTCATCTCTTCTCTCCTTCCCCCAAAAGACTGTTAGTGGACCTGTAAAATCCTTTTTGATCTTAAAGGTATTTTGAAGGACTAACTCAATCTTTAGCATTCTTAATCTGGAGCAGGGGTTCTGAAACTTGAAAGCATATTGGGCTCACCTGAGAAGCTTTAAAAACTACTGTATGTAAATTGTCTCAGATGTGGCCATGGCAACAGGATTTTTAAGGAATATCCTAAGGCAAGTTAAGATTCTTTCTCCAGGTGATTCTAATGTGTATCTAAGTTTGAGACCCACTCAACTAGGGCAGTTAAGTATGTGCATTACCCTTTTTTAAAAAAATGCATTCAGTCCCCCCCACCTTCATCCTGCCATTAAACCTTATGGAAGCCCAATTCATAAGAAAGATAAAAGTAGAAGTTCTTTAGTTAAAATAGTCTTGAAACTTTGCTCGCTGGGCACCATTTTCCACCTCCCTTACCCATTTCTTCCATTTCCTCCCTATAGCAGCATTTTTATCAAACTGGTCTCTGAAGAAGAGGACTGCTAGAAGAAATCACCAGTCTAAAGTGATTTTCACTGGATTTTAACCATCTAGACCTGAATTTGAACCTTGTCTTTATCACTTAACTTAGTAATTGTGTGACTTTTGACACCTATACTAAATTCTCTGACCCTCAGTTCCTTTATCTCTTAATTAGAGGTAATACCTATCTCAAAAGTTGTAGGGAAGACTGGAGTTGGATATTGGCTAGTGTACTGTCAATACAGGTTAGCTTCTTCAATAGTTCAGGCTTTCCTTGAGGCCACCATAAGCCTCGAGGTCTGGGATGGGATCAGTTGTTTGGTTTAATCTAGGAACCTTTAGTTACCCTTGTATTTGTAGGATGAACACAGATTCTGTGAACCCACGGTGGATCTAAAATTCTTAATTGACTTGTAGCATCATAGGAACAGATAGGGAAGGAGGATGAGTTGATCACTGCTGAGTGATAAAGGAGAAGACAGGAGCTTCCATGAAATGCCTCAGGAAATTCTCTGTAACTTAGAGGAACTGTGATAATCAGTGGAGGAGGAATCAGGCATTAGTCCATTTTCATGAGAATGACTATATGAAAGAGGTATGAGGGTCCATAATAGTGGTGGTAGGTGAGCTAGAGGATTGAAATGGGAAGTTCTCTCTGGACCATAGGTGCAGGTTCATGACTGAGGGAGGATTTCTTGATTTTTTAACACTTTTTTAAAAAAAGAACAATGGAATTTTAAGCAGGCATGAAAAAAACATATTTTCCCCCATTTTTGAAAATTCCAATGTGGTTAAATAAAACTCTCAGATAATATAGAAACCTTTTTCCCTTATGAATATTTTCAGTGTTACTAAGAAGTGAAATTGACTGATATGAATTTAAGTACCTCCTCCTTTCCATCCAGACATTAGTAAGTAGTAAAATGGCCAGAGGCGTTCAGGGAGATGACAAAAGAGAAGTCAGAGGCTTGGGGAATTACAAAGTTAGATGATCTGTAATTGAATAACATTGAGTAGAATATACAACTCAGAAGTGTTTGAAATCTGTTGAAGGAAAAACTCATTTGGGTTTGGCCCTGTCTCAGTGACAATGAACTAGTGATTCAAGTCTAAACATAGCCATAGGTGGTATTTCTTATTTATCTTCCACAAAACTGGCATCAATTTTCACATTGTATTCTCTGCACACCCCTGACCTCTGCAGACTGAAAAATATTTTTCAGTTTCCTCAGCATTAATAATGAAGAACCTTCCAGAGAACCTTTCTTTTCTTTCTGGAGTCTGGATAAATGGAGGAAGAGCACCCAAGTGGAGGTGTATGGGCCAGTTAGACTGTTTGGTGGGCTCGGTGTGGTTTAGCTTAAGTCTGTTAAAATTTTTTTGAATTATTTTATTCATATATTATTATCCAAAATATGTGGGCTTGGTTGCTACTCCACCTTAATGTAGTTGTTATATTTTAAATTTCCATTCTTAATAGACTGATGAAGGTTTAAAAAACACAAAAACTCCCAAGAAGTAAAAAGTGAAAAATCTTATTTGGGACAATAAAATCTCTTTTGTAATTTGATATTAGACCAAGGCAATTTTTGGCAAAATTGCAATACTGTTTCTATGGCAGCCTCTTTCTCAGATTATCTTTCTTCTACCTGGTACACCTCCACTCATCCAGGAGCTGAGCAGGGCCCCCATGTGGGTCTGTGGTCAAGTTACTTGTGCACAGTGCCCTACTGAGAGGATTGCCTGCAAGGCTATGTCCTCTAGCATTTCCTTTCTGAAGAAAATTTCTATCTTTTTAAATTCTGTAGTGAGTTCCCTGAGGAAAGAATTTTTAAAAATAGCTCAGACTAAAGTATATGTGAGAGACTAATCAATGGTAGGATTCAATGTTTTTTCCTGATATGAGTGTATACATTTCAAAAGAAGTCCTCTGTAAGCCCCAACTAATGTATATGTTAACAAAGGTATTTTCAGGATTTTAGGTATAGATTTGATGGCTGAGGCAGAGTGGTGCATAGACCCTTCTCAAATCTCAACAGACGACTTCTGTTTTAAACCTATTTAAAGGCAAGACCTTTTCTATTTAAGTTTTACTTGAACATCACTAAATTTCATTTTTTTAAAAAATATCTCACTATTGCCAGCACGTTTAAAATTCCCTTCCTAAAGCTAAGACATTGGTGAAATCTCAATTCCTGCCTACTTATGACTATTCTTTGTGGGTGGAAAGGTGAAATTTGTGGAGTATAGGGATTTCAGTTCCTCACTTTGCATTCTATTAACAAATGACTTCATTTATTATTGTCTTGACTCTTCAGCCTGAGGCACATCTTTATTTCCCTTCCACCAGTTTTAACAATGAAAAATTTTAATCCATCATTACTTAATAAAGACATGAATAATAATGAATACATGGTTCAGTTATTTCTTAGGACAGCCTGTTCAATAGAAATATAATGCATGCTCTATAACTAATTTTAAATTGGTAGCCCCATTAAAAAAAAATAAAAAGAAACAGGTGAAATAAATTTTTAGTAATATATTTTATTTTATCCAATGTCAAAATAATGTCTCAACATGTAATCAATATATATAATAATATATCTTGTATTCTTTATTTCTGCACTTAGTCTTTGAAGTCTAGACCGCATTTTACAATTACAGCACATCTCAATTTGTGCTGTAATGGCCACTTGAAGTAGCCACACTTCAAGTGGCCAATAGCTAAATATGGCTAGTGACTACTATATTCATAAACCTAGAACATTTCTGAGTAAGAATATAGAATTGTGAGTTTTTGCTTAGTTTTAATTAGGCTACCTTTGTGACAAATATTTAAATCTGAAGTAATGACTTTTCTCTTGAAGTCCCCTTCTCTGGTGGTGTCCAATTTAGTAATTTGTCACTGACAGGCCTGCCATATATGTATATGGTTTTATAGTTAGGACACTGTATACCTCTAAGAAGTACTAATTATAATGTGTGAGCAGTACTGTTTCAATAACACTACTTAGCTGTCCATGTCAGAAAGGCAGTTATTCATGATACTTTATCTCTTTTATCCCACTCCCATCTTTTCCAATTCTTTCTTTCACTAAGTTCTATTTATTCTACCTCCAAAATACATCTAGAATCCGATGCTATCTCTCCATCTCTACTACCATGTCTTTGGAGAACCTGCTATCACCTAGATTACTGTAGTAGGCCCTAACTGGCTTCCTGTATCCACTGTGGGTGTTCTCCAGCTCACTCTCCATGCTGCAACCTGCATCGTAAAAAGCAAGTCCAAGCATGCCTCGCTCTCAGTGAAAATCTTCCAACAACTTCCCATGCTTTTAGAACGGAGCCTTAAATCCTATGGTGGCCCGCAAGGCCCTTTGTGATATGGCTCCTACCTTTCTACTACTTCTTACATCTTTATTTTGCCTTCCTGTGTGAGCATTTTCACACATTGTCTTACTTTTACCTGGATTGCTTGTTGCCCTCTCTCTTTGCCTGACTGACTTCTTTTTGACATTCCGGTTAAATATGGCTTCCTCAGGAATGCCTTCCCTATCTTCCTTGGCTCTTGAGCCCCCATTCTATGTATTTTCATAGTGCTACTATGTCTCCTTCATAACACTTATCATGATTATATCTATAAGATTATGTAGTTTTAACATATTCTCTGTCTCAACCAATATAAGCTTTACGAGAAAAGAGAACATCTCCCTTGTTCATCTCCTTTACCTGTGGTACTAACCCAGGGCCTGGCATGTAGTTATAAGCCTTCAATAAATTCCAGCTGATTCTATGAACACATATGCACAGCCTGTTGTTTCTAGCAGCTTGGTAGCTTCTCCAGGTTGCAGAACCACTCATTGGTATGAGTCAGTGTTCCAGCTTGAGTTTCAGTGTGGAGATCTGGAGTGTATCCCTTATGAGGATGTTTCTTTGACAGACTGCTTATAGGCCTGGGAACGTTTAGCTTGGCATTGAGATGATGATCACAATATCATCAACTTAGCTTTGTAAAATAAGCATACCTGTACCACCAGCCTCCCTTGGCCCTCATACAGCTCATACGGTTGTAGAATTGCTTGGATATAGGTAGGTGCATGCTCAAATTACCATATAATTTCAGATTGTCTTCCCAGGTGTATATACCAATTCACACTATTGCCAAATGGTGTAAGAATTCTTTTGTTCCATGTTCTCTCCCACACTTATCAGAATTTTTTTTTTTTTGTCGGCATTATGGTATGAATGGCATCTTGTGATTTAAATTTATAATTCCGTGATTACTAATGAAGTTTGGCATCTCTTAATTTTTTTTCTGTTCTTCTGTTATTTGTTTTTCCTTCTTTGAAATAACTTTTACCATTTTTCTATTGGATTGTTCATCTTTTCTTCATCGATTCTTTGAGATTTTTATGATTTCTAGATTCTAATCCTTTGTTGTTATTTATATTGCTGTTTTCTTGCAGTTTTTAGCTTTTTAAAAAGTCATTCTGTGGTCCTATTATGAATAAAGATTAATTTTAATATAGTAAATTAATCGTTTTCCTTTATAGTTCCTGCTCTTTAAAATCTCATTTAAGCAGATTCTTCTCTTATACATCTGTCTCTTGATGCATTTCACAAATTTTGATCAGCAGTATTTTTGTTATCTTTCAGTTCTTTGTATTTTCTAATTTTCATCCTTCTAAAATCCATGGATAACTTAGAAGTGATTTTGAATTTCAACTATATAATTTCCTTTTATAGTTCTTTGTGCTACTGATTTTTAACTTAACTATTTATTGTCAGATAATGTAGTACTAGATAAGAGAACCCCAAATTTATCAAGATCTATTTTATGGAATGTGGCTAATTTTCATAAACCATGCGTACTTGAAAAGAATATATATTCTCAAGTTGTTGGATTAATTGTTTTATAGATACACATCAGATCCAGTTTGTTGTGTTTAGATTTTTATATCATTGCTGAATTTTGTTGTTGTTGCTTGATACGCCAGTTACTGAGGTGTGTTAAAATCTTCCATTATATGTTATTAAATGCATATACCTGTAAAATTTGTTATGTCTTCCAGTTGAATCGAGCCTTTTATTTAGTGGTTCTCGTTATATCTAGTAGTCCATTTGTCTTTAAATCTACTTTGTCTGATAGTGATAGAACTTTACCCGTTTTTTTTTTTTGCCAAATGTTTTCTTAAATTTTCTTAAATTTTAAATATCTTTTCATAAATTTCACATTAAATATTTTTGTGTTAAGCTTTAGATGTGTTCCTTGCAAATAACTTAGTGTTCTATTTTATGTTTTAATCCAATATTTGTCTTGTAAACATAATCCAGTCCATTCACTTTGATTGTGATTAATGTTATATTTGGATTTATTTCTTCCTTTTTATGATGGTTTAGACTGAAGTATTCATCTGGATTGTATCACATCCTTGGTTGATGTCCCAATCACTGAATCACCCAATCACCTAGTCATAGCCCATTATGTTGGACTAGCTCTCTGGCCCCAACAGCACAGTATAGTGGTTTAGGGTTAAATGTCACTGTAAAATGATGCAGGAACTGGAGATGGTTAGCTGGGTAAAGATCAATGTCAGGAAGGAAAAAGTTCACCATCATTATGTATTTAAAGGACTACCATATGCATATAAAGAGAAATTAAAACATTAGCATCAATTCCAGAGCTAGAACAAATGAGTGGGATACTGTGCTCATTGAGCAACTGTTATATACCAGGTAAATTGCTGAGTACTTTTTATATTTAACTTAATTCATAACAAAGCACAAGGGTAGGAGGTTATTATCTTCATCTTATAGATGAGGAAACTGAGGCTCAAAGAGCTTAAGGAAGATACTCAAGATTAAACAACTAGTAAGTGGTAGAATTGGGAACTGAACTCAATTCTGTATGACTCTAAAACTTGCTCTTTTCACTGAATTATATTATGGGGAAGTGAACTGGTATACGCCAAATAAAGGAATAACTCTCTTTTAGTTAAAATTGATAAAGAATGTAATGAGCTATTATTTGGGAGTAGTGAGCATCCCATCTTTGGGCATTTCCAAGCAGAGATAAGGTGGTCATATATCAAGATATTGTAGTGGGAGTTTTATTTTGAGTGGGAAATTGTACTTTAGAACAGATGCTTGAATTAAATGACCAGTAAGGTCTATTTCAGTCTCTGTCACCTTACTGAAAATGTGCCAAAGCTTAACAAGTTTATGCCTTTCAAAACTCTCCCTACTTTTCGAAAGCCTTTCTTCATTCAGCCTCCTTAATTCACCGAGTTATATGGTATATATAGGTGGGTGCTTAATAGAATGCCACTTGATGGTAACTTGATGAAAATGGACCTGTTTTAGATAGGTGAAAAACAAATCATATGTATTTTAAAGTGAAAACATGAGTGCAACATAAAGGTTTGTTAATTTGAAATGCTGGAGCCAAGAAATGCAAAAGCTGAGACTCCATTTAATATTTACATACTTCCTCACATGAAAAGCTGTAATAATAAAGCCATACCTAATTTTAAATACAAACTGTTTTTAAAATGAAACATTATTTTGTAGCTAGCTTTTAGTAACTAGCCAGAATGCATTGGGGGAAAAAATAAAGGTCTGTCCTCTGTGTACTTGCTTTGTTGATACATTTCACCTTGTGAAGGCCAAGAACCCATAAGAATAATAAAAAAAAATTTCTATCAACAGTTTCATGAGGCTGGCCCCCGTGTAGACTCTGCTTCAGTCTACCTTATTTTCTTAATCCTTATTGCCACTCCATCAATAACCACCTGCCCTTTTAAGGCCCAGCCAAAAGCATATTTCTTCCAGATGCTTCTATTAACCTGTACCTCTGTCTATACCTGTACATCTCCAGGTAGTGGCAGCTGAAGTATAGAGAAAAGGATTTTACACATTCTTTACTTTTGAGTAGTCCTTTTAAAACTTATAAAATCAATTTCACAACTAACTGCTTCCTGTAACGTGTCTCTGAGGTAGGTAAGAAAGATTTCATTATAGCCTTTTGATACATGAAGAAACCGATGCGTAATGAAGTTGTGAATTGCTAAGTGGTTAGTGGCAGAGTTTTGGCATCATTTAGCTCACAGCTCTAACAGCCAAACGTTGTGTTACAAAATATTTCTCACGATTTTCTGGCTCTTGGAGTTTAATTTATGACATGGCTGATACCTGTGGTTTGGTGTATTTGCAATTGGCTGAGCTTGTTATTTGAATGGGCCAACCAAGTGCTAGCCAAAGCCTACTAGAATGTGAACAAACTTGAGGAGGGACTACTACTGAGGTGAATGTGCTGTCACCCACATGCGTAGGACCAAAAACACCCAAGAAAAAGTTTTGCTTCAGTATTTGAACTTGTGTCCTACAGATTGGTTATTTTGATTTTATCCAGTTGGTCCACGTTGACTCTGGATTGTTATAGGCAGTTCATCACTTTTATTTCTCTGGTCTCAACTTTCTCATCTGACAGTTGAGGGGTGTGCAATGGATCAGTGATTCTCAGAATATAATCTTTGGATCACATGTATCAGAATCACCAGGGGAGCTTGTTAAAAGTCTATATTCCTGGACGCTGTGCAGGCCTACTGAATTGAAACCTCTGGGGATGGGAATCAGTTATTTCCCGTTTAACAAGCTGACCAAGTATGTGCATTAAAGTTTGAGAACCTCTGGATGAGGTAATCTCTCAGGTTCCTTCTGCTTCTGATGTCCTATGAATCTCTGATTGAGAAAGACAAAAGAAGACAACAATTAAGGATTTAATTTTCACAGAGATTTCTTTACTCTTTGTGTGTGTAAAACTTTTTTTGACTTACAACAAGCTGTTCATGTTTAATATATACAACTTCATGAGTTTAGAGATAAGTATACACTTGTGAGACCATTACCACAATCAGTGCCATAAACATATCCTTCACCTCCAAAAGTTTTTTCCTTCTTCCCTGCCTCCCTCTTTCTTTTTTTCTTTCTTGTCATAAGAACAGTTAACACTAGGTCTGCCCTCTGAAATTTTTAAGTACACAGTACAGTATTGTTAATATAGGCTCTTTGATGTACAGGAGACCTCTAGGACTTATTCTTTTGTTGCACAACTGAAATTTTGTGCCTTTGACCAACACTGCCTCATTTTCCCTCCCCCCTAGTCCCTGATGACTACAATTCTGCTCTCCATTTCTATGAGTTTACTATTTTAGATTCTTTACATAAGTGGGATTGTGCAGTACAGTAGTTGTTCTTCTGTGTCTGGATTATTTCACTTGGTATAATGTCCCCCAGGTTCATCCATGTTGTTGCAAAAATGAATAATATTACATTGTATGTAAATACTACATTTTCTATTCTATCCTTCATGTCTTGGTTGTTGTGAATAATGCTTCATGAACATGGAAATGCAGATATCTCTTCATGATCCTGATTTCAGTTTCTTTGGAGATATACCTAGAAGTGTGATTGCTGGATCATTTGATAATTGCATTTTTAATATTTCAAGGAAACTCCATACTGTTTTTCATAATGGCTTCACCGATTTATATTCTTAACTGTAGCGCACAAGTGTTTCCTTTTCTCCACATCCTCACCAACATATATTATCTTTGTGTTTTTGGTAATAGCCATCTTAACAGGTGTGAGGTGATACCTCATTTTGGTTCTGACATGCATTTCCCTGATGATTTGTGTTGCTGAGCACCTTTTCATGTACCCGTTGACCATACTGATTACGCTTCTTTGATATCAGAGACTCTAGTTGTTTGATATTTATCAGAAATCAACTAATTAACATATGATGACAAGATACTATTTTTATTATTTGTGCCTGCCTCTCCCAGATTATTATCTGCTTTGATTTTGTTTCTTTCCTGCATAACTACAGTAGCCTTTAATCTCTTCTCATTCAAGTCCAACTTTTATACTATCATCCAAGGTTTTTTTTTTTTTTTTTTGGTGTGTGTCTGTAAAACAATAAACACAAAGAAATCCCTTACAAATTATGTATTTCTTTGCATTACAAAACATTTCATTTCTTAGCATGGCTTCCTAGGCTTTTTCTAGTATTGGATTCTATGTTCTCTTCGTAGTTTTATCTCACAAATTTTCACTCTCATACATCCAGGAATCCTTGGTTTCTCAAACTAATGTAGGTAGCTGATTACCTAGTGTCATCTTGTTTCTTTTCTGTTTTTTTTTTTTTTAATATCGAATAGCTTTATACTGTACTCCATCATCGATCGAGGGACAATCTTATTCATAGAAAATATGCTAAATATTAAACTATAAGCATTTATTAATAAAACAAGTACTGGATTTAGTTTAGCTCTTTGAATTCTTTATTTAATATTTTTGTGTCTTTTTACTGTTTGCTACCTCCTGTTATTAGAAAATTGGAAACAAATACCAAAGAAATACTTGTGCAAGAATAACATAAAATTAAAAATATTTTTCTTTACATATTACTTTAGAAAAAAGATTTGTTGCAACAGCTTGCCAGTCTATGATTTAAATAGTAATATACCTTGATATTGTTTGTGGAACATCGGTGTTCTCTGTGAACAGTGATGAGTATTATGGCCTGTATCCTTATGGTTCTCTCTTTCTGGAAACCTTTTCGAAGCTTCTCTTCTTGAAGAACTCCTACTCATTGTTCAAGATCCAGTGGATTTGTCACCTTCTCTGCAAAGCCTTCTCTGACCCCTGCAGATATCAATTAACTACTCTCTCTCTATATTTTCCTTGTTACTTGGGATATTTGCCTATACTTTTTTATAATTTGTATTGAATTATAATAATAATAATTATCATCATTATTATTATTCTGTTTCTGTGTCTCTTGCTAGGTTATATCTCATTCAACTTTATAGCTAAGTACCACTGTGGGGTCTGGCACAAAGTTGATGTTCAATAACTGATGTTAAATGAGAGTCTTGTTTTGACAAAGATATATGTTTCTCAAAAAACCTATCCTCTCTCTTATTATCCTACAACACAGGATCTTATATGCACCCATTCAGAGATAACGGACTGGCTGGGTGATTTGGCTTCTCTCCTTGCTCTGGGAAACAGCTCAATTCTGTCAAAAAGCAGTCAAGAAAGTTTCATATATTGAAAATAATGTGATGATGGCTATTTGAAAAGCTGAGAACTATCTCTTTTGTTTACTAGACTTGTGTTTGTCTCAAATGTGGATTAGGGCCAATGCTTTGATATCTCAATCAGCAAGGACCAGAACTCAGGAATTCATAAGCTTTCATTCTCGTCTGAAAATTGCTGAAATGATTTGTCAGTAAACAACAAAGACCTTCTAGGCAGGTTGTAAGAGGGAGGAAGAAGCCTACGGCTTGGAAGGTGGCCTGAACTCTGGACTGTGAAAGAGGCTTAGTTTAGGCCTAGTAAAGAATGTGAGGCCTTCTGCGCTTTGGCTGCAGGACATGTATGGCCGCAAGCACCTGTCACTGCTGCTGTCCTGGGGCTGAGTCTTACCCGGGTGTCTGGGCTGGGGGAATCTTTGGAAACATGGCGGAGTGAGAGACATACCCAGATCTCTCCCCTTGAGACAATAATAAGCAGAACATCTAAAACTCAACAAAAAATACCCAAACTACATGCCAGCATGTCTTAATGTGGGATCTGTGCATAAGAGCTACCATAGATCAGAACACCCAGTGTCGGGCAGTAGACTGGGAGAAATAAGGGCGGTGGACTAGGAGAAATAAAGAAGCTGCCTCTTGCAGTGCCAGAGCTCCCTGTAGGAGGAGGAGTATGGGAGAAGGTGCGGTGAGTTTGTGTGGCAAGTTCCCTGAACAGCCCTGCCTGGGAGATTTGTGAGCTCCTCGCAGGTGATGGCAGGTCCCAGTCATCAGGGAAGAAAGCAAAGAATCATGATGGCAGAAAAACAACAGTTGATTTTTAGCGACCACAGTTGCAAAACCAAGGCTGAGCTGCAACCCTCAACCCCCAATGCATAGGGCCCCTCCCCCCATACCCTCTGAGACCAAACACTGCAGAGTCCCAGGGGAATCTGAGCAAATGCTACCGAAACTGTTGCTACACTGACAGAGACTGAGGGTGGCGAGCGTGATTAAATCTCTACCAGAAAATAAAAAGGCATTTTTAAGGCTTTATATAAAGCAGGGATACAAGAGGCTTAGACGCCACCTACTGGGAACCAAAAGAAAACCACCACCTTTGCAGCAGGCTAAAGAGAGACCTTTATATATCTTCTCTCTGGAAAAAAAGCAGGATACATTGCCATTAATGCCCAGGTGGAGAAATAGTCTGTTAAACACCATAAACAACCAAGGTGACAAGGTATCTCAGAAAGAAAGAGAAAAATCTCCAGAAAATAAACTTACAGATATAGAAATATGCAACTTTAATGACAGAGAATTCAGGATGGTACTTCTGAAAAAACTCAGTGAATTCTGAAATGAGTCATATTAACAATTTCAGGAACTAAAAAAACACCTAAATGAGTAGAGCAAGGAGATTGAAACCTTCCAAAAGAACCAAATAGAACTTCTAGAAATGAAGAACACACTGCAAGAGTTGAAAAATGAAATAGCAAGCTTGGGAAATAGAGTTGACCAAATAGAGGAAAGGATCAGTGATATTGAAGACAGAAATCTAGAAATAAATCAGAAGGAAGAAGAGAGAAACTGAAGAATGAAAAATAATGAAAGAGAAATTCAATAACCAGCTGATACCATCAGGAGAGGAAACATAAGAATAATGGGCATTTTCGAAGGGGAGGAAAAGGAGCAGGGACTAGAAAGTATTTTCAGACAAATAGTGGATGAGAATTTCCCAAATCTAAGGAATGAGCTGGAGCTTGGAATTCAAGAAGTCAACAAAACACACAATTACCTCAACCCAAAAGGGCCTTCGCCAAGACACATTGTATTAAAATTATCAAAAATCAATGACAAAGACAAAATTCTTAGGGCAACTAGGGAGAAAATAATTTATAAAGGAAAACCCATTAGATTATCCTTGGACTTCTCAGCACAAACCTTACAAGCCAGAAAGGGATGGAATCAGATATTTAAACCATTAAGTGAAAGGAACTACCAGCCTAGAATAGTGTATCCAGCGAAGTTCTCCTTTAGATATGAAGGAGAATTTAAGACCTTTCCAGACATACAGAAATTGAGGGAATTCTCCACTATGAGGCCTGCACTACAGGAAATACTGAAAGGGGGCAGCTCATCTAAAACAAAATAACAGAACAAAAAATACATAATTAGGAGTAAAGTGACTATCAGGCAAATAGAAGCAGAGAAGTGCAACCCTTACTAAGAACAGGGCATTATAAGCTTAAATAACAAGAAGAGAATTGCTATAGCAAGATAGTAATGAACGTTCAGCATATATAGGGACAAACTGAGACAACAGTGACTGAAAGGGGAAGGATTCAAAAATCCAGATTAGTAAAGGTGAATGGAGATAAGGCATGTGCAGAAGAAAATGGATGACCGTTTCCATATATAACTATCCTTTACATATTCGTAATGATAACCACACATCGACGATTTAGAACTGAAGTATATAACATAAAACAAAAAGAACCAGAGGCAAAACCCTCAAAAGCCAACCAAAATAAATAAAACAGAAACACAAGGACAAGGAAGCAATGGAAACACCGAGCTACCAGAAAACAAAAGATAAGATGGCTATAAGAAGACTTCATATTTCAGTAATCACCCGAAATGTAAATGGACTGAACTCACCAATAAAAGACACAGAGTTGCAGAATGGATCAAAAAACAAAACTCAACCATATGCTGCCTCCAGGACACATAGCTCAGCTCCAAAGACAAATATAGATTCAAAATGAAAGGGTAGAAAACGATATTTCAAGCAAATGGCATTCAGAGAAAAGCCGGCGTAGCGGTTCTAATATCAGAAGAAATAGACTTTAAAATAAAAAAGGTAAAGAAAGATACTGAGGGACACTTCATAATGACAAAGGGAATCATGTACCACGAAGATATAACACTTATTAATATCTATGCCCCCAATCAGGGAGCCCCGAAATATATAAAGCAATTACTAACAGAACTAAAGGGAGAAACAGACCAAAACACTATTGTAGTAGGGGACCTAAATACTCCACTGTTGGATATGGACAGATCATCCAAACAGAAAATCAATAAGGAAATAATATCTTGAAACGACACATTAGACCAACTGGACATAATTGACATTTACAGAGCCTTTCATACATTCTTCTCTAGTGCACATGGAACAGGCTCAAGAATCAACCACATACTGGGACACAGAGATAGCCTCAACAAATATAAGAGGGTTGAAACCATACCAACCATATTCTCTGATCATAATGCTTTGAAACTAGAGATCAACTGCAAAAAGAAATCAGGAAGAACCACAAATACATGTTGATTAAACAACATGCTACTGAAGAATAACTGGATCAGAGAAGAATTAAAAAAAGAGATCAAGAGATACATAGAAACTAATGATAATGATAGTACAACATATCAAAACTTGGGACACGGCAAAAGTGATCATAAGAGAAAAGTTCATATCATTACAGGTCTAGCTTCAAAAACAAGAATGAGCCCAAATAAACAACCTAATGCTTCATCTTAAAAAAACTAGAAAAGGAAGAACAAACAAAGCCTAAAGTCAGCAAAAGGAAAGAAATCATCAAAATTAGAGCGGAAATAAATGAAATTGAAAACAAAAAAAACAACAGAAAAAAATAAATGCAACAAAGAGCTGGTTATTTGAGAAAGTTAATAAAATTGACAACCCCCTAGCCAGACTCACTAAAGAAAAAAGAGAAAGGACACAAATAAACAAAATCAGGGATGAAAGAGGAGAAATTACGACTGATATTGCAGAAATACAAAGGATCATACAAGAATGCTATGAAAAAGTATATAACACCAAATTTAATAACCTAGAAAAAATGGACCAGTACTTAAAGTAGTACAGCCTTCCTAGACTGAATCAAGAAGAACTGGAAAATCTTAATACACTGATTAGCAGTATGGAAATTGAAACACTCATCAAAAACCTACCAAAAAGTAAAAGTCCAGGACCAGATGGCTTCACCAGTGAATTCTACCGAACATTCAAAGAATATTTAATACCTATTCTCCTCAAACTCTTCCAAAAACTCGAAGAGGAGGCAATACTTCCCAAATCATTTTAATGTGGCCAATATCACCCTGATACCAAAACCTGGTAAAGATAACACAAAAAAGAAAACTACAGACCAATATTTCTCATGAACACAGATGCAAAAATCCTAAATAAGATACTAGCAAACCAAATACAGCAAGATATTAAAAGATTTTACACCATGATCAAGTGGGCTTCATCCCAGAGGCACAGGGATGGTTCAACATAAGCAAAGCAACTAATGTGATACACCACATAAAAAAATTAAAGTATAAGAATCATATGATTATATCAATAGATGCAGAAAAGCCTTTGACAAGATACAGCATCCCTTTATGATCAAAACACTTTACAAAATCAGTATAGAAGGAAAGTACCTTACATAATAAAGGCCATAGTTGGCAGACTCTCAGCCAACATTATACTGAATGGTGAAAAACTAAAAACCTTCCCTCTAAGATCAGGAACAATGCAAGGCTGTCCCTTATCGCCACCGTTATTCAATATAACATTGGAGATCCTAGCGAGTGCAATCAGACAAGGGAAAGATATTAAGGGTATCCAAATAGGAAACGAAGAAGTCAAAGTGTCATTATTTGTGGATGACATGATTCTCTATATAGAAAACCCTAAAGACTCCAGAAGAACACTACTAGAAACAGTAAGCAAATACAGTAAAGTTTCTGGATACAAAATCAACATTCAAAAATTCATATTATTCTCATACTCTAATAATGAAATGTCAGAAAAAGAGGTGGAAAAAATAATTCCTTTTGCAATTGCAACAAAAAGAATAAAATGCCTAGGAATAAATTTAATGAAACATGTGAAGGACCTATAAAATGAAAACTAAAAGACCATATTAAAAGAAATCGAAGAAGATACAAAGAAATGGAAAGATATTCTGTGTTCTTGGATTGGAAGAATAAATATAGTTAAAATGACCATATCATCTAAAGCATTATACAGATTCAATGCAATCCCCATCAAAATCCCATCGGCATTTTTTAAAGAAATAGAACAAAAAATCATCAGATTTGTGTGGAAACACAAAAGACCTCGAATTGCCAAAGCCATCCTGAGAAAAAAGAATGAGGCTGGAGGCGTCACCCTGCCTTACTTCAAATTATACTACAAAGCAGCAGTAATCAAAACGGCATGGCATTGGCAGCAAAACACACTACCAGTGGAACAGAATCGGGAATCCAGCAGTAAACCTATGTTTATATGGGAAAGTAATTTTCAACAAAAAAGCCAAAAACATACAGTGGAGAAAGGAAAGCCTCTTCAGTAAATGGTGTTGGGAAAACTGGAAAGCCACCTGCAAAAGAATGAATCTAGTCTGTTGTCTATCACCACACACCAAAATTAACTCAAAATGAATTAAGGACCTGAGTATAAGACCTGAAACAATAAAATACATAGAAGAAAACATCGAAACTAAATTCAAGGACCTTGGATTTAAAGAGGATTTTATTAATTTGATCTTAAAAGCAAGGGAAGTATAAGCTAAAATAAATGAATGGGACTACATCAAACTAAAAAGCTTCTGTTTAGCAAAAGAAATCGTCAACAAGGTAAAGAGACAACCATCCGAGTGGGAAAATATATTTGTAAGCAATGCCTCCAATAAAGGCCTAATGTCCAAAATATACAAAAAACTCATACAACTCTATAACAAGAAAACAAATGATCCAGTCAAAAAGTGGGCAGAGGACCTGAACAGACACTTCTCTCTAGAAGACATACAAATGTCCAACAAATATTCGGAAAGATGCTCAACATTGCTAGCTATTAGGGACGTACAAATCAAAACCACGAGATACCACCTCACACTTGTTAGAATAGCTATAATCAACAGTACAAGTAATAAATGTTGGAGAGGATGTGGATTAAAAAGAACCCTCATACACTGCTGGTGGGACTGCAAATTGGTACAGCCTCTATGGAAAACAGTATGGAGGTTCCTCAAAAAACTAAGAATTGATCTACCATATGATCCAGCAATCCCTCTACTGGGTATTTACCCCAAAGACTTGAAAACCCATATCCAAAAAAGATATTTGCACACTGATGTTCATAGCAGCATTATTCACAGTGGCTAGGACATGGAAGTAACTGAAGTGTCCTATGATAGAAGATTGGCTAAAGAAGCTGTCGTACATATATACAATAGAATATTACTTAGCTGTAAGAAGAGATGAAATTCTGCCATTTGCGACAGCATGGATGGACCTTGAGATAATCATGCTAAGCGAAATAAGCCAGACAGAAAAAGTTGAAAATCACGTGATATCACTTATATGTGGGATATAAAAGCACCGAATGAGTAAGACAAACAGAGACTAATGGACATGGACTATAGACTAGTGGCTACCAGAGGGTAGGGGATGGGGGAGGAGGCAGAAGGTAGACAGTTAAAGGGGGTCAAATATAGGCGGTAGGGGGAGGGTGAAGTGGGTAAAGAGAATCAAATATATGGTAGCCGAAGGAAACTGGACTTTGGGTAGTAAACACACAATAGAATATACAGATGTCAAATGATAATGTACACCATAAAATTATATAATTGTGTCCACCAATGTTACCCCAATAAACTTTAAAGAAAAAAATGTGAGAATGAGGGAAATGCAGGGACACAATAGTCAAGAAGATATTTTAATACTAGGGGTTGCCCCAGGTGTGAAGAAACAGATACTTTACATTGTTGGTGAGAAGTACAAATTAGTAATAGCTTTCTAAAGGACAGTTTTGCAGTATGTCTTAAAATTATTAAAGGTGTTTATACTTTCTTTTCTTACCAATTCTACTTCTAAAAATTTTTTTTTAAATGGATAATCCGACAGATGTTCAAGAGGTTTGTAAAAAGATATTTATTTGGGACCAATCTGAAGGTCCAAATATAGGGAACTATTCAAACAAATTGATTCATCTATGCAAGGTAACATACAGGTGTTTAAATGATATAGAGATACATTTATGGAAAAGGAAAGAGGTAAATGAAATAGTCCCATTTAAACAAACTTTATGATACTATAGGTAGATTATGATTAATTTTTATAACATATATATTTATGTATATTGGTACCAAACTATTACTGGGAATTATCCACTGAGACATGTTTTTCTTGTGTTACAGATTGTCTGCAGAGAACATATAATACTTGAATTATAAAGAGATAACGTTTTATTTTTCAAAATCATTACCCATAGAAAGGATAATTCCTTCAGATTGGTATTCTCCAGATTGAATGAATATGCTTGGAATAGAGTAAATGTATCATATGTTTTAGTAAATTAAATGACTGGGTAAATAGGTAAACAACTCTATACAACTCTACTCCCAACTTGGTAATACTGGGAGATTTTTCTGAATTTTATCCATTCATCTGCAACTGTTTCTGCAGGGTAGCTGCTTTTAATTCCTAAGATCGTCCCTCTTTCCCTGGTTTTCACTTTTCAAATACCAGCATATGAGATTATATCCCTTTTATGGCTGAGGTTGTGCCCCTTTCTTTATGTAAGTATTGCTGGTATATTTCTGGCTGGTTAATTACTTTTGTTCATTTTATTAAAGGTTTTGGGAGACAAGTTTCATGATTCCATGCCATTTCATCACTTTATCCTGTCTTTCCAGGTTACTAGGTTTAGAAAATTCTTCTCTCTAAAATTTGCCAAATATTTACTTATTCTGCTTCAAAAGTATTTTTTATTTAATTATAAAAATTTTTTGAGATCCATTTTTGTGTGACGTGAAGTGAGACTATAAGTTGATTTTTTTTCTTCTAAAATACTTAGCCAGTTTTACACAAACCATTTATAGAATAATTATTTTTTCCATATTGGCTTAGGATGTGTACTTCATCATAAATTAAATTAAAATATATACAAGGATCTATTTTTAAAATATATCTATCTTCACACACAATGTTTGCTGTAAACAATGCTTGGCATTATATTAAAAATGTAAATTTGAGAGTAATTGACATTTTTCATTAGTATTTAGTTTACCCCTCCAGAAACATATTTTATCTGTCCATTTAAGTTTACTTCTCTGTCTCATCTTTCAAGATTTTGCTTATGTAATTTATAATTTGCAGCTATTGTGAAATAGCTCATTACATTTTCCAACTAGTTATTGCTAATATATAGAAAATTGAATCTTTATATATTTCATAATTAGCCAATTTGTTGAGTATTATTTGTTTTAAAAGTGTTTTGGTTCTCTTGTACTTTCTAGAAAAACAATCATACCATCTTGTACAAATAATTAATATTTCCATCCTGTTCAAATATTTATATCTCTTGTTTCTTCTTTTCAGTGTTAGTAGTGATCTTGGGCATGCTAACCTCCTCCTGATTTAAATGAGAGCAACTTTAGTAATTTGCTCCTAAGAAGTATTGGCAATTGGTCTAAGAGATATTGGGACATATAGTTTGTTTCCTAGTTCGCTAGTAGGCTTAAAAATCAGAAAAAAGAAATGTTGAATTTTTTCAAATGCTCTTTTGTCCTTTTTTGATAATTATGTGCTCTTTATAAGACCTAGTGATGCAATATTCTACATTAACATATTTTCTAATATTAAGCAATCCTTGTATTCCTGAGGTAATCCCTACTTGATTGTATCGGCTTATTATTTTAATATACTTTGACTTAATTTCACTGATTCCTCATTTAGGATTGTATCCATACATGAATCTTGTCTGGAGTACCATTTCTTGAAGTGTTTCTTTTTATTATTAAATTTATTGGGGTGACATTGATTAATGCAATTATATAGTTTTCAAGTGTACAATTAAAAAATATGTCATATATATATAGTATTGTGTGTTCATCACCCAGAGTTAAATTTTATTCTGTCACCATATATTTGACCGCTTTACCTTTATCTTCCTCTCTCTTTCCCCATTTTCCAATGTTAACCAGTAAATTGTTGTCCGTGTCCCTGAGTCTCTGTTTGTCATGTTCATGTGTCTTGAAGTATTTGCTAAGAAGGAATATTATGAGGGAAAAAGTGGTTTCATGCCTTTCTCAAATGTTAGAACACTTAAACAGACAAACTTCTTTTGTTCAGGCATCTTAGAGACATTAAATGTTAATTTATGCTGTAAACCTCTGAAAGAGTGTTTTCCAAACTAATTCAGACTGTCTCCTTCACCTAGAAAATGACACTAATTTCCCCAGATCTCTCTTTGGAAGATACTAGTCATTGTCATATTTTGTGGTATGTTAACTACATAAAGTGAATGGGATAGCTTTTCATTATTTTATATGCTCTGGAATAGATTTTGCAATATAGATGTTAATCAGTTTCTTGGAAACTCAGAAAGCCCATAGCATTGTCTAGCCCAGTTTTGCAGATCATCCCTTGATAACATTTGCAGTGTCTTCCATGGATATTCAGCTTTCCTA
This sequence comes from Pteropus medius, assembly GCF_902729225.1. Taxonomy (NCBI): domain Eukaryota; kingdom Metazoa; phylum Chordata; class Mammalia; order Chiroptera; family Pteropodidae; genus Pteropus; species Pteropus medius. Next base: position 24,183,639 of record NW_024354502.1, on the reverse strand, counting down.
TTCCATTGAATCAATTTTATTAATTCATATTTCTAGAAAATTATTCACTTTCCTGAGATTTCTAAATTTGTTTAAATATAATTTTGGGTAAAATTCTCTTTAATTCTTAAGACAGGTTTACATATCTGTTGGTAAATAAAAAGAAAAATGTTTTATGCTAAATGCTTGTAATGCATTGCATGGCACTTAGTAAATAGTGAACTCTTTTATTTCCTCCTTCCTTTTTAATTTTGTTTCTTTCCTTTTTATTTAGATTTGTCAGCAGAACTTTGTCACCTTAAAAACTCTATTCCCAAATGCCTACCCTTTCTACTTATCTATTTATTTGTCTAATTATTTTATTGTTTTAAAATTTATTAGTTTTCTGCTTAGGTTGTTATTGTATTCCTCCTGCTTTTCTTGTAGTTTTTTTCATTTCTAGCTTCTTGAGTTGATTAAATAGTTCATTTAAACAAAATTCTTCATTAGTAATGAAAATATTTAAGTCTATTAATTTGATTTGAAAATAGTTCTGTATTTTGTGATCCTTTACATGGTTCAACATTCAAAGTTTACAAAAGGTTTATAGAGAAAAGCAAGACTCCTTTCTTCTCCTACCCCAGTCTTCTCAGGAGGCAACTACAGTTCCCAGATTCCTCCAGAGCTGCTCTAAGCCAGTTTGGTTTTTGAGTATCACTTTGTAAGGAATGCATTTATTAATAGTTATTATTTTTATTAGGTTTAAATAGCTCTACTTTTAATTTAAATTTCTCACTTGATGAAATAATAGGAGAGTGCTTTAAAAGTATTTTTCATTGGATATTAAGTTATTTTATTATAAATTTCTATTGTTATTGCATTGTGATTAGAGAATGCAGTCTGTAATTTGTACTGTTTGGAAAGTCCTGAGATTCATCATATGATCAATTACATGGTCAATTTTTATAAATATTCCATAGATATTTAAAATATATTGTCTCTAAAAGCACAACATATGTAATTAATTCAAAATAATTTTTATTTATTGTGGCTTACTTGATCTATTATTATAGAGACTGGTAAATTAATTTCCTTATCAAATTGAACTTTTGTCAATTTTTATATATATTCCTGATAATTTTTGTGTTTTATATTTTATGCTGTAGTATTTGGCACATAAAGCTTAATGATTATCATATATTTATTCTGTTATTCTGGATTGTAACTTTTACTTCTTTAGAAAAATCCAAAGAGTAATACCTATATCTGCAAATAAAAATTCAAATAGTAGAGAAAGACATGAAATGAACAGTATAATCTTTTTTTCAGACTCCCTACTTGCAAACTCACACTTCAGTGATAATTACTTTTGAGTAGTTTTTACTATTTGTATTTCTTCTGGTGATTACTTCCATAACTTTAAATATTATGTTTATATCTTTCATTTTTAATTTACTAACTATAGATATTATATACTGTATCAATTCTTTAATATGAAAGAATATGCTATTTTTACCTCTCAAATCTCTGCCAATTTTAATTTTTTTGGTAACCTTTATAATTAAAAAAATAGTTCAACATCTTGTTTCATTCACTTTAAACATTTTTGACTCTTTTGTTATTTAAGATGGGGAAATGACATTCCCAATTTAACATCCTCTGTGCCTCTTTTTCTCTACCATCCAACTATGTTATCAATTTTATTTGGGGATGCTTTAGAGCATTCTGTTCTCTAATTATAATAAATCTTTCATACTTTGTCTGTAGGTTGACTCTCATAGTTAAAAGCCGATAGACTGCATTTGAATATAATAGTTATGTAAATATTCACTGCATATGTGGTAGGAATATTGAATATATAGAGAAGGCAATGCAATTCAACATTTGTATCCTTTTAAGGGAAATGTTCCAAGGTCAAGGCTGAATAGACTTGTTCTCTTTTAATATTCCATTTATTACTCAGGCTCATGCCACAATTTAACTTGTTTCATATTTGGATCATTCTTGGAAAATATTTTTTCTTTCTGGAGTTTCTAATTGTCTTTTTTCTTGACATAAGAAACACAAGCCTTTTTACCATATAACCAATACCCTGCAACTGTTAGTCATAGTATTTGTTAAATGCTTTAGTATGTATTGTCCAATTTCTAGGTCTGTCTATAGTTGCCACATTGGGAGTGTATTCTTTTGTTCTTTTTAAATATTTTATTAAATTTATTGGGGTGATATTAGTTAATAAAATTATGTAGGTTTCAAGTGTACGATTCTTTAATACATCATCTGTATATTGCATTGTGTGTTCACCACTCAAGGTCAGATCTCTTTCTGTCACCATATATTTGACTCCCTTTACCCTTTTCTACCTCTCCCCACCTTTGCTTTCCCCCTGGCAACCACCATACTTGTAATCTGTGTCTATGAGTTTTCGTTTGTTTGTCTTGTTTATTGCTTTCAGTTTTATATCCCACATATGAGTGAAATCACATGGTTCTCAACTTTTTCCATCTTATTTTGCTAAGCATGATATTCTCAAGATGTCACAAATGGCAGTATTTCTGCTTGTTCTTATGCCTTAGTAGCATTTTATTGTATATGTGTACCACATCTTCTTTATCCAGTCATCTGTCAAAGGAAACTTTAATTGTTTCCATAGCTTGGCCTCTGTGAATAATGCTGCAATGAACATAGGGGTACATATATTTTTACGAATAAATGATTTCCAAATTTTCAGGAAGATACCCAGAAGAGGGATTGCTGGGTCATGTGGTAATTCTATTCTTACTTTTTTGAGGAACCGCCATACTGTTTTCCATGGTGGCTGCACCAATTTACATTCCCACCATCAGTGTGTGAGGGTTCCTTTTTCTCCACAACCTCTCCAATACTTGTTATTACTTGCTGTGTTGATAATAGCCATTCTAACAGTTGTGAAGTGGAATCTCATTGTGGTTTTGATTTGCATTTACCTTATAGCTGGCGAATTTGAACTTCTTTTCATATGTCTGTTGGCCATTTGTATGTCTTCTTGGAAGAAGTGTCTGTTCAGGTTCTCTGCCCATTTTTTAAATTGGAATTTTTTTTGTTGTTGAGTTGTATAAGTTCTTTGTATATTTTGGATATTAGCCCCTTATTGGAGGCATTGTTTGCAAATATCTTCTCCTATTTAGTTAGTTGACTCTTTGTCATGTCAATTGTTTCTTTTGCTGGGCAGAAGCTTTTTAGTTTGATGTAGTCTTGTTCATTTATTTTTGTTTTTACTTCTCCTGCATTTGAAGTCAAATTCACAAAATCCTCTCTAAGAACAAGGTCTATAAGTTTAGTACCTATGTTTTCTTCTATTAATTTTATTATTTCAGGTCTTATATGTAGGTCTTTGATCCATTTTGAGTTAATTTTTATGTATGGTGACAAATAGTCTAGTTTCATTCTTTTTGCATGTGGCTGTCCAATTTTCCCAGCACCATTTATTGAAGAAGTTTCTGTTCTCCATTGTATGTTTTTGACTTCTTTGTTGAAAATTATTTGTTCATATATATGTGGGTTTATTTCTGGGCTCTCAATTCTGTTCCATTGGTTTCTGTGTCTGTTTTTCTACCAATACCACGCTGTTTTGACTATTGTCACTTTGTAGTATAATTTGAAGTCAGAGAGTGTAATACCTCCAGCTTTGTTATTTTTCTCAGGATTGCTCTGGCTATTCGGAGTCTTTTGTGGTTCCATATAAATCTGGTAATTTTTTGTTTAAAATAATTTCCATATAAATCTGGTAATTATTTCTTTAAAAAGATGCCATTGGGATTTTGATGGAGATTGCATTAAATCTGTATATTGCTTTGGGTAATATGACCATTTTAACTGTGTTGAACATGAACATGTAGTATCTTCCCATTGCTTCTTCAATTTCTTCTAATAGTGTCTTGTAGTTTTCATTGTATCGGTCTTTTACATTCTTTGTTAAGTTTATTCCTAGGTATTTTATTCTTTTTGTTGCAATTATAAAAAGAGGTTTTTTTTAAATTTCTTTTTTCTGAAATTTCATTAGTATGTAGAAATGCAATGGATTTTTGTACATTTTGTATCCTGCAACTTTACCATATTTATTTATTGTTTCTAAAATTTTTTTTGTGGTGTCTTTACGGATTTTTATATAAAGAATCATGTTGTCCGTGAAAAGTGGTAATTTGACTTCTTTATTCCCAATTTGGACGGCATTTTTTTTGTTTTTCTTGCCTGATTGCTCTGGCTCAGGCTTCCGATACTATGTTGAATAACATAGTGGTGAACATGGGCATCCTCGTCTTGATTCTGATCATAGAGGAGAAGCTTTCAGTTTTTCACCATTAAGTATGATATATATTTTTCCTCTAGTACACATGGAACATTCTGAAGGATAGATCATATTTTGGGATACAAAACTAGCTGCAACAAATTTAAGAAAATTGAAATAATACCAAGCATATTCTCTGACCACAGTGCTTTGAAATTGGAAATGAACTGCAAAAAGAAAGGGAAAACTACAAATATGTGGATATGAAACAACATGCTACTAAGGAACACCTGAGTTGAAGAAATAAAAGGAGAGATCAAAAGATACATAGAAGCAAATGAGAATGACAAGATGAAATATCAAAACTTTAGAGATATAGCAAAAGCAGTAAATAGAGAGCAGTTTATATGGTTACAGGCCTATCTCAAGAAACAAGAAAAATCCCTAATAAACAACCTAACATTACATCTTAACAAACTGGAAAAAGAAGAACAAATGAAGCCCCAACTCAATAGAAGGAAATGATAAAAATTAGAGCAGAATTAAATTTAAATGAAATAAAGAATGAAAAGATAATAAAAAGTTAATGTAACAAAGAGCTGGTTCTTTGAAAAGATTAATAAAATTGACAAGGCTCTGGCTAGACTTAATAAAGAAAAATGATAAAAGACTCAAATAAACAAAATCAGAAATGAAAGAGCAGGTAAAACAGACATCACAGAAATACAAAAGACCATACAAGAATACTATGAAAGACTATATGTCACCAAATTCAATAACCTAGAATAAATGGACAAGTTCTTGGAACTATATAACCTTCCTAGACTGAATGACAAAGAACTGGAAAGTCTAAATAGACTGATAAACAGGAAGTTGAAGTATTCATCAAAAACCTCCCAGAAAGTAAAAGTCCAGTATCAGATGGCTTCACTAATGAATTCTACCAAACACTCAAAAAAGATTTAATACCTATCTTTCTCAAACTTTTTCTAAAGTTTGAAGAAGAGGCAATGCTTCCCGACTCATTTTATGAGGCCAACATTACCCTAATACCAAAGCCTGGCAAGGATAACACAAAAAAAGAAAACTGCAGACCAATATTTCTGATGAACACAGATGCAAATATCCTAAGCAAAATACTAGCAAACTGAATATAACAGTACGTTAAAAAGATAGTGCAACATGATCAAGTGGGGGTTCTTCATTCCAGGAGCTCAAGGATGATTCAACACTTGCAAATTGATTGATGTGATACACCTTATTGACAAATAAATGATAAAAATCATATGATCATATCAATAGATGCAGAAAAAGCATTTGACGAGATACAACATCCATTTATGATTTAAACACTCAATAAAATGGGTATAGAAGGAAAGTATCTCAACATTCTGGGAGAAGAGTTATATATGAGTAATTAGTTTTCTTCCTGAATTGGAAATCTACATTGTAATTTTTTTCAATATTAAGTGGTCTTTTTTCTATTTAATGGTTTTAACCTTGTATTTTTTTGTGTGTTGGTATCTACAATGCCATCTTCCACTGTCTTTTTTTCTACTTTTGACTGGTGTAACTTTATTCAACCTATTAGTTTATACCTCATATTTTTTAGGTTTGTCATCTGTAAGCAGCATTGAGTTTGATTAATGTTCAGTACCAGTCCTTTAATACCTATTCATCAGTTATTCATTTTGATTAGACCCTGCAGGCAGACTGTCTTTAAGTAGAATTCTCAGAAAGTGTGGATATGTCATAATATTAGCTAAGCACTTTTGCATCTGAAAATATTGTACTCATGTTTTGGGACATGCACAGTAACTTGACTGGGTGTCAGATTTTCGGGGTGCATCTTTTTTCTTTAATTCTATGTATAAATTGATACTCTTTTGTTCTTCACATTTAGTATGGGGAAGTCTGAGCCCAGCCTTTTTCTCCATTCTTCCCTTTTCCCTCCTTATTTCTCTTGGTAGCAATTGTTGCCTGAACACGTGTGTGTGTGTGCGTGCATGTGCATTTTCATAGTGGAATTGAAAAGTTACCTAAGCATGATTTTTTCAATGATTTTGGCTCAAACTGGAACACTATCTCTTCATTTTATCAACTCATTTGTAAGTCGAGAAAAGTTTTATTTGCTTATTGCTTTTAATCTTATTTTTTTTTCCTCTGCCATATCTGCACTAAGTAGGATATATATTCTGTGTTCACCTTTCTTATCATTTTCCTTCTCCTATTTTTTGTTTCTTTGTATTCTGGGAGACTTTTTAAAGCTTGGTCTCTATATCTTTGCTATGTACATGGTCTGTAGACCAGTGGGTTCAACATCACCAGGAGCTTGTTAGAAATGCAGAATTCATACCCCACTCCAGAACTGCTGAATCAGAATTTATATTTTAACAAGACCTTTAAGTGATTCATGTGCACTTGGAAGTGTGAGAAGCACTGCTCTATCACAAATTTTATTTTCTGCAATGTTGTTGTATTCTTCATTGTTGTTAACATATTTTTAAACTCCTGATTGCATTTTGGGTTTCCTTATATTTTCATATTATAGCCAAATTATTTTGCCAGTTTGTTCTCTAATTATTGTGTTCTCATCTTGTTTAATAGAGATGGTAAATTTTACATTTTAACGAAGACAACAAAGTATGGTTTAATTTTCTACCTGTTATAGAAAACTCTTTTTAGAATTTTTCTTTTAGGGTATTATTTATTTATTTTTTTCTTTTGCTGTAGTTATTTTTTTTTTCATAAGCCCATTGTTGGCTCTTTTTCTACTTTTTCATTCTTAACTTATATGAGATATAGCTAGACTTTGTCTTTATTAACAAAAAGAATAGGTGAATTATTTTTTATTCCACTTACCGTTCACATTGTTCTGCTCAAATTAAACCTAAAAATTTAAATCGTTGTTTTATTTCTTATTTTTATGTCTAACACCCATCATCAATCATTGATTTAGATAGATTATAGTTAATATCATCCTAATACAACTCTTGCATTTTTTAAACTCTCAAGTTATTTATGCAATTGCAGTTGCTTAAATTGTGTAAAACAGTAAATACTTTTTCACATGCCCTCCCAGAATGAGCTCTTCCCTTCTTTGCTCTTATTTGTAAAGCTTTTTCTATAAAACTGCTCTTACCTATGTTCTTGCTAAGTTAGAGGAGCCATGGCCTCATAGTAAAAGTAGAGTAGGCAGAGCTGATGGGGCAGGAAGACAGGTTTGGGTGGGAGTCCATGACTGCAGGAAAGAAGGTTCCCATAAAACTAGATGCTGCTACTCAGTATTCCTAACCGCTGGATCCCCTGTGTTCTAAAATTTGGTGCAGACTCTAGAGATGATCAGGGTCTTTTCCTACATTCTTTGGGATCATCTTTTATGTCTGGTTGTGAGGATGAAGCATGTGATATATGTTTTAAGAATGTACTTCTTATCCTATTCCCACTGATACTGTATTAAATGGAATGTTTTCACTCACAGTGAATGGCTCTTCTTGTTGATCTTTGTCTTTCTGTACTTTGCCAGTTGTTGTTTTGTGTGTGTATTTGTGTGTGTGTGTGTGTGTGTGGTTTTTATAATGAGAAGTGAAGAGAAGCCCTGTTATTCACATCTAACTTTCTACCATGTTAGGAATTTCAACCATTAGCCTGTTATTAAATTTTGAGGAGCTAGGTATCTCAGGTAGCTTTTGTTTTTTTTTCTTTAGTTATTATTATTATTATTTGCTTTTCATGTTTATCTCAGGTACTGTATCACCAATTGGACCATCAGCCACTTCCCTGAGGGTGAGAACTAAGTCTTAACTCTTGGTATTCCCCATATAGTAGATGTTCAATACATATGTGCTGATAAACTGGTCAGCTGCATGGAGGGGATCGAATTGAGCTCTTACTCTTCTTTCTTCCACCAGTGCTAAACCCTGAAAAAGAAAAGCTTTGAGTATTATTTTCTGAGGAGAATTTGGAACTCAGACACCTACTATGGAGGCCTCATCCCCTTGTTTCTGGTCTCTTGGTGGGAGAAATAAAGTGCTGCCTAGTCTTGTCTCCTGGGACAAGCCCATAAGTGTGCGGCTCCAGGGCTCTGCAGGATGGGCTTGCTCTCCTGGCTCCATCCCTGTCCTACCTTGAATCTGCCTTCAGGGAGTGCAGCTTATTCTCTTGTCTCCTTTCTTCCCTTTCTCTGAAACCTCTAGTGAGAGAAGAGATTTTAGTATTAGGAAAATGGGCTGTTGAATTCCAGAGTCAGAAATAGACCACATAAATATGTATGAAGCATTAAAACTCTTCTTTGAAGTGTGATTTCCTGACTAATAGATGCTTCTGGGTTGATTTTTTCTTTTTTTCTCAGTTAAGTCCTATGCAGACCAGCGTGCCTTTTGGATGAACTTAAGAACCTTATGACTAGCATCCATTAGCATTTCTACAACATTTTGTATTATAATAATGGTGTCTTCTAAAATTTCTGCACTGTATTTTTCACAGAGTGCTTTGCACTCATTATTTTATTTAACACTCTCAACAATGCTGTAAAAGATGTTGAATCTTATCATTCCTATTTTATAGATGAGAAGACTGAGGTGCAAAACATTAGAGTGACTTGTCCAAAGTCATGCTGTGAGTAAGGTGGCAGCATACTGGCAAGGAGCCCTATGTTTGGCTAGATTGGCAAGGATGTGCTGCCTATCACTGTTAGTAACAGGAAATGATCACTAACATGGAGTATTTACAACCTACCACCTACTATGTTAGGCTCTTTATATAAATTTTATCATTTAATACTCTTCATAACTCTGCAGTGCAGGCCACTACTATTATCCCCCCAATTACACACAAGAAAACTACAATTTAGAGAGGCTAGGTAACTTGGTCAAGGTTCATAGCTATTGCTGGTAGAGCTGCAGCTGGAACCCAGATTTCCCTGATTTCATTATATAAGCTCCTAGCCACTTGGCTCCCTCTTAGCTTCACTGGACCTAGCCCATTAGGATGTTCAACACAGCATAGCTTTTAAAAGGCTGTTCCAGTTCTTTTGATTTCCTGAGCTGTGAGTACAAACTCCATTCTTCCCCCTGTGACTCCTACAGGCCTGGGGTCTATTATCTGGAGTAAAATTGGGAGCTGCATGGGTAAGAAGGACAGAAACAGTGAAGGGAACTAACATTTACTGAGCACCTATTATATGCCCAGTGGCTCTTAGAGAAACCTGTATCACAAGAAGTCTATAAGTTTGGTGTTATCATTCCTACTTTAGGAGGAAACAGAGGTTCAGAGAGGTAAAGTAATTTGCACAAGCTCATAGTGGAGGAGTTGGAACTTTTACGTAGATCTGTCAATAGAGATGTTTTAAGGATAAATGAGAAGGAAGAATATTTCTCAGAGACATAAGGAAGACTTTAACCAACAGATGAATTTAGCCCCTGTTCGTTATAAGGCATTATAATTGATTTTCTAGAGCCCCATAAAGTATGCTATGAAAGAACTCATAGGAGAATCCAAAGAGAAGAAAAACTGTAGCAAGTTTTGGGCTACACTGCTTAGCTTATATCATGATGCCAGCAGGCCTTTTACTGAAATAGAGGAACTGGGACTTAACCAACAAACACATTGGTAAACATCATAATGACACACACATTTAGGAAAATGATGTTTTTAATTTTAAATGCTATGCAGCCTTGCCTTATATAGTCAGTGCTGGGAAGTTGTGGTATACCAGGAAATGATTTACATTTTAGCCTGAGGGCAAAAATATGGAACTTGTAATTATGTCAGAGAGAGGCAAAATCTTCTAACAAGAAAAACCAAAGCTATAAAAGTCTTAGAATGCGCGTTGATTAAACTGTTGTGTGACTGAGCATTTTGCTTGAAACTTCATAGGGAGTAAGCAGCTGTTAATGACTTTTCAAGCAAAAACCTTCCTTCTGGATCTTCAGTGCTCTATTGCTAAAGTGCAGAAGTCGTGGGTGACAAGATTTCCCCATTCTTTCTAAGATCTTCTTTGTCTGAGGCAGTTTTGAACAAGGAAGACTGCTCCAGCTGGGCTTTTGCTACATGTCTGCCCCTGATATGCACAAGCCAGCCTCATGTCTGTGATGCTGATCAGATGCAGATAAACTGCCATATAGACAAGCAGCCTCACAGATGCAGCTTCACCACCTCTGAGGGCCAGGGCTTTCTGTACCTGTGATCCAACGCCCCTCATGTTCCTTTCCTGGTAGACCCAGATTGACTTCTCCAATGGGTAGCCCCACTGTAGGGTCTATGAGTGACCAGAGGGAATAATTGCCTTACCCCAGAGAACTGGAGTGGAAGAGTACAAGGGAGAGGTTGGAGAGTTTTCTTGTTTTCTTTGCCTTTTCTTTCGCTAAGGGAGGTAGACTATAGCTACAGTCTAAAGAACTTGCTATGCAGTCATGGATCTGGGTGCAAATCATGACTCTGTCTCTTATTTATTGAATGATATTGAGCATGTCATTTATCTTCTCTAAGCCTCTTTTCCATCTACAACACTGCGTTAATGACAACTCTAGCTCACAGAGTTGTTGTGAGAATTAAATGAGATAATGTGATAATGAATCTTTAGGACCTAATAAAGATATTATAACTGTTACCTCCACTAATAGCATCAAACCTTGGGCCTAATCGGGGCTCAATCTCTTTACTGTTTGTGTGACATTAATATATTCATATCCACTATATGATTCTGCCCCTCTTCTGAATGAGGAAAAGTAAACTAGCTTACTTAGGCCAGACCCTCGTGTACTACTTGCTTGATAGCAGGGAAGGCATAAATGTGTCTGGGAGAGGGGGATTGCCAAAAATATTTGCTCATAGGTGTGTTATCACTGTCACATGCTCATGTGGCTTTATAGGAAGTATATCCTGGATATTTATTATACATTATTTTTAGCTGGAGTTTATTTTTCTAGAATAGTTTTTTTAGCATTTAGTTTTTTTTGCACAGTTATTTTGTGCAAGTGGTTTAAGTCCACAGAAAGTCCAAGTTCTTATCTTTTGTGTTTGGTTTTGTGACACTGCATGGGGTGTCCCTGAACATTGGAACTCTAAAGATCATAGACTTGGGGGTCAGAACTGGGCTCAGATTCCAGCTGTGATATGTGCCAGCTGTGAGAGCCTTAATTTCCTCATGTGCGAATGTAAATAATGCCTACCTCGTGGATTTAAAGGAGAAAAAATAAAAGAAGTATCATATTATGTAACACATAATAGCCTCTCAATAGAAGTTAGTGGTTATTATTTTGGGTAGATCTAAACATTCTGTTAATAAAATTCAGTGGCTTCTACTTCCTAGTCTTTGGAACCCTATGTTCTGCAGAGATGTCTTAGAGGTCACAAAGGAAGGTGATAGAGGGGACTAATGAAACAGTACCTAGAATCCCCACCCCCCTTCGAAGAAGCTTTGCTTATATCTGTTCTCTACATAAGTGCTCTGCATAAGATTTTTTTTAAAGGAAATGCTTAAAAAGTGATTGAAGTCCAAGTTACCAATTTTTCCTTTATGAATCATAACTTTTAGTGTTATAGCTAAGAAATCTGCATAACCTATAGTCACAAAGGTTTTCTTTTAGAAGATTTTGTAGTTTTAAGTTTTAAATTTAACTCTATGATCTATTTTGAGTCAATTTTTGTATATGGTGAGAGCTATGGTGTTTTAATTTGCTAGGACTACCATAACAAAGCACTAGAGACTGGGTGACTTAAACAACAGATATTTTCTCACAGTTCTGGAGACTAGAAGTCCAAGGTTGAGGTTTTGACAGGGTTGTTTTTTTTCTGAGGCCTCTCATCGTCAATGGCTGTCTTTTACCTGTGTAAAAGACATGTGATCTTCTTCTATGCATATCTGTGTTCTAAACTCCTCTTCTTATAAGGACACCAGTTATATTGGATTAGGGCCCACCCTCATGCCCTTATTTTAACTTAATTACTTATTTAAAGACCCCATCTCTAAATAAGTTACTTTCTAAAATACTAAGAGTTAGGACTTCAGCATATGCATTTTGAGGGATATAATTGAGCCCATGACATATGAATGAAAGTGTTTTTGTTTTTGTTTGTTGTTGTTTTCTATGTAGATATTTTATTATTTGAGCAGCATGTGGCAAAAAGAACCTCCTTTATCCAGGGAATTGCCTTTGTACCTTTGTTGAAAAACAACTGCCCACATAAATATGAGTTGATTTTTAGACTCTGTTCTCTTTTATTTATCTATTTTCCTGTCTTTACTCTAATATCATACTGTCTTGATTACTTTAGCTTTATCATATATTCTGGAAAAAAATTGATAAATTGGATTTCTTCAAAATTAAAACCTTCTCTTCAGAGGACACTTAAGAGAATAAAAAGACAAGCCACAGATAGGAAGAATATATATATTTGCAAATGATAGATCTGATATAGGACTTACATCCAGAATATATAAAGAACTATAGGATCCAAGCAATAAGAAAATAACCCAGTAAAAAACAGGTAAAAGATTTGAACAGATATTTCACCAAAAAAGATGTGGATGGCACATGGAAATATACTCAACTTCATCAGTCATCAAAGAAATGTAAAATAAAACCATATTGTTTTTATTACACCATTACACATATATTAGGAAAATAAAAACACTGACTCTATCAAGTGTTGGTGAGGATGTGAAGGAACTAGGACTCAGTTATATTGTTGGTGGGAATGTAAAGTGATTCAACTACTTTGGAAAACAATTTGGCAATTTTTTAAAAAGTTAAACATGTTCTACCCGTCCCTCGATTCATGCAGATTATTTGTTCACACATTTTTTTTTTTTTAATGTGGAAGAAAACTGAATAAAAAGAGTCCACCAGTACAAAAAAAGAAATACAAAAGGCCAATATAAGTCATAAAAATATTTATTTCACATCTTTTCACAAAAAAATATTAATGAAAATTCAGAAAAACCAAAATAAATTTTATTTGTTGTTGGTGTCTGTACTGTGATCCAAAGCAGTCCACCTTCTCTTTTTAATTGGCACAAAGTCACTATCTTCATCACTCGACATATTTGGAAGTACTACTTCAGTTTCATTATTTTTGTTTATGTTTGTAGATGATCTTTTTTCAACCTCATTTTTTGCTAAGTTTTCATAAATTCTTAGTTACTGCAACATTTTTTTAAATCTGTCCAAAATTTTAAGGCTTGTTGGATGTTTGGCTCAATAACTAGAATTGCAGTTTCTGGTTTTGTGGCCAGTTGAATTGCTTTGTAAATATTTTCTGCAGTGAATGAAACTGGCTCAAGGTCATTGCCGTATTCATCAGCAGGATGGGCTTCAGATATTAAGTGAGTTAATTCATTATTAGTTAATTTGTGATCAACCAGTAATTCATTAATATTGTCTATATTCAAATTCTCAGAGCCTTCTTTTTGAAATTTATTTAACAAATTAATAATGCCAGTTAATCCCTATTCAGTTGTTGGAACCATATTCCCAGGTACAACCACTTCTGGCCATATTGCTTTCCAACAAGCATGTAAAGTTGACAGTTTTATATCACGCAAAGCTAAAGCAGTATTCTTGATACAACTTACAATCGTGTATTTATTCCAGGCTTCTGTAACTGTAAGTGATCCATTATCTTTGTTTATTAAAAATATCTTTAAAACTCCATTTAGTATAATTAATCTTAAAAGTGGAAATAATGCCTTGATCTAAAGATTGGATCAAGGAAGTTGTATTTGGTGGCAAATATACAACTTTTATATTTGGATGTTCTAAATTTTGTGGATGATCAGGCGCATTATCTAAAAGTAAAAGTATGTTAAAAGGAAGACATTTTCCTTCATATAATTTTCAGCTTCTACAGCAAAACATTTGTAAAACCAATCCCAAAAAACACCACTAGTCACCCAAGTTTTTTTGTTTGCCATCCAATGAACAGGAATATCATTAGTAATTGTGTGTTAGTAAGTATTAGTTCTTTGTACATTACTGAGTTAAGCTATTGTTTTTAGGAAGAGTAATCACCAATAATGAAAATGAAAAGGAAAGAACCATGCAAAACGAGACCACATAAATGCAAATGCATTTAAAAAGACTGCCTAACTGGGAGGAATATTTACCATGTATAAAAAAACTTGTGTAAAAAAATACCACGTAAATCGAGGGACGGGGTACTTATCATATGGTCCAGCCATTCTATTACTAGAGCTTATCCATACAAAGAATTGTCAACAAACATTTATAGTAGTTTTTTGTCATAGCCCCAAATTGGAGACAACCTAAATATCCATCAGCAGATGAATGGATAAATTAACTATAGTATATCCATAAATGGAATACTACTCAGCAATTAAAAGGGAGGAACTATTGATACATGTTATAACATGGATGAATCTCAAAATAATTATGCTGGGTCTTGGAAGTCAGACATAAGGAGAGTACATACTATATGATTCCATTTATATAAAATTCTAGGATGTATGAATTAATATATAGTCACAAAAAGCAGATTGGTGATTTCCTTGGGCTAGGGGTAGGAGCAAGGGATTATCAAGGGGCATGAAGAAACTTCTGGGAGTGATAAGTGTGTTCATTATCTTAAATGTAGTGATAGTCTCATGGGTGTAAACATATGTCAAAACATCAAATTGTATATTTTAAATATGTATAATTTATTATATGTTAATTGTACATCTGCTAAAAAAGTGATTGAAAACATTTGGACTAATGGTATGAAGAATCAAAGAATAAGGTTAAAACAAAAGAGTATTAGCCATGAGCACGTTCGGGCCTATTAAAATTTCCATTATTCCCAATAGCATTTGAGTGACTATTTTTCCTGTGTACTTTATGATATATCCAATCTAGGAAGTCAGGAGACTGAGAAGAGACTCCCTACAGTATTAGTAGCATTAAAGTACAGCATGGAACCACACTAATGCAAAGACAAATTGAGAAAGGTTGAGCTTTCTTCATAGAGTTCAGTAGCTTTGAATTAAATGCATGCTCAGCTTTGGTTCTTGTGGCTAGAGGCTATTTTTTTCAAGTTTACAATTTGCCACCCCTGTTGGGTGTGGAATTCAGTATAACCAGCTTTTGCACATGGCTTTATTAAAGTGTGTACCTAGATGTGTTTGGAACAAGAGAGAAAAGTAACTAGAAGCAGATTTATTGCAGTCTGGACTTAGTTGTTTGGCTGACCTCTTTTTGCTGGTTTTCTGGGTTGATTAGACTTTGCTAATTGGTGGGGCTTCAGGGGTGATAGCCCAGCAGAGCCACCCTGCTCTGGACTTGGATTCAGTACAAACATTCCTGGTGGTCAAGTTATGCATTTTCTTCTTTGGAAACAGGTATTGGAACAGGATTGCTGGAACAATTGTATGGGTTCTCTGGTGCAGAAATCATAATGACTTCCAAAAAACGTGGGCTAAGGTAATTTAGCTCTCTTTTTGTTCCAGTCTTTAAAAGAAAGAACCTACCAAAGTTCAGAGCATCTTAAACATTTTGAAGTTGTAACATTAAATGTGAATAATTGGTGTCTGTGGGACTCCAAGACTAAAAGCGGGGCTTACCAGTGTTTCTCATTACTATATAGAAAAGAACCTGAAAAAAGAACCTGTAGTGAGACATAAGCTTTTCCACCTAACATTTATTTTTACCTAGGGAATAGCAAGTACTACAGTGCTATATAGTCACTTGCATTTAAACACCCTCTTTTACAATGCATAACCATGTTCCACATAGTAGCATTAGTACCGTGGAGACGACACAGTAGGAGCTTGAAAGTAGGACATGTTTAGTCTTCATAGCTACTCTTTTTCATTTTGCTAAGCACTTGGTTAAATTAAAATTCCAAGCAGTATTGTTCAGAGAAAGCATGGAATGGTGGGCCTTCATTTCTGGCCCAGCATTCCTCAAGCATATGTAGACCAGGCATCATATTCAGCATTGAGAGATACTGAAGAGACAGCCTCTGCCTTCAGTGAGCCTTCGGTCTAGAGCTGGAAAGATAAACAGGCAATTATAATGCAGAGTGATATGTATTGTGGAGAAAGTACCTAGAACAAATTGGTGCTGGAATCTATAGGACCACCCAACCTAAACCCAGAGGGTCAGGGAAAGCTTTTCAAAGGGTCAGAGTTCTACCTCATAAAGAAGTGAAAGAAAGGCTCTTACCATCCATGTGACAATGAGCAAATCATTTATATTCTCTGAGTCTCTGTTTCAGCAGTAATAATGTCCCTCAGTGGTTGTGTATGAGGATTAAATCAGATGATGTATATGAGTCACTTCCTAGGACAAAGGCCAATGCTGGTTTTCTTCCTTTTTCTTTCCTCATGTTTCCATCATATAAGGAATGAGACCGCTGTCGTGGACTGCACAAAGGTACTGTTGGGAGTGTTTTCAGCTGTCATCTCTGTCACTTGGTGTTTATCTTCCTGCTTCCCGTTCATTAGGGTCGTTTCCCTCTGAAGCAGCTCTGGGTCATACTCATGTACAGCATGAGGTGTTTCATGTCCTACCTGTGACACTTCATTAGGGGAAGTGGCTGGCCTCTGAGCAAGTGGTAGAGGCAGAGGAAGATGGGAAACAAATGCAGCCCTGCAGGGGCATGTTGAACAACACACCTGTGTGGCCCTGTGTGTGTGGGGGGGCACAGCCGGCAGCTATGATCTGTTGTCACGCGTGTGTGGGGAAGATGAGACTGCCTTAGTGATCAGGTGGAGAGAAGAGAGGACAAATAGAGGAAAATCACCTTCAATTATAACTCGTTTACTCCGTATCTATGTATTTCGCAAGTAATGCATTCTTCCTACTGCTATAAAAGTGAATAGTACAACTACTTTGGGGGGACATTGTGACTAGTTGGCAAGCATTTCCAGTGCATGGAAACAATGCAGAAAACTGCAACAAGCTGGGCACCCTTTGCTTTTGGCCCCTCTGCATTTTCTTTGTTCATTTTTCTGTACATTCTTCCTTCCTAAGGCGATTTTGTGTTGTCCAAACCCAAATCACCTTCTCATGTTGCAAATTCACCTAACCTTCAGACTTTATTTTCTGTACAGCTGTCACAACAAACTTCCCCTCATCTGCTACTAAATGTGTCAGACACTGTCGTGCAGGCTGAGTTGTGGAATCACTCCCAAGGGCTTTTCAGTAGAATCTGATGTTATCTAAAACTTCTCATCTGTTTCAAAGGGTACAATTTCCTGCATTCTCTGGAGGGAAATCAAATGCACTGCGTTTAGGAAATAGGCCGATTCTTCACAGATTTAGTAGACCTCCAGGCGATTATGGGGTGATTATTCCCAACTTAGTGTTTCCTCACCTCATTTCCTATAGCTATGACTTGAGTGACCTGACTATGAGCTTTTCATCTTTTGAGTAAGATATCAAGAAATAAATCACAAAAATTGAGATAAGCCGTGGTGCCTTTGATTTCTCTGTCCCCTTCCAAGCCGTTTTTGTCTCTCCCCAGAGGTAACCAGTTCCCAGTTCCCTTTTTGCTTTTGCAGTCTCTATCTGGGATCCAAGAATCTTTTTCTTTAAGTTCATCTTCATAATCCTTTAAGTTATACACATAGTCTCCTGATAAAGGTGATTCTCTTTAAAAATTACTTTTTTATTTTTTTGGATTTAGAAATTGCTTGTTAAGAAAAATCACTCTCAGCTGGTTTCCCATGCCTCTTTTATAATTTCCCCACCTCCCTTCTTACCTCTGGACTGGGATATGTTTACCACCATGGTCTTTGTTCCACACTCCAAACTCATCTCTCTCCAGTGTCTCCCTAAGTCCTTTTTAATTTTTTAAGTTACCTTTTTAATTTCCTGCTGTCAAACATCTGCTATATCACCTTGATTTCTCCACTTCCTAGAAAACTTATTTTATGAACGTTCTTTCTCCCCAGGATAATTTTGCTGGCTGTGCACTGATGTGGTGCTAGGATGGTTTTATTTTACATTGACTGATTAAGCACTTTGAATAATTGTTTTAGCTCCATTACTGTGAATATATTTGGCTTGACTCTTTTCTTTTTCACCTTTGATTAATGTCTGACCATTGGGACAGAGAGGATTTAATGCATTAATTTCCCTTCAACACCATTGAGAAGTGCTCTTTTTCCTGTGCAAGAGCCTGAAGCAACAGATGCTGTGTGCTCCTAAGCACACACTGTTGAAAGAATGAGTGTGTGCTCTCAGCCCATGTTTGCTAATGGTGCTATGTGGCAGAGAGCAAATGTTAGGGTTTGGGGAAAAGTCTACCCACATATCAGATTTTAAAACTGAATGGTGAATCTCTGTTGAGTTAACAGTATATAGCTAGATGGTATTTTTTTTAAGCTCATGAAACTTAATAGTTGTTTAGTGAAGCAGCATTTTCATATATGTCTGTTTGACAAGTTTAACAGCAAATTTTGCAGTAAGTGACTTGCTGAACAGACCTGCCTGACTTGGGCTGTAATAACTGTGTTTGCAGCAAGATTCACTGAAGGTCTTTCTGCTTCTTTGTTTATGGAATGGGGGAGCCTGGCTTAAGTGAGGGAAACAGAAAGGCATGTTCTGAAGGAAATTACTAGTATCTCTACCAGAGTATTCCTTGGAACTTGTTTTTAACCAGTTCAGGGGAAGATGCATGGGGGAAGCATGCTGTTTAGCAATAAAAACACATTAGTACAGTTGACTTACTGTAACCATTATTAGCAAATGGTAATTAAATCTATATATCTCTAGCTTTATACTATTCTGTACTTTGCTGAATCTTTGGAAGACTTCTGCACTTTGTATGATTGTAGGGAAGCCATATTCTCTCCCCTGCCTCTGGAAGAGGCTTCTGTGCCCTGTAATATCACCAGATCGAAGACAAATGCTTCACTGGTTTTACTGTCAGAAATAAAGCACTTCCTATTACTCTTAAGTTAGAGGTTCAAGTCCTAGAAAATTAGGACTTTACGAGGCTAGAATCCCATTTCCTTTCATCCTTTTTTTTAGTTCTTTTAGATTGTAGGACCTCAGAATTGCTAATGTCTAGGGTTACCTACTTTGTATTTGTTCCCAAAGGGTGTAAACTGCATTATTCATGATTTATCTGTGCTTTTATTGACTATATGAGCTTGGTATGGCTGCTGATTGCAGGTGTGTGAGCATGTGACAGAGGCATAGATCGTAGATACTTGTTCTCAAGAGCATCCATCTTCATGGTCAGCCTGGAATCCTCAGCTAACCAAGGGACTGAGAGCTGTCTCATATCCTCTGAATATCAATACAGATTTTGCAAGCCAAGAATACAAAGTTTGTCCTAGAGTTCATGGTTGATTTCATTTACTGGAATTTTAATCATATTGTTTCACTTAAGCAGCATGTAAGGGATCTTCATATTTATTTCCCTCTGTCCCATCATGATGTAGGTCAAAAGTCATTTACATTCAGCTGTATGACAAAGGTGTCTACTTTTGAACAGTAGGAATTTAGATTTCATTGTTTTATATACTCAAGAAACTTGAAAGGGATAAAGAAATCTGAAAAAAGGATTAGTAAAGTGAACCCAATTAATATTCGTAGGAGGTAAACTCAGAACTGCTCACTGGTAAACTGCTCACTGGCTGATGGGTTGAGGAGGGATGAGAGACGGTCACTTGACATCTGTAGGGTGGGGCCATGTGTGACTCAGTGTGAGGAGAAGGGTCTATTGGTGGGCCTCTCCCAGCAGATTGTCATCCCCATACCTCCCAACCCCAGAGCTCCTGTGATTCCTCCAGGAAAGGGGATTCTCGGTCAGTGTACCATTTGCCCTGCTCTCATCACCTTGCTAACCTGATGTCACTGTACTAACTACCATAGCCAATGGGGAAAGAAAAGAATATCATACACTGTCTTCTTTCCCAGTAGTCAGGATTTACCTCCTTCCTTAAGTCATCATCCCTTGTCTCTACAATGCCCATACCTTATTCAGGGTAACATGTTAAGTGGCAGATACATTTGAAATAAAGCCTCCTTTACATAGCTCTTAGGAAATATAATGATGAAGTTGTTGAATACAGGCGAATCCTAGTCCAAGATGGTAGGAGAGGTGGGCCTGCGACACTCCTCTCCCTATGCTGGAATCTGATTCTAACAAATAGAAATCACTTCTGTGTGATTCCTCTGTGGCTCACTGCTGTGTGATTTTTGCTCCCCCCTCCCCCAGAAGTATAAACGTTACAATATTAAAAAAATATTTGAACTTTAAAAAAAGTCCAGGTAGGTAGGAGTTATTTTTCTTTTTAACTTCTTATTTTTAAACAATTATAGACTCACAGGATTATTGCAAAAATAACAGAGAGAATCTGTTGTGTCTTTCCTTTACCCAGCTTTCCCCAATGGTAACATCTATATAGCTATATTATATAAAAACCAGGAAATTGCAATTGATATAATCTATAGACTTTATTCAGATTTCACCAGTTTTTACTAGGTGGGACTGTCTAAGTATTTCAAACTTTATAGCATTTTGTTAAAATAGCAAGTGGAGTTGAAGTTGCAGTGGGAGAAATGTTCTTGCCTGGTCTTTTCTTTTTTTTCTGTCTTTCCCTCCTGTCCCCTGTTGTGTGAAAAATAGATACTAGAAAACATATCAGTCTGAATGCTTACTCTGAAAAGCAGTAAATTAGGTGGATGCCATTAAGAAGTGGTCCTGTATCTGGGAATTATCTGCTTATACAGAAAGATTCAGCTCAAGACAGTATGTATTTACTAAGCACATGAAATATATTCAGCACTTTCCTTTGAATTATATATAGAGAAGAGCCATTCTTTATTCTGGAATGTACATTTACTCCTCATCACCAACCCACATGCCTGCTAGCTCTTAGAATCTTCCAAAACTAATTCAGGCATCACCTCCTATATTTCCTGCCTGTGTTCATTGAGTAACTACTAAATGCTGGGTCAGTCCTAGATCCTAGAGGTTCAAAGATGTATTCTACACAGTCCTTGCATACATCAAGTCCACAGTTTAGTGGACTTGAATATAAGTATTTTGAAGACAGATAACCACTGTAGCAAAAAGAATATACAGGAGAGAAGGAGGCTAGAGACAGAGATCAGTTAGGAGATTGCTGTGGTAGCTCAAGTTAAGGTAATATGGCCAGAAACCAGGTGATAAGGAAGATTTAGAGGAGAAAGATGGGTTTGAGTACTTTTTAGGAGTTAAATTGGATAACAGTGATTAAATGGCTGAAGAGTTAAAAGAGAGTGAGATGTCCCAAATGGTCCAGACGATGGGTTGGTGCAAACGCTACACATCAAGAGTTTGGAGAGAAGAGCAGAATCTAGAGGAAAAGTCATAAGAAGGGTTTGGATACGTTGAATTTGAGGTGTCTATGTGCATCTAAACTAAGGGAGCTTGTTAACCTCTAGATAGCTCATGCTGTAGATGATAAATGAAGCCTTGGAGTGAATGACCTTGATGGTTAGAATGTGTAGTAGGAGAAGAGAGTCAAGTGAGAGCCCTAGGAAATAATAAACTTTAAAAGGTATATGGAGGAAAGGGACCCTACAAAAAAATTGGGAAGGAGAGCAGAGATATAAGAAGAAGAGTGTTTTGAAAATGAGAGACTGTCCACAATGTTACATATTTCATATGTCAACTATGATGGAAAATGAAATGTTTTCATTGGATTTAGAAACAAGGCATTTTTTTTTGACCTTTGTGAGTTCAATTTCAGTTGGCTACTAGGAGGAAACCAAATGGTAGACTGAGTAGTGATTTTTATATATGAACTAATTAATAGTTTGTTATAAAGTGATTAAGTCAGATGCTAATATGGAATATAAGGAAAAGTGTAACTGATTAACTCTTTAAGAAAATCTATAATAGAATGTAGAGCTGAAATGCAACTCCTTATTTTACACTTAAAGAGAGACTTCACACAAATTGTTCAAGGTCATGCATCTGGAGAGGGACAGCCAGGACCAAGTCCTAGGTCTCTTGACTCCCTTTATGAAAGGAACTTGTGTATATGAAGAAGTAATCATTCAAGTGATGAACAGAGCCTTCTACTTCTGTTGTGAAATGTAACTACTTGTTTGATGAATTTATTCATTTATTCTATAAATATTTATTGCTAGGTATTGTGCTATTTGCTTAGCATACAAAACAAATAAAACACATTCCTTGCAGAGAACATGCTTGTTGAATTTTATAAAAGTAAAATATTATCACTATTAAGTGATGGATAGCAGGGTGACAGACACAAAAACATGTAGCATACAATGCGCTATTGAAAAGGCAGCAAATTGTTCTGCCCAGGAGTTGAAGACCAATGAACTGGACCTTATATCAGGACTGTGACTTCTCCAAATGGAGAAAGGATGAAAGGGCATTTTGGGCAGAGAGAACAGCATGAGCAAAAGCAGAGAGGTATAACTTCAAGGACCAATAAATTGCCTATTGGGGCTGCAGTGTAAAGGTGGGGGAGCAACAGGGAATGATTGTGAACACCATACCCATAACACTGACAATAAATGAGGAAACATGTTAGAAGCAAAGAAGTCATTTAATTTGGATTTAAGATAAATCTGGAGGCAATATAGAATATAGATTGGAAGTGGACCTGAGTTTAGAGCAGGGAGATGTGTGAGGGAGTGTTTCAAATGAAGGATAATGAGGTTCTGAGTCAGGGAAGTAATGGTAACGGTGGAAAGGAGGGAAGTTAAGAAAGAATTTGGAGGTGGAATTACAGGCAGGATTTGCTAACAATTCACCTGTTTTCCTGAGAGACAAAGAATTCAGTAACACTGTAGTTTCTAACTCACTGACATAAAGGGAAGATCAGGTTTGAAAGGAAGATTCTGAGTTTGGTGTTTGATGTTTAATATTTATGTGCATGTGGGAAGTCTAGGTAGACCTTGTGCCAGATCCTAGGCCTTGCTTATGGTGTTAATTAGTATAAACAATATATTTAATTATGGATCCCCAAGAAGCCCCTAAAATAATATAACAGTTGGAAATGTATTCACAGCTGCAAGGAACAGAAAATCCAACTAATGGTGACTGAAAACAAATGGAGTATATATTTTTTCATATAACAGACAAATTGGTGGTGCTGGTATTGGTTCAGCTGCTCAGTGATGTCAGGACCAGTTCTCGTACTTGTCTTCATGGTTACAGAGTGGCTCATTCAGCTGTAGAATTGTGACCACTTTCTTGTCAGCTGCTTTTGTTTGGGTCTCTCTGGGTAGATCTGGGTCACATGGCCTCCCCTGGCTGGAAGATTGGCTGTAAGAGTAAGGAAGAGAATTGTTAAATTCACTTAACTCACTAGTTTCCATCTTATTAGATGCAATGACTCTTTAAAAAAAAACCAAATAATTTATAATGTCTGCTTTATTATCCTGAATAAAACATCACAAATAATCTGTTGATGTATATTTTCAAAAAAAATCAGTCTGCTATCCTAATTGTAATATAAAGGAGAAATTAAAGGAAAGTAATTTTTAACAAAGTATTTCAAAATGTAAACTCCAAGGCACGATAGCACTAGGTAACATAATGAAGTAGTCATGTTTGCATGGTGAATGTGACAGCAATAAATGCAGACTGGCCCAGGGATATGGTGATGGTGTTTCCAGTACCAGAAGCAGCATGGGCATTGGTGTTTTACTGAAATGATGAGTAGCTCTTGGTAAAGTTCTGAACAAAACTACAGCATAGTCCTTCCTAATATACGCGGTAGTTGTTTCTTTAAAAAGTCATTTGCATTAAAACTGTACAAAAGCTTTTTATTTGTATATATTCGTATGTACAATAGAGTTAGGTTCAAAGCTCAGATGATAGGTTTTTCATAGTTGAAAAGTTAGTGTGAAATGTAGAAGAGTTCTTAGTACTCGAGATTGTCGCCCACACAGCAGTATGGCTGGGGTCCCTGGCATCTTCCAACTAATTACTAGTAGGACCCACATACTCTTATGACAACCCAAAGTGCCTCCCACCCCCATTCAAAATGCCTCCCAGGATAGTACCATCCATACTGACGACCATTGGCTTGGATTAACGGGGCTAGAAACTTTGTACTCCAAAGAAAATTTGGGTTTGGTTAGCAAAAAATAAAAAAGAGAAAATCAATATTGAATAGGTAATTAACAGTGACTGCTAATAGTATGAACCAAGTCTTGCTTATTTTTTTATCTTCGTCAAATTTTGCACAGTTCCTGGTTGTATAGTAAGTTCTCAGTGAGCTTTCTTGAATGACTGAATGAATAATTGGAATATAAGCTTTGGAAAATAGAATCCCAGTATTATTTTAACTTTGAATTTAATAAAGAAACAAGTCTTCCTTAGATGGTTGCAGGGCTAATTATTATAAATACAGGAGAGTTAGGGCTTGGGAAGTGAACTTCAGTGGGCCAGTCAGTGTCTGTGTTAGGATTTAGTGTTTCTGATCTTTGTATGTGCTACACACTAGGCTGAAGACTGAGAGTTAAGTTTGTATTGGTAAATTCTGTTCAACAATGGCAGGTTTAGGAGAAATATTTAAGTTTTCATGTAAGTGGTATATTCAGTCTTTAGAAGAAAAAGTGACACAATAAAAAGTCAATAAAAATCTCAGTTCCTAAATCTTATTCCTTCTGTCTTTCAGCACATTCTTTTCAGTGTCCCTTTCCACTTCACTTAGCCTATTCACTCTGGCATTTCTATCATAGCCTGAGACCTTTTCAAACAATAATATTTAGGAAAAATGTTTAGAAATAGAAGCAAAGGGTTATGTTTGTTTCCTCAAAATATGAAGCTATTATTAGAGAGAATATATTTCATAGTAGGAGAAAAGTTGGTTTCGCTTTAGTTTGCTTCCAGATTTAAGCAGAAAAGAATGAAAATGACATTATAAAGAATTTTATCTTTTTTTTTGTGAAAAAGTTAATGTAACTATGGATTGTGAAGACAATATATAAAAAGTAAGCCTTTTTCAAATAATGCTTCAAAATCACCTTTGAATATATATACATTTCTGAATTCAAAGGCATGATACAGTATGGGTTTTAAAAATAGTTGTTTAAGATTTTTGAAAAGTGTAACATTTAATATTTCCATAGTTTGAATTCAAGTAAGGAACAATGACTTGAACCTTTTGTGTATAAGAATGAAGAGTATTTCTAAAAACCGTAGTGCGGTTTAAGTTTAGACATTTCAAATGTCATATAATTGCTCCAGAGTGCACTAGATTTTTTTTTTTTTTTGTCATTTGGTTTGTTAGTATTTTAGGGATTTTAAACAGAAGATCTTGAGTGTCTTTTGTAAGCATGGGTTATTTTTCCCTCTATGAAAATTCCAAGGAATAACCAGATATATAATAAGTAGTGGCTTGTTTGGAGATTTTGAGGTACTTCACATGTTGTGCTTGTCTTGATGTGGCATCTAGGTGAATTCTCTGTGCTAGGGACATGGGGGGCTAGTAAAGATCAGAACGAAACTTTTTTTCCTTTGCTGACTTCATGAGGGGTGGCAAACGTTCGTTGTGTCCATTGTTGGAGCACCTTAGGGCATTTTGCTCCATGTATGTTGTATATCACACAGTATACCTTTTAAGTCTAACCCTGGGAAATAATACCTTCCTATTATTGTTGTATCTTCCACTGTTTCCCCCACTTATCGAGCTACTTGCTATTTTCTCCAGGGGCCTCTGTGTCTCTGCATGGATTGTTTTCTCTGTCAAGTTACCTTTTCTTCAGTACCACTCCCACCTTCTTCACATGCCCATCATAAACTGCCTACCCTTCACATCTCAGTTCGAGCATATGTCTTCCTAATCCCCTCTTCCCCTCCGTTTTCACTGAACCTTGCAACTACCTCAGTTATAGGGGTTTTCACATTATCTTTGTCCCTATTATACTTGGCAGCTCTTCGAGGGTGTGGATATTATCCTATATATTTGTGTCTTCAGTGCCTAGTATGTGCTCAGTAACTTTTTGTTAAATGAATGGAAAGATGAAGTTATGATCCAAACAAAATATCTTTTATAATGAATAAAGAAGAAGTGTTTGAGATGAATAATACTATTTGTCTTTGTTGACCACCACAGAATTATTTGTTCCCTTTGCAAACTATGGAAAATTAGTACTGTAGCTTGCTTAATTTTATTTGCCCAAAATGACTGTACAGGGATATTCGTGTTTCTGAGCCAAGGGCAGACTAATAGTTCTTCAGACTGGCAAACCTTCCTGGTGATCCCATGGAGACCTTCACTTGGGTCAGTGTGGTGGCAGTGCTTTGTGGTAGATTGAAAAGTGTTCAGCTTCAATGACTGTATTATTCATGATTTTATACAGTCTTCTCTTTTCTTTAGGTAAACTGTTTACACGTTTATCACTCACTGCAAAAATTATACATTTTTATTTTCCTAAAATAAGCTCTGAACTACTAGGGCTATCCCCTATTACTAATATGAAAGGATCTGGTAGCAAATCTATACTCATCTTATCCAAACCCTTCTTGACTTTATAAACCAGAGTCTTTCTACATTTGGCCTATGTCTTTTTACATTGAGGAAGGCTAATGTTTTTAGTCCTTTCATACAAATAAACTGGTTCCTTTGATCACCCTTTTTATTTGGATTTGTGTAGGTCTAGAAGGAGTTTTTTTATGTTTAGTAACCTTAAATTTGTGGATTAGGAGGGAATTATTTTTCTTTATTTGGCCTTATTCTGTCTGTATACTTCACTATTTTAATTTTTATTATAAATCTGTTTTCAAATTACACATTATATTTTGCAGGGTTTTTAAGTGAAATGTGATATAGCATTATTTTGTTTCATTTTTGTTACCTCTTCAAATGTAGACTATTAGTAATAATTATTATTTTCTACTATTTATAAATGAAAACATGTCTTAGTTAGACCTAGTATACTTTTCTAAAAACAATAATAAAAGATTCTTGTAGTACTCTGTTGGAGAGATATATAATTATGCATTCTAGCTAAGAATTACATCAGTAATTTTCAGATTGTATTCCAGGGAAATCCAGTTTCGCAATCAACTAACATGCATTTAATATTTACTGTGTCAAATGTTCTAGGTGATTTCTCATATAGTTCATGTTTTTGTGCCTTCAATATTAGTAAACTTTCTAAAGTACTGATATCATACTAAGGGAAAAACCGATCCATTAAAAGGTAACAAACCATCATTTAAATTAACCTACTTTTTAAAAATAAGCATTTATTGCATTTGTGGGATTTGAAGATATAGTGTAGTTAAGATATTCAGAACAACACGGATATCAGTTTCTGTTTAAAGTAATTATATAATTTTTTAGTGTCAAAATTAATTTAACTGATCATTTAGGAGGCATTAAGTATTATTATCAAAGCGGCATATTATCCATTATCAATTGTCATATGTGCAAAAAAATGTAATGATGATAGACTTATTCACTGTTATTTGCCATACATATCTTTTAACTAGAATATGACCTAAGGATGATGTTCCGGTGATCTCTGGGAGATATATTATTCCATCTTCTCAGCCATTCCTTGAGGCTATCTTGAGATATGTCTTCTCTATAGCTTTTCATGATCCCCTTTGTCCTTCTCTTGTGTTCCCCATGCAACTCTATGTATGAGTCTGTTTGAGTACATGTATTTTATTATTCTTATTTGCTTCCAGACTGTGGTTGGATACCCTTCATTGGATTTCTATTATATGTAAATGCATACACTCTTAATCCTCCTATAAGAAGACAATTCTTAATCCTCCAGGAAGTCTGTGCTAGTTGCTCCACTTATCTGGTTGATTGTAGTTGCTAGTTTATTTGCTGCCTGGGAATCACAACAAAGGCCTTGATTAAATTTCTAAGAAAATAAGGGTATGGATTAAGCTCTCTTGTGTCTCCACAATGCTGTCATTGTATAGTTCTAATCCATCACTAGAAATGTATTGTGGAATTGTTAATGAACATTTGCAGAAAGCTTAGAGAATTTTTAATGAGAAGTAGATACTTGTGGTTAGTCTTAATTGATAGATGGCTTATTAACTGTTTTTTTTTTTTTTGCACCAATACTACATTGGAAAAATGTACTTTCAGAATAAATTGCAATCTGGTGAAATATTTTGATTGCTTAATAAAATTTAGCTTTTAAAAACAAGCATCATTATGATGACTATAGAAACCAAGAACCTATGCATGTAAATAGTTATAATAAAAAGGAAAGCAGCAGCAATGTATAGTTTTCATAATTTAAAAAAATTATTTTAAGTATGATAGCAGGTTTTTATTCTCAAAGCTTCATACCCTAGGGAAGCTGAGAACTAGAGAGATTAAAGCCTCATTCATTCTTAAATAAAAAAAAAATGTATTGAGTGTTTATATATGAGTACAGTTACTCTTTTTGACTTTGAGAGTAGGAGAGACAGATTTAGTTGATAGTATATTTAATTATGGTTAAAACGGAGAAAATGGTACATGTAACTCTGGTGTGTTGTTTGATGAGACTCCACAGAAGAACTGATTTTTAAAGCAGTCTCGTTAAAGAAGATGTAGAGACATTTGCCAGAAGAAGAGTAGGGTAAAAAAGGGCTTTGCAGTAAAGGAGAATAAACTTACATAGAGACCGATAGTTATGAAAGGTCCTGGCTCTTTGAAGAACAGTGTCAAGTTCAATACAGCTAGAGCATTACTGTCCAATATAAACATAAATATGTAAGTTAAAATTTTCTAATAACCATATTAAAAAGAAACAGGTGAAATTCATAATAATGTATTTAATTCAATACATCTGAAATATTTATGTGGTTTTTCCATTCTTAAAAATGAAGTATTTGATTTTAAAAATATTTCACACTTACAAAACATCTAATTTAGACTAGTCATATTTCAGGTGCTTGGTATCTAGAAACTTAGGGGTGTGTGAGAGAGAGACAGAGACAGAGACAGACAGAGATGAGAGAGAGAGAGAGAGAGAGAGAGAGAGAGAGAGAGAGAGAGAGAGGAGAGAGAGAGACAGAGAGAGGAATGAATGTATGCACTCTAGAGGGATCGGTGGAGAGATGAGGTTGAAATAGTTGTTGGAGCCATGTTTTGAAAGGCCTTTTATGCTGCCTGTATTTTGAATCTATCATTTTATTATAGTAGTTTATGGCTGTGCTACTCTAATTATTTGTGGTGAAAGACCAGTTTTTAAAATTTTGAATTTGTTGCAGACTGATAATTTTGTAAATAGCAGTGAATTAGAAAAGTGAAATACAAGAGACAAAAAGATAAGCAACATTTTTTAATTGTTAGATTTGATAAATGTACAGTTACTCTGTTAATTGTCTGTACAGGTGTCTAAACAAGTGCTATCCAATAGAACTTTTTATGATGATAGAAATGTTCTGTTTGTGCTCCCAGTCTGATAGCCACTAGCCACAGGTGGCTACTGAGCATTTGAATGTGGCTAGTATGACTAAGAAATGGAATATTTAATTTAATTTAAATTAATACAACCACATGAGGCTATTGGCTACTGCATTACATGGAACTGGATATGTTTACTCTTAATCTCTGTATTTATCTATTGTAGACTAGTGAAAAACAGTTATGGACTGGCTTTGGTCCACAAACCATACTTTGAGTAGCATTGTTTAGAGCAGAGACTCTAGAGCTAGAAAGCCTTTGTAAATTACTTAATTTCTCGCTACTCCCGGATCCCCATTTATAAAATGGAAGTCATAATAGAGTTCTTGTGAGGATTAAATGTGGAGGGGGGCCAGTTAGGGAAAGCACCAAGAAAAGATGACATCTGAAAGGGCCTCAAAGTATGAGCTCAGTAGGTGAAGAGGAAAAGGAAAGCATGTCAGTAAAACTCATGTGAATGATACTCTATTTAGAGGGAGGGGCAGCAAATAACTGTCCTAGCCCTATCTTTGCTACCACCATTTCTTTCTCTTTTCTAGTTATCTTATTTTAATCTTTTAGTATATTTTAAACATAATTACAAAGTAACATGATTCTATGATGATAATAAATGCTGCTTTATTAATAAGGCCAATCACTGCATCTTTACTTATTTATTCCTGGGGGTTATGGTGCCTGAATTTGATGGTAGAAGTTGGGCAATGGGTAAGAAGGGAAGGGGAATCCTGTTTGGAAAGCAGTCCCTGGGTTATGGACAGATAGCTATGAAATTATTTCCCCCTAAAACATGTTTCTTATTTCTTATTTATATAGATTCTTTTAGGAAGAAAACTAACTGGAAAAAAATGAAGTTCCTTCTCTTCATATTTGCTGGTGTTCACCTTTTACCCCTGAACTCCGGAAAAGCTACATACAGGCATGACAGCTCTCAGAGGACTTTTCAAGAAATAAAAGAAGAAATAGCCCACTATGGAGATGTTGCTAAAGCAATAATAAACCTTGCTGTTTATGGTAAAGCCCAGAACAGGTCTTATGAGCGACTGGCACTTCTGGTTGATACTGTTGGACCCAGGTTGAGTGGCTCCAAGAGCCTAGAAAAAGCCATCCAAATCATGTACCAAAACCTGAAGGAAGATGGGCTGGAGAATGTCCACCTGGAGCCAGTTAAAATACCTCACTGGGAAAGGGGAGAAGAATCTGCTATGATGCTGGAGCCGAGAATGCACAAGATGGCTATTTTGGGCCTTGGCAGCAGCATTGGGACGCCTCCAGAAGGTATCCTTTGTCTTTTCAAGTCAATTTGCTGTGTATTTTATAAAACTAATGTCCTATGACATAGTTTATTATGGTATACATGATTTGTATTATAATTTGGGTGATAAGAAGGAAAATTTAATTGTTTTATTTTTATTTATTTTTTATTTAAAAAAATTTTTATGCCTACAATACCTGCTCTTCCTAGGTGGTCTCCAGCCAAGTACTAACCAAGCCCAACCCTGCCTAGCTTCCGAGATCAGATGGGATTGGGGTTGTTCAGGGTGTAATTGTTTTCCATTCCATTGGCTTAATGAGTTCACTACTGTTATATGTTTTTTCTTTTTCTTCCTTCTTCCTGTTCTTCTTTTCTTCCTTCTGTTTCTTTTCTTAAAGAAAGGTAATTGTGTAGGGTCATTTTTTAAATGAAGAATATACAGGTATTGGTCTATGATACTTATCAGCCCTATCACTTGATAATTTCTATGTTAAGACATTAGTATTATTCTGTAGAAAGTCGAGATATATGTTAATAGTATAGAAAACTATGATTTCTTTCAAGTGCCCTTAATGTGCAGAATTTCTTAGAATTAATGAATTAGAGAACAAAGCCTTGCACATTGAATTGATTTAATTATTTTTACTGAACCTGAAGCCACTAATGTAAGGAATTATCCAGGGTAGTTATACTTTTACTTATCACCACGCTGGCTCAGTTTCGTTAGATAACGTAAATGCCTAGATCAGAGATATATAACCAGACAGCAGTAAGCTGTCTGTTAGTCTTGAATCTATTCATACACTATTTTCCTATGGCAGAGGAACTAGTTTATAGAAACTAGCTGACCTTCTCTAAAAAGTTTTTAGAAACATTAAACCTCTAATGCCCTGCTAGAGAAGTGGATGGTAATTTAAAATTTTTTCTTATTGAGTTATAATTTACATATCATTGTATTTACTCATTTAAAATTTACAACTCAGTGGTTTTTAATATATTCACAGAGATGTGCAACCACCACCACAACCTGTCGACCATTTTCATTAGCCCCAAAAGAAACTCCATATTCATTAGCAATCATTCTGCATTCCTCCCCCACCACCCTCCTAAGCCCTACACAACCACTAATTTGTTTTCTATCTTTATAGATTTGCCTATTCTGGATATTTCACCTGAAGAGAATAATACACTATGAGGTCTTTTGTGGCTGCTTTCTTTCATGTTTTTCAGGTTCATCCATGTTATAGCATGTATAGTACTTAATTCATTTTTATTGCTGAATAATGTTACATATTACAGATATACCACATTTTATTTATCCATTCGTCAGTTCGTGGATACTTGTTTTTTCCTACCGTTTGCCTATTATGACTAACACTGCTATAAACATTCATGCATAAGTTTTTGTATGATATATGTTTTAATTTCTCTTGGGTATATGCCATGGGGTAGAATTGCTGGGTCATATAGTAACTACATTTAACTTCTTGAAGAACTACCAAATTGTTTTTCAAGGTGCCTGCACTGTTTCACATTTCCACTAATGTATTCTAATTTTTTTACACATACTTACCAAGACTAGTTATTATCTGTCTTTTCAGTTGTATCTATCCTAGTGGGTGTAAAGTGATGTCTTTTTGGGTTTTGATTTGCATTTCTGTAATGACTAATGATGTTGAGCATCCTTCCAAATTCTTATTGGCCATTGGTATATCTTCTTTGGGGAAATATATACTCAAATCCTTTGACCAATTTTTATTATTGAGTTTTTTTGAATTTTTATTATTCTTTTATAAAAGCTCTTCATGTATTTTGGATACATGTCCGTTATCAGATATATGATTTACTAATGTTGTCTCCCATTCTGTTGTTTGACTTTTTGTTTTATTAATGGTAATATTTACTGCAGAAAATTATTTAATTTTGATTTAGTACAGTTTATCTAAATTTTCTTTTATTAGTTGTGTTTCAGTTGTTATATTTCAGAAACCATTGCCTAAACCAAGGTCACAAAGGTTTATTCCTATATTTTATTCTATGAATTTTAGAGTTACTTTTTGTATATTGTGGGAGGTAAGAATCCAACTTCCTTGGTTTTTTGCATTTGGTTATTCAGCTGTCTCAACATCATCTGTTGAAAATACCGTTATTTCACCATCGATTTGGGTATACTTCAATTTTAGATGCTAAACCAACCTTGCATTCCGGTATAAATCCCACTTGGTTATGGTACATAATCTTTTTTACGTGTTACCAAATGCAGTTTGCTAGTATTTTATTGAGTAGTTTTACATCTGTATTAATAAGGGATGTTGGTCTATAGTTTTACTTTTTTGCGCTATCTTTGGTTTGGTATCAAAGATTCAATCAGAAACTATTAACCTTGTCTTTTTTCCTTTGGAAGAGTTTGTGAAAGATTGATGTTATTTCTCTATGTTTATGGTATAATTCACCAGTGAAGTCATCTGGTCTTGAACTCCTCTTAGTGGGAAGATTATTAATTATTAATTCAATATTTTTCCTTGTTATAGATCTATTCAGACTTTCTGTTTCTTCTTAAGTCAGTTATAGAAGTTTATGTCTTTCTGGGAATTTATTCATTTTAATCTAAGTTATATAATTTTTGGCATACAGTTATTTATAGTATTCCCTTCTAATTATTTTTATTTTTGTGTGGATGGGGATCCCCATTACCGTTTGGTGTCACTTTCTTTCAACTTGAAGAACTCTCTTTAGATTTTGTTTTCAAAGCAGGTCGGCTAGCAGAAAATTCTCTAAGCTTCTTCTATCTTTATTTCTTTATTTAATTTTCATTTTTGAAACATAGTTTTACTGGATGTGAGATTCTTGGTTGACAGTTTTTTACTTTCAGCACTTTCAATTTGCCCATTGTCTTCTAGCCTCCATTGTTTCTGATGAGATATCAGCTGTAAATGTTATTGGGATTCCCTTGTATTTGATGAGTCATTTTGCTTTTACTGATTTCAAGATTTTCTCTTTATTTTTGGTTTTCAGCATTTTGACTTTGATGTATCTAAGTGTAGATATTTGTTTTAATCCTGCTTAGAGATTGTTGAGCTTCATGAATGTGTAGATTAATATTTTTTATTAGTTTGGGAAGTTTTCAGCTATTTATGATTATTTTTTTCTGCTCCCTGCTCATCCCTTTTGTATCATTCTTTTCTCCTTCTGGTACTTTCATAGTGAGTATGTTGGTTCACTTAAAGGTGTTCCACATTTCTCTTGGGCTCTTTGTCTCCCTTTTCCCCACCTCTCCATTCTTTAGATTGTATAACCTGTATCAGTCTATCATCGAGTTCATTGATTATTTCTTCTACTAGCTCAAATATACTAGTGAACTCCCTCTACTGAATTTTTTCTTCTTAGTTATTATCCTTTACAACTCCATAATTTCCATTTGGTTTGTTTTTTATAATTTCTATCTCTTTATCAGTATTCTCTATTTGATGAAATATTGTCATCATATTTCCTTTAATTCTTTAAATATGGTTTCTTTTAGTCCCTTGAACATAATATAATAGCTGCTTTGAAGTCTTTGCTTGATATGTCCCCTATAGCTGGGCCCCCTCAAAAGCAGTTTCTATTGCCTGCTTTTTTTTCCTGTCTTTTCATCTTAAATATAGCATAAAATAACTTAAAATCTTCAGTTTTCAGCTACATGTATATATATGTAGCTGGGTGGGGGAAGAAAATGGAGAAGAATCCGTATCTAGAATTGCTAGAACATATTATTTAAAAATCTTCAGTTTTCAGCTACATGTATATATACATGTATATGTATATATATATACATATATATATATACATGTATATATATGTACATATACTGTACATATATGTACAGTATATGATAGAGACTGATATTCTTTCTGTTCTTTGTTTTGTCCTTTATTTGTTTAATGATTTGATTGTGTTGACTCTGTGAAGTCTGTTTCTTTTCCACAGTATATGAATTTTGATGTTCCTATTCAGAGCGTTTTTATTTTCTTATATTTTTACTTTTAATTCAGCTCCCTAGGAGTCACCCCCAGGTCCGCATAAGCCACTTAATTGGTTGAAAGATGTGCTTAGGTTTTCTTAGCTAATTATATTTTTACCCTTTACAGTTGGGTATCTATGTGGCTTGGGGGCTGTTATTAAAACTTAGGGAGTTTACATTTTGCCCCAAGATCAGCCAAGGCCTAGTAGCTTGGAAGTTCCCTCTCCAATTAATCTTGAGAGGGCACAGCCTTGGGCATTCACATTGTCTTCCAGTCTTTTAGGATGCATGTGATTTTATATTAAGCCTGACTTAATTATAATTTCCCCTGGATTATATTATAATTTCCCCTGGAATAGCTTATATTTCACCCAGTTTTTGGTCAAAGGTTGTGGTAAGCCTCTTGTGCCAGTGAGGCTTCTGCCCTTTGTTTGGTAGACCTATGTGCAACTTGGGAAATGTTTTCAAATATGACCTATGTTTTGTTTTTATTGTTCTTGAGTAGGAACATATTCATAGCCTTTCTAACCACTAGGGTTTACTATGATGCCAGGAGGGCTTTTCTTGCTTATTTCTTTCTATGGTTCTTTCTGATAAACTTTTGAATGTTCTGCCATTTTGCTTTTTGCTGGCGTTATCATGAAGCTATCAGCATCCACTTGATTGCTTTCTACTAAGCTCTCCATTAGTTTTAACAATACCCTTATGTATGGAATTCTCTATTTTGCTGCAAACAAAGTCACTACCCCCCAGGTAATAACTGGGAAACTTTATCATCCTTGCTTGCCTCTTCCCTGGGAGAGCCTCTGTACTATGTTCAGGAGGTAGGCACAGTGATAGTGGCTTGCTTCTTCAAGAGTGGTATCCCTAGCAGGCATCAGGCAGGAAGGGTGGTAACTCCTGGTCTTCTCAGCTTGCCTCTTCCAGTGTGGAGCCTCTGCCTGTGAGTGAGCTGAGATAGGTGTGGTCAGAGGCCCAGTGTTTTTGGTAGCTACACTTGGGGTCACGTTTCCATTATATGAGTAGGGGCTGGCTAGAGGGATGGAGACACAGCCATCTTACAGCAGAATGCCCATAAAGAGTTACTGTAACATGGAGCTGGGAATGGGAGAAGGAAACAGGTTATGGATAAAATGCTACAGACTCTTATTATTCTAACTCAGGGTTAGTAGATTTTCTTGAATGAATGTTTCTCCATTTATGTGCCCTTAGGACAATTTTGATAGATTTTAAGTGATTTTTAAAAATATTTTTTCCAATTAAATGTTTTGTAGAGGAGAAGATCTGCCAAGTTTTTCACTGCACCATTCTGGAAGTGCCACTGTGATGACCACTTTTGATTTTTCTGAGGCTGTGTCAATAGCTGGTAGAATCCCCTTAGGTATTAGGGAACCCCTGTCTGGATTCTATAGTTTCAATCACGAGTTTTATTCAGTCGTCTTATGTTATACACTAATATGTGTTAGGCATCAGCTTATATTTTTTTTGCTTTTGAAGCCTTCTCAACTATCTTAAAAGGTCTATATTTTTTTTCAGATGTGAAAAACACTCCAAGAGATTAGGAAGTTTGCTCAGGGTTACACAACTAGTAAGAGGCCAAGTTCAAGCAGGAACAACTATTAGACTCCAGAGTTTATGCTTTTAGTCATTAGACTGTATTGCCTCATGTACAGATATTTTAATGTTATTTCATTTATAAGATTTTCCCTTTTAGCCATTTGACTGAAGTAAATCTGTCTCAACAGCTGCTGATACATGTTCTATGATGGCAGAATATATTGGTATTTGTACCTTCTTTTTGGATATTTTCTCATTTCTTTCTTATCCTCATTTCCCATAGTGTATCTGGGCCTGCTCTTCCCTGCCTATCTACCTTGTATTGAAAACTAAGCCAAGTTACTTATTGCTCCTGGGGCCTTTAAAACCCAGGAGAAGTGAATTTTACTCACTGGAATCTATTGTGGTATTCCAAAGCTCACTTTCATCCCACTCCTCATTCCCTGGGGCTCAAAGTAGATAAACAATTGTCTGGCAACTGGACTGTTTTAAGCTCTGAGTAGACTGGAGAGTTAGACTGGACCAGGTGTGCAAAAATTCTCACAGGGGATAATGTGAAGTCAGCATAAAGGGAGTTCTAGATGCAGGTAGTGTGGGGCAGAGCTCATCTCTTAGGAAACTCATCTCGTATCCTTGATTTAGCCACTTACTAGTTGTGTTACAAGTCATTTAATCTTGGTGGACCTTAATTTTGTCACCTTCAAAATGAGAGATGACTAGAATATGAATCTGTAAGGTCTCTTCTAGATTGGAAAGCCTGTGATCTTTATGAGAATTCATAAGGGATCAGTGCAGCTAGGGTTCACAAGAGCAGAATTCTCTCAGGCACATGATGTAGAGTAAGATTTCTTATATAACCAGAGGTGATTTTTTTTTAACTTTCCAATTCTGGACTTAAGTTTTATAGTATGTGTTAGTTTATTTGTGTTTCAGGGCTAGGGCTCTGTGAGCTATCTGTGAAGAGTTGAAAGAAGACAGATATACAAGCTGGCCAAGTAAGATGAGATGCTGAAAAAAACTGAATCTTAGAAGTAAGACAGGACAAAGTGTAAACTCTAGCTAATCCTGAGATAACACAGTAGACATTAGATTTAAAAGGACTGAGTAAAAGAATGAGAACTAGTAGCCAAATTCAGGAGAGACTGACATATGGGCAAAAAAGAGGAACTTGGACAGGTTGCTTTTCCTTAGTATACATACCTCTGTGGTATGTATGTGATATGTCATCACATACTTATTAATCCTCTATGTGGACTGACAGCTCTATGGAGATTACTGGGCTTTCTCCAAATAGCATATGTTACCAAATGTGTGTTTTCTGTTAGTTTGGGAGCTCCTGGAGGACTAGACTGACTCTTATCCATCTCTCTATCCTCAGCACCTAGTGCTGTACTTAGTACAGAACAGCTATTCATCCAATGTTTGAGGAACAGTGCATTTTTTAAAGTAGCTCTTTTCTTAGAATATTAGTCACTTATAATAATGAAAAAACAGTGCTTCCTTCTACGTACAAATGATGATGTTGACCCATGGTCACTTGCTTAGATTTTTTCCTGATTATAAAATTAATACCTGCTCATCACAGAAAACATATAAATATGTAAAACAATAAAAACAAAAATATAAACTTAAAAACAATAAAAATAATCTGTGATCTTTTCTTCCAGAATCATTGCTATATTTTACTTTTTTCCTCTAATATTTTGTATGTATATATATTTTTATTTTACAAATTTGAGATCAATCTGCGTATATTTGTGTCTTTTTATGCCATATATCATAAACATTTGCCACATACTAATAAATCTCCTTTGAAATAAATTTTAATGGTTACAGAATTCCAATATAAAATAATTAAGATAATCAAAGCCCTGTTATTGGAATCTAGATTATTTTGTTCTTCCTTTTTTCTCCCATTTAAAATAATATAGTTATAAAAATCCTTTAATACAAAAGTAAGAATAGATTTTAAAAGGAAAGATGTTTATGCTTTTGGTAAATATTAGAAAAGGAGGAATGATTGGAATATTCTATGAAGTCTTAAGAGGATTGCAAAATATAGTTTTGAAACTGCTCCTATGGATATAAAAATGCCAATAAAATATTTAGAAGCCATTTTTTTGTCTTAGTATTTTTAATTGCTTAAGATGTTAATGTAATAGAATATATATGACATGATATATAACATAAAAGGCACATTTAAAGGAGGTTGAAATCGCTGTGAATGCTAATTGCCCATATCCAACACAGTGCTCATTTCATTATTCTCTTAATAATAATATGGTATGAACTTTTTGCATAAATAAATAAACAAATAAGCAAAAAAAGTATAGTCATTGGTTATATTGTATAGGTAACACTACCAATAGCAATTTGGTCCTCTGTAACTAATGGATTATAGTGGACTCAAAAGAATACAAGAAAAGTAATCATGAAATTAAGTAGGGACTTATATCCCTGGGTATTCTGATGGATTGAAGACAAATGTTCTAGGTGATTGTCAAGTTTGCTATATTAATTAAAGTTGGTTCCCCTTCATCTTTTCTACTGTTTTCCCTATCTATTCTGCATGCTTCTCTTTCCTAGGCCTCACTTAAATGTTGGTGTTTTCAAAGGTTTCTTCCTGTAAACATTCTCCTTAAGGAATATGATTGAGTCCCATGGCTTTAAACATCAAATATATACTTATGACTTTTAAGTGTATATATATGTCCCTGACTTCTATATGCATTTCTAAGAACTACTGGTTGTTCTGTGAGCCCACAAACTCAGCATCCTGTCTCTCTGTTTCTCATCTTTGTTAATGACATTGCCATCCAGCCTGGCACCCACACTTCTGTCTACTAATATCTGATATGGTA
Source organism: Pteropus medius (assembly GCF_902729225.1). Taxonomy (NCBI): domain Eukaryota; kingdom Metazoa; phylum Chordata; class Mammalia; order Chiroptera; family Pteropodidae; genus Pteropus; species Pteropus medius. The sequence goes on along the minus strand of NW_024354502.1, from coordinate 24,144,387 downwards.
TCTTGCTTTCATATTTTTGTCCTCTGCCTACTGTGCTCATCTTTAAGGATTCAGCTCAAATGTCTCATACTCTATGGAGACTTTTTCAATGCCTTCTCATCTCCAAAGAAGTATTTACCACTTCCTCCTTTCTACTTTTCCCTTTCCCTATACATGCTTACATAAAGTATTTCTCTACTAGACAATAAGCCTCTCAGAGTCAAAGATCCTTCTTTCAGTGATTCTCAACTGGTGGCAGTTTTGCTCCCCAGGGGACATTTGGCAATGTTTGGACACAATTTGGAGAGCTGTGACTGAGAGGGGGTGCTATGTGCCTTTAGTGGGTAGAGACCAGGAATACTACTAAACATCCCACAATGTACAGACCAGGGCTCACCTTTCCCTTCAACAAATAATTATTTGTTCCAAAATGCCAATAGTGCCAAAGTTGAGAAACTTTGCCCTAGTCCTTAGCATAGTGTCTCATACACAGAAAAGTTTCAAGAAATATTTGTTGAATGAATAAATCTTTCCATTTATTTTCCTCCAACATTCAGTTGGTCACCAAGCCTTAAATGTCACATATTACTCCTTTTTTCCATCCTCATTGTCACATCAGAGTTTGGGACTTAGCATCGCCTGCCTGCAGTGTTACAATCACCTCCAAACTGACCTTCCTGATTCCAGTCGCCATTTAATCGATTTCCACACTGCTGCTTCAGTTGTCTTTGTAAAATATCAATCTCATTATGTGATTTCCTTGCTTAAGATCTTTTCATTGTTCAGGATATTGTTTAAATTTTTATGATCTTTTAAAAAGTGACAATGAGGATGGAATGAGGATAGGCCCGAGGCTGTGTTTCTAAACTTACGTCTGATTCCTCCCTAGCCAACTTATGCTTCAGCCACAGGGGCCTAACTGTTCTTGCCTTGACATGTTCATACCTCCTTGCTTTAAAAGATGCTTCCTGCACCTCAGCTAATCTTAATGCAGCCCAACACTTCTCTGCTTATAGAATTCCTACTCATTTTCGAAGACTCGTTTTAAATGGATCTTTTTTCTAAAGTCTTTTGCGAGCTCAAATCTAAATAAACTTAATTATTCTTTAATATCTATTCTCATAGCAATTTGTTTGCCTATATTATAGAATGATCACATTTATTATAGTTGATCGTTTACAAGTTTATCTCAAGAGATACTGACTTCCTCTAGGGTGAAAGCCACATCTTACTTATCTTTGTATCTCTTTTAGCATTAGACCCAGAGCCTGGTATGTAACAGATGCATATTAAATATCTATTGATCTGATGGGTAGATTGTGAGAAATATCACACATTTAAAAAGTATATGTAAAAACTTATTTATACTCAAAAAAACTTCCTTAGCCCTGTGTGATTTCCATGGGTCTTTTATGCCCATATCATATCCATATAACAGTGTTTTGGTTTGCATCTGAAGTGAGGGTACATAGGAAAGAAGAGGATAAATGAACATCAATCAAGTAATGGTTTGGTTGTTCACCACAGTCTATTCTTAAGCAGTACTGATCAGAAAGTCTGGGGAACTTCAGTTTAAGCTCATTCCAAATAGTCACTGTATTCATCTCATAGAAATCTAAAATAGCCTTCCTACATACTCCTAGCACATCCACCAGAGTAAGACATTTTACAGCCAATAATACTTTCAATTCATTTTTTAGTGTTAACTAATTTATGCACAAGTTCCTACGATGAGATAATTACTTATTTGTACCTGTCCTCTTCTCCTTTGGTCCATCAGAGAAATGGCATTTTCATTCCTTTTTTCAGGGCTTAATCTTTGTCTGGTATTTAATCACAATATGAGCAGAAGTGCTCTAGAGAGCCTATATCTACAGATGATACTTGGAATTTGGAGGTATGGGATCATCTGAAGGATATGATTACAGTGTCAGAGGTCGCAAATTCCCTCTCTCTACGTCAAGTCAAGAGCGGGAATGAGGAGGAAGGAGACAAAAGAACTCACAATTAGTATTGAGTTGTCTATTACACTCGAGTCATTGTGCAGATTCTTTTACTTACATTGTCTTTTGGTATAGAGACTGTTTATACTTTATAGGCGGCAGGCTCTGGGAGGTTCAGCACTTTGTCCAAGGTCACACAGCTAATGTGTGATGGAGTCCTGCCCCAAGTCATGTCTTCCCAATTGCCTTCCCTCTTCACCTGCCCAATTGCCTTCCCTCTCCACCGCCCGCCAGGAAATGTTATAGAGAAATTGGAAGCAAGCTACTAATATATGTATAACAACATGGGTGGATTTAAAATATATAAAGCTGGATTAAAAAAAAGTGAAAAATGGAATGACATACATAATACATTTACATACATATAAATACAATTTTGCACACACACAGAATAATATTTCACATTTTATAAGAGGATATATAAGCAAAAAACGTCTCAGAATGGTTGCCTGCACATAGGACATGGAGTGGAGGTGGAAAAGAGGAATGAGCATAAAAAAGAATAAAGAAAGTTTAAAAACAAGGAAATAAAGATTCTGCCTTAAATAAGTCAATGATGATGATATACTGTGAATTAAAGAGCATAATTAACCCAGGACTCTGCATCTTATATTAAAAACAAAAATCTGCTTGCCATGAGTCATGAAGTTAAAGTAGATATTTGGGTGATTTGTCATTTTTTCCCAGAGGAAAGGAAGCCACTTTTTTTTTTTTTTAAATATTATCCATTTCCCTCCTCACCCATAATCTTATAACTTCTACTTAGATTTATGCTTATACAGAGTAAAATTTTTGCTTTTAACCTTTATATTTTTAGTTTTCATGGAATATATATTTGTCATTGTTGTCATCTTGGTTTCAAAGCTTCTGGAGGCAGGGACAATGTCTGTTTTCATTGCTTTGTATAGCCTTTAGTAGAGTCAGAACTTTAGATCACATCAGTGATAATCCAAGTTTAATTTTATGGAAGATCTTCCAGGAAGAAGTTTTCTTTTGAAGTTCTAAAAGTATGGATAATGTTCCCTGGAGATCTGATTATGGAATAATGTAGGTTGGTAGTACCAGGTATCCTTTTTAACAAAGACCCTTATCCAGCTCACATGTCATCCCTTCCTCCCCTTGAGAAAATCTTTCTGACTCCTTTTCCCTCACAGAAAATTTCATTGGTTAGTAACTATAGGTTTTTGATAACATGTGAGTGAATCTAAGAAATATGTTCAGTAATCAAAAGGTTGTAATTAGTATCGAACCTAATCATGTAGAACTAGGAAATTTAGATATTGCTTCTTGATAGCTGTGATTGTCTATGTATCTTTCTCTTTTTCTTCGCATCTTTGTTATTTACTCTGCTGCTCTCTGTGTGTCTCTTTTTATGTATCTTTCTCTGCTATCTTCGCTTTCTATTTCTCTCTATTTCTAACTCTTTCTTCCTCTCTGTGTCTTTCTTTGTTTTTGACTCTGTGTCCTTGTTTTTGTCTCTTTTTGTTTTCTACCTCCTAGTTTCTGGTTGATAGCCTCACCAACAGGGTAGTCTAAGGCTGATGTATGTGCAGCTATGTTGGGTTATTGCTCTAGATTTAATTGGAACTTCTTTTTCTTGGGCTGTAAAAGTCCTCTTTGACAGCCTCATGGTATTCTTAGAATTACAGTCACTTGAAGCAAGCTGGTAAGTACATATTTTATATGCTCACAATAGTAAAGAAAAAATTTGTGATGCATTTCCCATTGAAAGTAGTTTCCCAACAGTGAGTGCCATTTTGATGGCTCTTGGGAGAATACATCAATAATGTGAATCCGCTGAAGGCATTTGATTTCTTTGGAGGGGTGGTAGAGGGGTTGGTCCATAGGCCAACGTCATATGGGATTCCTTATGTTCTTGATTTTCTTTGTCATAAAAAATTGCATGTAAAAATTCCAGGAAGTTTCAGAACTTCATATCATCAAATTGAAGCATTTTTTCTGAAGAAAGAACAGAACATTTGCCTTCTTTAGAAGTGATGGCTTAGAAGTTTTAGATCAATTACTGGTAAATGCTTTGGGGGCTCAAGGCCTGATTAACAATGTGGGTGGTAAATAAACCACTGGAACCAGATGATATCTACCCAGTATTTTTGAAGGAACTTGAGGGTAAAATTGTCAAATCTTGGTTAAAATTGTGTTTCACTCTTGTTATTTTCTATGGAGCCCAAGAATTATCAGATTTTTCTTTGGGACCACCTTCCATAGGAATTCTTCCAAGAAGACTTTGAGAAGTACATTTCGGTGATCTTACTTCTTTATTTCATATCATATATGACAAAGTAATGTGTAGGGTATTTCTGAAAGGTGCGTATAGATGATATGTTGGAGGGAAGTGATGTCTGAATAGTGGCAGAAACCTAAGATAGGGCCAGATCAGATTTATATCCAGTGGGAACTATTGCACACTTATAAGTAGGGGGAATTTTCAGATAAACATTTTTCAGGAAACATTCTCTGTTCTGTGACAAATGGATGGAAAAGAGAAAGATCAGAGAGAATTAAGATTTGAGGAACTAATAGTTTGGACTAATTGCCTTAGATCTGGGGAACTGAATATTATTAAATAAAGATCAATTAACACATTTTGGATATGAGAGATGAAGAATAGGAAGAATCAAAGATTATAAAGATTTCAAGTCTGGGTTAGTAGACATCACAGAGAGGAGGGCTGGAAAGGTAACTTGACTGAAGATAGTGGATAATAGGGTTAGTTTTTAATAACTGACCTTTTGAGGTTGATTCTTTAGAAAGCAGTCATGTCCTCTTATATGATATCCCAAAATTCCAGAACAGGGTAATGGTGGACTAGGGTGGTCACTGACCCATCCATGTGGAATTTCCTATTTTCTTCAGTTAAATCCTACGAACTATTGAATCCTCTGTTGTTATTGCAATGACAGTGATTCTTGTTTACTTATCTGTCAAATCAGTGTACTGTGAGATTGATTCAGACAAGAGCTGCCTGTAATCTCTGCCTCTTCAGCCCCTGTGGTAGCCCTTATTGATCACTGCATTGGCATCCACTTTATGCCCAGTACACATTAAGTGACAGGGATACACAGATAAATCAAACAAGGAGAAAACACTGGTGTAAGATAGGAACATTCAGAAGAGGGGGATTAGTTCTCTCTGGGGGTTGAACAAGGCTTCAGAGTGACATGACATTGAAGAATGAAGGATTCACTGGGGCTAAGAAGGGAGAAAGTGTATTCTTAGGACAGAAAGTAGAAGATCAAATGCATGAGGTCGTGAAAGTGTAAGATATACTTGCCCAATGACTGGAGGAGCAGGTTCATGGTGAGAAGGAAGAAAGTGGATGGTGAGAGGACTGAAAAGGTACAAAAGTAGACTGTAAAAAACTAAGGCCATCTTATGTATTCTTACATTTCTTAGGACAGAAATTATTTCTAGAGTGAGGATAGAAGGGGAGGGAGATTAGATGGTAAACTAATTTGGTGTCTTTTGGTAGGAGCATGGAGAACTAGGAGCAAATAGTTTTGAGTGTTAATCTTTGCTACTAACTAATATGCCTAAGAGAAAGTTATAAAAATACTCTGAATTACCTGGGATCAGTTTCTTTGGTATTTATAAATATTGTTAGTGGTAGCATAATTTGTATTTGATATGAGAATTTCTGAGAATTTTTTTAGTAAGTATATATTTTTGTTTTTTAAGAAATCTAATAAACCAAACAATAGCTCTTATCTTTTGATCCATCAGGATTAATGAGATAATTTCCAGTCTCACTTTCACAGGCAACTATTAGCCTCATTGCCTACTAATGTTCCCCTCCTCCTTTATGCTGCCATTTTATGAATGCTCTGTCAGTCTTACTGTGATTCAAATGACTTTGAAGCTAATGTGGCTTTTAGTGACAGAACTAATTATTTGCAAAATATAGTTTTTAAAAAAAATTTAGACTGCCATTTTGTGCTGCTCTGAACCTAATTTTCAAGTGCATTTTTTTTCTATTTAATTTGAGGGAAATTACCACAAAACGTTCAGTGCTTTGTTTTCTGAAGAGGTTCTTGGCTCACTGTGTTCATGGAACAGAACATTTGTCCTTAGACTGCATTTATACATTATTTTCATCCTGAAGAACGTTTATTAAACACTTATTTGTGGGCATTATGAGTAATACACCTGATCTGAACAAAAACTAAATAGCTAATGATATGCAAGTAGGAGATACATGTTCCATATAGCCTTTTAAAATAATATTTTCCTGATTAGAAAAGTAATACATTTATTTTCAAATGTACAAATTTGAAAACTAAAGAAAAGCATAAATAGGAAAATAAAATAACAAAATCTTACTGTCTAAAAGTAAGAGCTATGAATGTTTGGTCTTTATACATACTGTTTTTCTGCATTTGAACATTTATATGCATTTACAGTATATCATGAACATTTCCCCTCTTTTTAATAAGAGTACGGTATCACTGTTCAGAACCTGGCTTTGAGATTAAATTCTGAGTCAATTGCTAATTGGCAGTGTGACCTTTATCAAATTATTTAACCTTTCAAAGGATCTGTTTTATTTTCTGCAAAATGGGAATAATAATAGTGTTTGCCTCATAGGGTTAGAGTCAGGGCAAAATGAGACAATGCACTTAAAAACATTCAGGGCCTGGCACATAGCAATTTATTATCTGAGTCTTTCATTATTGGATATTTCATTTATTTCCAGTTTTTTTTTCTGTATGTAATGTTTACTACACATAGTTGGTACTATTAGATTTGTTACCACTCAGTTATTAATCTGTGTGTTCAATTCAATTACAAAAAAGAATTGCTGAACCGTCTCACCTCATTGTCCCTTGTCGAAGTTTTTCCATTGATTTCTAAAACTTAAGACTTCTCTCAGTTGTTCTCCTCATATAGATCTGGTCACATCAAATGACCTCACTTGGCTGCTGTGAGGTTTAGTTCTGTAGTGATGACACTCTCTCACATGCCCTCCATGACAGGACTTGGTAGGAACGAAACCTGGCTAGATGGGGCTGATCACACAGATGCACATGACCTTCTGGGTGGGTCTAGGGGCTGGATCTGAGTCACCTTTGACTAAGGGGTCAGCCATAGGATTTTATGTGAGTGGCCACCATAGCCCTTTTTAGTATGGTACTGAAGTCTGGGGAGGGAACCAAGTTGGGATTTAGAGTGAGGAGTCAGATATCACCAGTGTGAGGGGGTATAGATGAGGAGATGATGCTAGCACATCTTTAATGAATTTTGCTGCTGTTTTAGCTAGCTCAGCAGTGTGTTTGTCCTCTTGTGTTTTGGTGGCGTCTTAGGGCCCTCACACTACTCCTCTCCCCCCAACTTATATATTTATTGAAAATATAATAAAAATGATACAATATTTAAGTTTAACAAAACTTGAAAAGTTTAGCAAAATGCTACTGAGAAGCAGAAACTCTTAAGTGCTACTGGGAGTATGAGTATACCCACTTTTAAGAGAGCAGCTGTGCAGATGAGGATATCCTGATTCTAGGCACACATCCTAAAGAAACTCTCACACAGTACTTAGGGAGAACTGTACAAGTATGTTTATTGTAGTGTTGTTTGTAATAATAAATTATCATTACAGGAGAGTGGATAAATAAATTGGATCACGTTTATATAATGGAATACTAGAAAACAGTTAAAATGTATAAACTAGAGTTAACATGTATTAGCCTGAATTAATTTAACAATAATGGTGAATTTTTAAAAAGTGAGTTGAAGAATTATAGGTACTTATGCAATTTATGAGGTTAAAAAAACACGCAAATAATGCTGTACTTATACATTTATATGTACTGAAGGTATGAACATGTGCCTAGTTTTAACAACACATTTAGATAGCATTATCCCTGGAGAGAAAAAAGAGAATGAAATGGGAGAGGTAAAACATCACAGATTTGTATTTTATTCATATAAGGGGAAAAAAAAAAGAAGAACTGAAGCAAAGATGACAAAATATTAAAATGTAAAGAGGTTTAAGTATGTTCTAAATTTTCTGTTTTTATACGATTAACATATTTCATGATTTAGTAAAATGAGGAAACGGGGGCAGAGGAAATTAATATATGACTACAGTAAAGAGATTCTAGCAACAGAAGAGAAAAATGAGTCTTTACTGAACCCCTGATCCCTGGTCCCTGTTCCTTTTGCCAGAGAACCGCTCTTAGCAGCTGCCTGTGAATCCTTCCCATGGCAGTCTGTTATATAGAAGCATATTTTATATTTGTTCCTTTTCTACCTGTACTCTTTGCTCTTTTCACTTAACTATATGTATCTTGGATCATTCATCCTACGATTTTTGATAATTTATTTTCAAGAAATTTCTGCATCATGAAGGTAAGTAAAGCCATAGTTTCTTTAAAGCTCAATTTTGGAATCAATGATCAAGAACACATAGGATCGTTTTAGATAATAAACTGTAAACACTGATTATATTCAGATCCAGACCAACTTTGAAAACAAAGTACATTTATATTCAGATTTGAAAGGTTCTTTTCCCATTGTAGTTTGTCAAACAGTTGAAATTGTTAAACTTGAGACCAGAGACATTGTTGGGGTGAACATATGTGAGGGATTCACACATCTCAAAGAAAAGTATACTTTTTATAGCCTCTGGCAGAGCTGAGATTAGGTGCCCTTGCTACTTTTACAAGTCAGTCTGCTGAGACCATAACTGCATCTTGGGGTTGTCGTCGAATCCAGATAATGCTAATTTTATCTTCATTTATATTCTATTCACTTTTACCAAACTAAAGGTTTATTAGTGATTTTTAGGGAGGTTGGTAAGATTGTGACAATATAGTTGTATTTTATGAAAATGGAGTAAACACTCCTTTTATATTGCCTAGATCTCTTTTTTTGACCTAAAGAAAGAAAACTAAAATTCATGAAGTAGTGAAATGGGGCTTGGTAGTTGTATGGCCTGGCTCTGGGAGAGTTTATTGTGGGATCATAATGAGCCTAGATACACAGAACATGGAAAGTCCCTGATCCTTGTCATCACAGAGTTTGGTTTACAGTCCTCCCTCTCAAAGATGGAGGCTTCTGGAATTTCTGATATTGTTTTCTATTCCTGACCCTCTTTAGAGAGAGAAAGCCAATATATTTTTGCTAAAACTTTCTAGAATTGAATTTGGGAACATCAGAGGACAAACTCCTCATGCAAGGCCTGTGGGAAGAAAGGTGCCCTCTTTATCAATCTAATTATAGTACAAATATATTCACCACCTATCTGTTTACTCCTTCATGGTTCCCATCAGACATGGAAAGGACAAGGGCTTAGAAGTTCTAAGTAGAAGTTTTTTGTCCTTATGCTTTTCCAGGGTGTAATGGTGGTCAAGATTCTTAACTTCTTTGAGCCTCAGTTTCCTTGTCTTCGAATGAGGCCAGTGCTACTTCAAAAGTGAGTTCTGGCTTTTTGCCAATCAGACAGAAGCCATACACATCTGGTAAGGTTGTCCCTGACACTTACCAGCTAAATGTCAACCAGGATTATTTTATAGAGTTGCTCTAAGGCTAAAATAGGATCATGCATGGAATATGCTTTGAAAAGTGCAAGGGAGTACATAAATCTGTGCTATTAAGGCAAAATGCATGCGTTGGACAGGACGTTTGAGAAGTGCTTCAGGCTGTTTGACCAAAAGAGTCTTTAATAAGAATAAAGAATTATTTCCTCACAGTTTCAACTTATTTAAAAATCAGTTTCCTATAAAGTTAAACATATGCTTATTATACAACTCAGCAATTTGACTCCTAGGTATTTACTCAAGAGAAATGAAAACATATGCCCACACAGAGTCTTGTATGTGAATATTCATTGTGATTTTATTCATAATAGCTAAAAACTGGCAGTGGCTCACATGGCTATCACCTGGTGTGAATGGATAAACACACTGTTGTGCATCCATACAGTAGAATACTACTCAGCAATATAAAAAATTGAATGAATAAACACAGGTGAATCTCAAAAACATTATATTTAATGAAAGAAGACAGACACAACATATTACATACCATATAATTCCATTTATAAGTAATTCTTTATATTAAAGGCAAAAGTTTAGTGACAGAAAGATCAATGGTGGCCAGGAGCCAGGGATGGGAGAAGGAATTGACTGCAAGAGGCATGAGGGACATTTTCGAAGTGATAGAAGTACTCTATATCTTGATTATGGTGGTGGTTTTGTGACTATGCCTATATATATTTATCAAAAATCATTGAATTATATACTGAAAATTGATTAATTTTATTGTATGTAAATTATACTTCAGTAAAAAGCTAATTAAAAATTGAGGTAGGTAAAATATTTGCTTATGAAAAAATAGAGATAAATTATGGGGGTCAAGATAAAGGGCTAGTTAAAGGTGGAGTTCACCTCCTCCCATGACCACATTAAAATTATAACCAAATTATAAAACAATCGATGTGGAGAACCACCTGAGAAGTAGCTCATCATAACACATTCATCTGAGGATATAAAGAAAAAGCCACATTGAGACTGATAGGAGAGACAGAGATGTGAAGAAGGCTGGTCCTGCACCTGCATGTGGTGGTTGAACAATGGGAGAGAGAACATGACTGTAGAGGCTCCCCCGAAGGAGAGAAGTGCCCTAGCCCACACAGGGGCTCCCCAGCCCAGGATTCGAGTGCCAGCAAGAGAATTTCCTACAAAATTTGACTGTAAAAATCAATAGGGATTCTGGTTGGCTGGGTGAGATGGAAGAAACCTGAAAACCTAGATGTCCCCCTTAAAGGGCCTGCACACAGACTCACTTTCTTCCAAACAGTCACCCTGGGCTCTGGTGGAGGGTCGGCAGCTAAACAGGCGCAAGACATGGAGAAAGACTGAGTTATGTGGTGCCAGAGCAAGGGCTGGAGGTACAGCCACCATTTTTCCTTTGTTGGAACCCCCTGGGGAAGTCTATAGACAGGCGCCATCCTGCCTGTGTTGAATCATCCCCCTTCATGGCCAATTCTGAAGGTGCATTGACTTGATGAGACCTGTGAGATTCTCTTGCTCTACCCCATGACTCCCTGGAACCCTCACCCAACCCACAAATTGCCTATAGCGAATGGTTTTCAGGAAGCCAGCCCTACCCTTTGCCATTCTGGGCCACGTGTTTGTCTGCAGGCAGCAGCCTTCAACTCACATGGCCCATGCATGGCCTGCACATTTTGGGGGAGAATTTTGGTGGTGGCTGCTGAGGCCACCCCGAGCTGCAGTGTTTCTTAGGTAGATCATGGGGGTCTGCTGGCCTGAGGGAGATGATAGCTGGCCTCACTGGGATCTGTGACTTTTGTGGGATCCCTTGGGCTCAGTACTGGCAGCAATTCTGAATCTGCATTGGTCTGATGATATCTCTAAACTCCACTCCATGTCTTCCTGAGACCCTGCCCCACCCTACCCACAAATTACCCATGGCAAGCCCATTTCAGGCAGCCAGCCCCAACCTGTGTTATCCCTGGGGCACAAATTTAACAACAAATGATAACCCCCAGCTCATGTGGCCTATGCACATCCACTGCATCTTGGGGGAGACTTTTGGTGGTGGGCCACAAACCCCGCACTGAGCTACATTGTTTTTTGAACAGATCTTGGATGTCCAAGGTGCACAGCAGCTGGCCTTGCTGTGATCTGAGACTTTTACGGGATGCCACAGAGATAACACTGGCACAAAAATTGACACTGCATTGGCCAGTGGAAATCTGCTCACTATACCCCAGTGACTCTCTGATTCCCCGCACCACATAATTTGAATACCATTCAAAGGTTCTTTCAGCTGTGGAATCTTATAGGCAGCTGGCAGGCAGCCTCAGACCTTGAAGTGTGTTGGTCCTTTTGCTGAGCCACCCCAGGCTTGGTACTGTGGTGACTGATCTTGGGTCACAGCATGGTCTTTCTTACTTGCCTTCAGATGTGGTGCAGGCAGCAACCATCTGTGGATTGCTTTGTAGCTCTTACCAGGTAGCCCTAAGCAATCAAAGGTAGCAACTAAACTTGGCCTACACAGAAGCCCCTCCCCAGGGGCCCCAGATCCAACACACCTGGAGGCTGGCATGAGACCACAGCAGAGTACTACCCAACTAGCCCCATAAGTGGCACACCCAAGGCATGGTCTCATGAACCTGCTGGGGCGAATCCTACTCTGAAGGGTCAGCTTCCACACAGCAACTCATGCCCTGTGGGTGTGGCTAATCCCCACAATCATTCAGCCCAAGAGTCAATCCCATCCATTGACATTGCTAACAGCAATCAAGGCTTAGCTACAATAGGAGAACACACATAACCCACACAAGGGAAATGGCCAGAGCCCCTGGTCTAGATGATAAGGGAGACTGTGCAACTGGGCCACATAGGACATCTACTACATAAGGCCACCTGGCCAAGGCTGGGAGATGTAACAAATCTTAACATATAGAAATAAACACAGAGAAGCAACAAAAATGAGAAGATGAAGAAACATGACTCAAATGAAACAACAGGATAAAACTCTGGGAAAAAAAAACTAAACGAAATGGAGGCAAGACACCTACCAGAGACAGAGTTCAAAACAAGGATGCTCACTGAACTTGAGGTGGAGGAAATTGATGATCTCAGTGAGGAGATAGTAAACATAAAAAAGGACCTAGAAACCATAAAAAGGAATGAGTCAGAAATGAAGAATATGATAACAGAAATGAAAAATACACTAGAAGGAATCAACAGTGGATTAGATGAAGCGGAGGATCGAATCAGTGATTTGGAAGACAAGGTAGCAGGAAACACCTAATCAGAACAGCAAAAAATAAAAAATAATAAAAAAAATAGGGAAAGTTTTTAAGAGACCTTCTGGATAACATCAAATGTATCAACATCTGCATTATAGGGGTACCAAAAGGAGAAGGGGGAGAGCAAAGGATTGAGAACCTATTTGAAGAATTAAGGACTGAAAACTTCCCTAACCTTGCAAAGTAAATAGACATACAAATCCAGGAAGTGCAAAGAGTCCAAAACAAGAGTAACTCAAACAAACCCACACCAAGACACATCATAATTAAAGTGCCAAAGGTCAAAGACAAAAAGAGAATCTTAAAAGCAGCAAGAGAAAGGAAGCTAGTTACTTACAAGGGTACCCTCATAAGAATGTCAGATGATTTTTCAACAGAAACTTTGCTGGCCAGGAAGGACAGGCGTAAAATATTTAAAGCGATGTAAAACAAGAACCTACAACCAAGACTGCTCTACCCAGCAAGGCTATTAGTTAAAACTGAAGGTGAGATAAAGAGCTTCCTGGACAGAATAAACTAAAGGAATTCATCACTGACAAGCCAGAATTTCAAGAAATATTAAAAAGGAGACTTCTGTAAAAAGAGGAAGGGGGAAAAACCCATAAATATGAATAATAAAATGGCAATAACTATATACCTACCAATAATCATTTTAAATGTAAATGGATTAAATGCTTTAATCAATAGACATAAGGTAGCTGAATGGATAAGAAATCAAGACCTACATGGAATGCTGTCTACAAGAGACCCACTTCAGATCAAATGACACATACAAACTGAAAGTAAAGGAATGGGAAAATATATTTCACACAAATGGAAATGAAAGAAAAAAAAAAGCTGAGGTAGCAAAACTTTTTCAGACAAAATATAATTTAAAACAAAGAAGGACATTACATAATAGTAAAGGGATCAATACAAGAGGACATAACCCTAGTAAATATGCACTCTACAGAAGAGCACCTACATATATAAAGCAATGGTTGACCAACATAAATGGAGACATAGACAGTAATACACTCGTAGTAGGAAACTTTAACCTCATATTGACACCAATGGACAGATCTTCCAGACAGAAAATCAGCAAGGAAATAGTAGCCTTAAGTGACACACTAGAGCCGATGGATTTAATTAATATTTTCCCTAAAACGGTTTCTCCCTAAAACAGCAGAATATACATTTTTCCCAAATGCACGTGGAACATTTTCCAGGATAGACCATATGTTAGGCCACAATAGCTCTCAGTAGAAGATTGAAATCATATCAAGTGTCTTCTTTGACCAAAATGTTATGAAACTAGAAATAAATTATAAGAAAAAAAACTGGAAAATAAACATATGGAGGCTAATTAACATGCTACTAAAAAAATACATGGGTTAACAATGAGATCAAGGAAGAAAAGATATCTAGAGACAAATAGAAATGAAAACACAACGACTCAAAATCTATAGGACACAGCAAAAGCAGTTCTGAGAGGGAAATTCATAGCAATACAGGCCTACCTCAAGAAATTAGAAAAAGTTTAATTAAACAATCTAAACTTACATGTAAAAGAACTAGAAAAAGAACAGTAAACAAAGCCCAAAGTGAATAGAGGGAAGGAAAAAATAAAGATCAGAGTGGAAATAAATGAAATAGAGTCTAGAAAAATAATACAAAAGATCAGTGAACCCAAGAGCTGGTTCTTTGAAAAGATAAACAAAATTGATAAACTTTTAACTAGGTTGATCAAGAAAAAAAGAGAGAAGACCCAAATAAATAAAATCATAAATAAAAGAGAAGTAACTACAGACTCCAGAAATGCAAAGGATTATAAGAAAATACTACATGCAGTTATATACCAAAAAAATTGGATAATATTGAAGAAATAGATACATTCCTAGAAACATACACTCTTCCAAGACTGAGTGAAGAAAGAACAGAAAATCTGAACCAACTGATTACCACCAATGATATTGAATTGGTAATCAAAAAACTTCCAAAAAGCAAAATGGCTTCATAAATAAATTTTACCAAACATTTAAAGAGGAATTAACACCTATTCTTCTTAAACTATTCCAAAAAATTCAAGAGCAGAGAAGGCTCCCTAACTCTTTTTACGACGCCATCATTACCCTGATTCCAAAAATAGACAAAAACATTACAAAAAAAAAAGAAAAATATAGGCTGAGATCCCTGATTAACATTGATGCAAAAATCCTAAACAAAATATTAGCAAACCTAATTCAGCAATACATTAAAAATACCATACGCCATGATCAAGTTGGATTTATTCCTGGGATGCAAGGTTGGTTTCATATCTGTGAATCAATTAATGTGATACACCACATTAACGTATTGAAAGATAAAAATCATACGATCATATCAATAGATGCAGACAAAGCATTAGACAAAATACAACATCAATTTATGATAGAAACTCTCAGCAAGGTGGGAATAGAGGGGACATGCCTCAACATAATAAAGGCCATGTATGCCAAGACTACATACAGCTAACATACTCAATGGGGAAAAGCTAAAAGCATTTTCTTTAGATCAGGAAGAAGACAAGGACATCCACTTTCACCAATTCTATTCAACATAGTATTAGAAGTCCTAGCTACAGCAATCAGATGAGAAATAAAAGGCATTAGAAATGGAAAGGAAGAAGTAAAACTATTTTCAGATGATATGATACTATATAGTGAGAACCCTAAAGATTCCACCAAAAACAGAACTGATAAGTGAATTCAGTAAAATAGTAGAGTACAAAATTAATATTCAGAAATCAGTTGTATTTATATACAGCAGTGACGAACTATCAGGAAGAGAAATTGAGAAGACAATCCCATTTATAATTACATTAAAACCAATAAAATACCTAGAAATTATATTAACCAAGGAGGTGAAAGACCTGTTCTTGGAAAATTGTAAGTCATTGAAAAATAAATTGAAGAAGATGCAAATATGGAAGCATATACCTTCTTCATGGGTAGGAAGAATCAACATTGTTAAAATGTCTGTACTAACTCAAAGCAATCTATAAATTCAGTGCAATCCCTATCAAAATATCAATGGCATTTTTCAGAGAACTAGAACAAATAATCCTAAAATTTATATGGAACAATAAAAGATCCTGAATAGCTATGACAATCTTGAGAAAGAAGAATGAAGTTGGAGGAATCACACTATTTGATATCAACCTATACTACAAGGCTATAATAATCAGAACAGCAAGATACTCGTATAAAAACATATACACAGATCAATGGAACAGAATAGAGAGCCAAGAAATAAATCCAAACCTATATGATCACATAATCTATGACAAAGTAGGCAAGAATATACAATGGGGTGAAGACAGCCTCTTCAACAAATGGCGTTGGGAAAACTGGACCACCTTATTATTTCATATGCAAGAATAAACTTAAAATGAATTAAAGACTTAAATGTGAGGTCTGAAACCATAAAACTTCTAGAAGAAATCATAGCCAGTAAACTCTATTGGTATTAGTAATTTTTTTTTCCTGGTATATCTCCTTGGTGAAGGGAAACAAAAGAAAAAAATAAACAAATGGGACTACGTCAAACTAAAAAGTTTTTGAATAGCAAAGGAAACCATCAACAAAACAAAAATATAACCTACTGAATGGGAGAAGGTAGTTGCTTATGATACATCTGATACAGGGTTAATATCTAATATTAAGATAATATCTAAATTAATAACTTAATTTATAACAAACACATAGAATTGAACAACAACAAAAAACCCAAGCAATCCAATTTAAAAATGGGCAGAAGAGCTGTTTTAGAGAAATAGGCATTTCTCCAAAGAGGAAATACAAATGGCCAATAGACATGTGAAAAGATACTCAAGATCACATATTATCAGAGAAATGCAAATTAAAACCAAAATGAGATATTACCTCACACCTGTCAGAATGGCTATCATCAATAAATCAAAAAACAACAGGTATTGGCAAGGATGTGGAGAAAATGGGAACCCTTGTACATTCTTGGTGAGATTGCAAATTGGTACAGCCACTATGAAAAACAGTTTGGAGGTTCTTCAAAAATTAAAAATAGAATTGCCTTTTGACCCAGCAATTACACTTCTGGGTATTTATCCAAAGAAAAACAAAACACTAATTTATAAAGACGTATGCACCCCTATATTCACTGCAGCGGTATTCACAATAGCCAAAGATATGGAAGCAATGTAAATGCCCATCAGTAGACAATTGGATAAAGAAGTGGTACATATAGATATGGAATATTACTCAGCCATAAAAAATATGAAATCTTACCATTTGCAATGACATGGATGGACCAAGAAGGTATTATGCTGAGTGAAATAAGTCAGATAGAGAAAGATAAATATAATATGATTTCACTTATATGCAAAATTTAAAGAACAAAAGGAATGAACTAAACAAAACAGACACACAGATACAAAGAATGAACTGGTGGTTGCCAGATGGAAAGGGAGGTTGGGGGTTTGGGTAGAAAAGGTGAAGGGATGAAGTACAGATTAGTAGTCACAAAACAGTCATGGGGACATAGAGTACAGCATAGGAACTATAGTCAATATTATTGTAATAGCTATATGTAACGCCAGATGGGTGCTAGAGTGATCAGAGGTGATCACTTCATAAATTATATAAATGTTTAACCATTGGACTGTATACCTGAAACTAATATAAAATTTAAAAATGAAAAAATGGAAAATGCAACATTATAATGAGAAACATCCTATTATAAACCAAAATAGATCCCCTTTATAGTTTCTATGTTTCAGTTTCAGCTTTTGAGTAATAAATTTTACAGCCTTGTATCTTGCATTCAATATTAGTCTTTAGTAACTTGCTATTCTCCATGCCCACTGCATTGTTTCTTTGCTATCATTTGCTCACATTGAATACTTTCCTGGAATAGCTTCCTCCCCTGTCCTCCTCTGGGACTCCCATGTCCTCTTTTTTTTTTTTTTTTCCCCACCTAGCTAACTCCTCCTTACCCTTGAAGATCCAACTTGAAATTCACCCTCTCCAAGAGGCTTTCCTTGATTTCTCCTTACCCCAGCACATTGGGACACATTTGGGTATCCCTGTCTACTAGCTTTATTATTCCATTTTTCCAATTACACTATAATTAGCTCTTTATGTGTTTATCTTCCCTGAAAGATGGTAATCTTTTAGAGGTTAGGCACATACCTTATATACATTTTATCCCCCTTGCCCAGCATGATGCTGTTGATCAATAATGATTGAGAATGAATGAATGGAAGTATCTCAGGGTATTGTGGAAAGGCAGTGTGAGCTTGTGAAAAGAATGGAAAAAAGGAAGATCTCCTTGGGTCTCAGTCTCTCAGTGGTTAGAGTAACTTTTGTTTAATAAGTTACTTTTTGTTTAATAATTTGTCTAATGCTTTCTCCCATAGAAAATGAGAGAAATAGTCTTATCTCCTGGGTAGGATTGCTCCGAGACATGAATAAGAGGATGTGTGTGAAATGCAGGGTAAGAAGACTAGATTTCAAAATAAAATTGTAATTGCATTTCCTTCTCAGAGTGTTCAAAAAATTTTAGGTCACCACAGAAATCTTTCAAATTTAAGCTAATAAAAATGTCCTGGATCTTTGGAAATCTACTGATTTCTTCATTTGGAACTTTGTTAGATGCAAGAATTTCACTGTATCTAAGATTTATTACTAAAAGTCTTAAGGTCTGAACCATAGCATATTATCTGTATGACATCTTTCTAGCGTTTCATGGACATTTTTTATTTTTAAAAATAGTATTTTACCTTGATTATAGAGAGAATGGGGACTGCACCTTATTTTTAGGTAACAGATCAACTACTAGGCCTTTGAGCCACTCTAGTTGGCTAGATTCATCATTATTTTTATTTTTTACTAACTTTTTTGATATTGTTTGGAATAGAATGAGAGAAAACCTAATTAGGTGTATAAATTTTGAGGTACATTAAGAATGCCTCAAAATAATATTGTAGATAATAAGACTTTTCAGAGGATAAAAATAAACGAAATTGATAAAATTTGAGAAATAATGAAGTATTTTACTGGCATAGTATATTATACAAATATTCAAATTTGTGAAATAGGATTATAATATAAGGCAAAAAAGTCTTTATTATAGTTATTTTTAGTAAATGAACTTGTGTTTCAAGGTGAATTATACCTATGTTCTAATCTTGGTAAGCAATTTAAAATAATTTGCTGACTTGTTGATTTAACCTTTCAAATATGCCAAGGGCCACTAACTTCTTACAGCATTTATAGATAATTATCCAAATGTGTTTTTAGTTAGGATGTGAAAATATTTGAGGAATAAATCCAGTACTTGTGCTTATTTTCTTTACATAAATTGGAGTTTCCCATGAGTGACTGTATAAATTGGAGGAAGTGGAAAGAAAGAGAAACTTGAATATAAACCAAATGTTTGTTTATGGGCTTCATTTAGAAATTCATATTAACCCAATAATTACCTTTGCTTGTAAATTATTATTTTCATATACCATTATGTATTCTTACAAGGCAATTCTTTTTGGAGCACCTAAAGAGAGATATTACATTTTTACCAAATCGTTTATTTTCAGTGTTCAAACACAGCGATATTTGCATTTAGGAACACTACTTTATTTTAGTATAGCTTATATTACACAAGTATTTTCCTGTTTATACCCTCCCCTTCCTTCAAAAAAGAAAGAAAGAAAGAAAAAAGGAAGGAAGGAAGAAAGGAAGGAAGGAAGGAAGAAAGAAGAAGAAAGAAACCAGCATCATAACTTTTCAGAGCTTTGTGGGCTTTCAAGATGGTTTGGCATACTTACTGGGTTATATGCCATAGCAAAGATGTTTCCCAGCCATTCATCTTTAATTACATTTAAATTTACATTAATTTTTAAAAGGATTAAAAGCCCCTTCAAAAATGATGTCCCTGTTCACTAAACAGCATATATTAATTTATAACCGTCTATTAAAAAAATGTGGTTAGTCTGTGTCTCTTGACTCATGCATAATAAAGAACTCTTTTTGAAAGTAATTGCTGTAAAATATTGCTTGGGGGATCAAAATGTTAGTGTGATTGGAAACTAGTATTTTTGCACTTAGGCAGACTGCTTTGGATGTCTTAGATGCAAGCATGAAACTGTATAAAGATTTTTGAGGTTGGGGAATGATAAGTGGTTAGAAGACATCCTTAGATAATGAAACCCTTGAAAACAGGAGTGGGGTCTTCTTGATCTGTTGTAAAATCCTTATATGCCTGATGCAGCATCATCACACAGGAGTAAAGGATGGTGTTGCGACTAGGACAGCCAGGAGACAAATCAGAGGTTGATCTTGGAAAACGCTAAGTCTCTCTCAAAGTTTTCCTCTCAAGCTGAGCTGGTGTTTGGTTTTCTGATCGTATACTATTTCTTCTCTTTATAAAAAAGAGGAAAAAAACACACTCCCTTGAAAGAAGGCTAAAATGTTGCTATCAAGCCTGAGAGTGATTTGGACCTTCACTCAAATACAGTGAGAGACTTGTTCCTGTGATTTTCGTCCTGTGGTACCTAGAACCTTTATCACCCTTGGCATATCAGATATTAGATAAAATGCATATTATCCTAGAGATTTCTCTGGCATAACTGCAAGGGCCCTGGGTAAGGCAGAGCCCATAGGTGACTGAGTTTTAATTTTGACAATTGGACAGGGCAAGTTTTTTAAGGGGCTGACATCCACTTGCTGTGGATTCTTTTAGCATTATAGCAGGCCTCTTTATGATATATGAGTAGTCATATATTACATATGATTAATTATTTCATCATCATTTCCAATTTAAGTTAGTTTCAAATGTTTTAATGGACAGAGAATCAACCTTTTGGTTTCCTTAAACTCTATCCACCAACCTCTCCAAACCCATCAATGGAATACAAAACTGCAGGGACTCTATCACTTAGACTGGGGCCTTTTTTTCTGAATCTAGATATTTACATTTCTCTAAATCTGGCCCTCAGCATATAAATTATTTCAATAAATGATTTTTTAACTCCTATCATTCTTTCATTCATCATAGACTTTTATTGAACACCTGTTACATGCCCGTTGGGTGCAGGTGCTATTGATATAGAAATGAGTAATGCAGTTTCTGACATCAGGGGCTTACAGTCTTCACTGGCATCACGTGATATATTGTAGGGAGTACAAAGATGAATCCTTTAGCAACTGAAGCATGTATTTTAAAAAGTGGTATATTCATACAATAGAATATTATTTGGCAATAAAAAGGAATGAAATATTGATGCATGCTAAAATATGGATGAAACTCAAAAAACCTTTAGGATTAATGGAAAAAGCCTGTCACAAAAGACTGTATTCTGTATGATTCCATTTATGTAAGATGTTCAGAATAGGCAAATCCATAGAGATAGAAAGTAAATTAGTAGTTGCTAGGAACTGAGAGTGCAAGGGGGCAGGGAGTTAGTGACTGCTAATGGTACAGTATCTATCTTGGGAGTGATGAAATGTTCTAAAATTTATTGTGGTGATGGTTGCATAGCTCTATGAACGTATTAAACACCGTTGAATGATATACTTTAATGGGCGAATTGTATGTTAAGTGAATTTAATCTCAATGAAGTTATTATAGAGGGGAAGAGAGAGGAGGAGGAAGGGAGGGAGGAAGAAGAATAGGGAGGGAGGGAAGGAGGAACCGGGGAGAGAGAGAGAGAGCGAGAGAGAGAGAGAGAGAAATGGAAGGATAGATTTTTTTAAAACTTTGCTCGTGAGGGAAAGTTAAGAAATGGGAAGATGGTAAAGAAATATGTTTTATTCTTATATTGGTCATCCGAGCTACACAACAGTTTCAAATACACGTTCTCATTTCATCTTCACAACATTGCGGTGAATTCGTTATCGTGTAGAGAATATGTGAAACTTAGAGAGCTTAAGTGACTTGACAAAGAATGTACAGCTTAGTATGAAGCTGAATGGGTGATTAAACTCAGTTTTCAGGAAAGAAGAGCCCAAGTCGAAGGATTGACTCATAAAAGAGGAACGTATGCCTCCTGAGATTGATTAGAGGGAAGGCAGAAAAACAAGTTGAAGATACAGATACTCTGAATTCTCTGAATCCAGAAACTTTTATAGTCCAAATCACATTTTTAGTTCCTTTTTTTGGTAAACTAATGTATTAATGTATTCTTTTGTAGGCTAATGTATTTGTAGGCTAGTTAAGTACCTACATTTTAAATTCCTTGAGGACAGGGCAATGTATACATCATTCCGATCCTTCCCAGTGCATCTAGGGTCTTGATTACCCATTTGCCTATATTGTGCAACTGTATTCTGAGGAAATCTGAGCTCACTGGCACTAACCAGTAGAAATATAATGGTCATGGATTCAGATATGTGTCCCTATTAGTCTTAATTTTGTAAGATGATATCAAATGTCTCGTTAGTGTGCATTGCCTTGTCTTGAATTGACAACACAGACTATACATTTACTTCAAAATTTTGATAGAGAATCCAGCCTTTAATTCTTTTGTTTTTTAATTCTCATCAAATCATTCTTTTATTTTACTCATTGTACTCATCTTTCTGTCCCCACTTGAAATCACTCAGCAAAACCTATTGGTTCTATTTCTAAAATATATTGTAAATTTATCCACTTCTTTTTCTCTACTACAAAATCAGGCCAGGCCACCATCATCTTTGTTCAGGTCTTTCAACCATTCTCACCCCTTCAAGTCTGTCCCTCCTCCACTCTGTAAGAGCAAGAGCAATATTCTTCATGTGAAAATTCTGTCATGTGCCTCCCTGCAGGTCCTGCTGCCTAGAGAAAATATCACACAGAGTTATCTTTTAAAATACATGTAAATAACTCATTCACTAAATATTTGAGGGCCAATTATTTGTCACATACTGGCAACTTCCATTGACCATAGAACAAATTCTAATCTTTACAGTGACCCACAAGGCCCTGTGTGATAGGGTTCTTGCCTTTTCCTTAAATTTTATCTCATGTGTTTTTTTTTTTTCACCCTTTCTCATTACATTCCAGCCACAGTGATCTTCTTTTAGTTCCTCAGAAAAGTTTTCCTGCCTCAGGGCCTCTGAAAGGAGTAGTCTTTTCTCCACTTTTCCTGGTAAAGCTCCTTAGCATAATCCTTTAGTTCTCAGTTTAAATATCTCTTCAGAGACATCTTCCCTGATCACCAAATCCAAATGAGATTTCTGTTTTCCTCATTCTTTAGTTAGCTAGGAATGAACAGAAAACCCCAAATAATAGTGGCTTAAGCAAGATAGAAATTTCTTTCTTTGTCGTGGAGTATTCAACATAACTATGCTCTATGTGTTAGGAATCCAGATTCCTGTCTACATGTTTCTTTCCAACTCTACCTCCTGGCAAGATGGCATCTTCCATCTGCATTTAAGTGACCAGGAAGGAGTCAAGGGGCAGATAAAGACATGCCCCTCCCCCTCCATTAAGTAACGTGGTCACACCTAACTACAGAGAAAATGAGGTCTTTTTTTTTTTTTTTTTTGTCTAGGTAGTCATGTTCCCAGAAATATTAAAATGTTCTATTACTGAAGCAGAGGGAGAAATGGATATGGGGAAAAAGGAACAATGTCCTCACATATACTTATGGTAGAAAGACTCTTGTCTGTTATATCACATGGAATTTTCTTTATGACACACAAAATAACTTTCTTGTAGGAAATTTGTGCTTCTCCTGAGTAACTGATTTGTTTTCCTATTATGAACACTGCGTACTTTGTGCCTGATTGTTTCACTCTTTGCTTCATTACGTTTTCGCTATAAGCTCAGGCAGTTTGTAGCTAAATTTATGGTTTTCTCTAACAATTGCACAAACCTTATGATATGTATTTTTTCTGTAATATTAAACCTGGCATTATTTTATTTTATTATAACATTTTCTTTCTTTCTTTTCTTTCTTTCTTTCTTTCTTTCTTTCTTTCTTTCTTTCTTTCTTTCTTTCTTTCTTTCTTTCATATTTTTTCAGTGTGTTTTTATAAGTCTCAAATTCTTTTGGTAATAAAGCAAGGAACATAAGTAAAATACAATTATATATATAATTGTATTATATATATAATTGTATTTTATATATTTTATATAAATATATAAAATACAATTATATATATAATTGTATTATATATAATTGTATTTTATATATTTTATATAAATATATAATATATGAAATATATATTTCATATATATTTTATAAAATATATATATTTCAAATATATTTCATAAATATATATGAACTATATATTTATATATATATTTTATATATATATATATATATATAAAATATATATGATGCTCCATATTTAATGAGGACAATAAAAGTAGCTACTGTTGTGACTGAAATAACCAGGCCCAACTCGAGTGCTCTAGTCCAAGAGACAGTTTATTAGCCGGCGGCTGTCCTTGCAAAGGAGCAGCCCCGAGACGCAGGGGCACAAAGGTTTTAAGCCCTCGATCCCATCCCCCAGCTCCTTAATCTTTACACAAAAGACTATATTTCCTCCATTCATTAATTGATAACTAAGAGGTGGGTAAGCAAGCAGGGGTACAGAAGCAGAATGTGTCATTGTTAAAATATTTTGTACCTATAGGCAGTGATCCGGCCAGTAAATCCCTTTAGTTAATAAATTTTTAGCAGATAACTAGCTAGAAGTGAGACATGGCGGTTAGCACGTACCATGTCTTATCCTTGACCTATTGTTTCTAAAGGTGAGGTCACTACACTACATCATAGAATTGTTGAGAGAATCAACAGTTAATATAAGTAAAACATTTAGAACAGTGTCTGGCACATTGTAAGAACCGTATCAATGTTAGCTCAGTATTCTTATTATAATTAAATCTTCACTAATGTGATCATCAAGCAAGCCTGCTTGAAGAGACAGTCTTATGAATACTCTCACAGTAAGTTACATGAAGAGAGAAAAGATAAAATTATATATTTAAGAGCCACTCATCTATGCTGCAGATTATAATCTATGTAGCAGCTAGCAAATGAATTGTGGTTTGTAAGATAATATGCTACAAATCTCCATAAGTCATTCAGTGTGTCTGATAGTTAAGCACACACAGAGATGGCTAATGATTGAGGGCTCACTACCAGGAGGTCTGTTACTCTCTTTCTGCCTTTTTCTATGTTAGGGACAAAAGGTCTCAATCAGATAGATTTGGGTTGGAATCTCATATCTACAACTAACTGAACTCTGTGGCCTAGGTCAAATCTCAGTTTTCACCCCAGTAAATAGGGACAGCAATACTCACATGCAATATACGGACATAAGGATTACATGAAATAGTGCATGTAAAAAGCTTCACATGATGCCTGTCCAGAGTATGCATATAATAGTTATACCTGTTATCATTAGTTTTATGCAAATGTTTTGAACTGAATCCAATTTCGTGGATTTATATTAAGTATAGACAAACTTTTTTTTTTTTTTTTAATTTGAATACCCCCCTTATAATATGATGGAAAGTCTGCGAATGCTTACATTTTTACTTTTCCATCATGAGGTTGTATAGAATAGTGGCTTCTCATTTATGGTCCAAGGATCAAAAATGGTCTGCATGGATTCCTGGGAACCATGCAAGCTATGGGCTCCTGTTGCATTAATGTTTTTAGTGACATAGCATTTCTACTTAAATTTCTGATATGGATTAATAAACTATTAATGGTGTTGAATGGATGCCTGGTTTTCATTAATTGGTAGCTCTTCAGAAGCTCATCAAAAACTTCCCATTTTGTTGAGTTCAAGTGGTTGGGGGTGAATGGCCAGAGAGGCTCTTACTCTGCCAAAGAGGATCACAAAAAATATGAGCAATTTAATTAAACTCAGCAAACATATATTGAATTCAGCACATGAGACAAACATGATGCTACATATTGTGGCAATATCAAGAGACCTACCCTGTAGTGACCATCTGTTGTTTGCTAACCAGCATCCATTTCCCCTTTATCTGGGAGCATAAGGCCTTTACCCACTTCCAACCATATGGTTTGGGTGGGATTGGCCCTCTACCCAAGTCTAGAGGTGGGTCTTGCTTGGCTTAAGGTAGTCAGCACATTCCATCCCCAAGACCATAGTGTTAGAGTCAGAGTAGGCATATAACACATGAGTCTTAAACAGACTTGTTACTTGAGGCTTCTGGAAAATGAAGCTTGTTTTGTCTTTCCTGTGGGAACTGGTAGAAGAGACACTATCTTTTTCCCTAGGCAGTATAATAAGGATATGAGGGCTGGGAGAACCTGGAGCTGTGAAGGGCTAGTGTACAACACAGACGCTGAAGATGAAGCGGGGTGGTACCAGGAGCCAGGAACTAGAGGCCAGCCCTACTACTGGTCACACAAGCTGATACATTTCCTTAAGCCAGTTGGAAATTTTCTTAGGCCACTTGGGGTTTTCTATCACTTATAAGTATGGGAATTCACATGTTCTTTGACCTCAGCAATTAGACAAAAGATTCATGAAAACTGTAACTTAAGTGTTACTATGTTTCTAGAATACAGATTCATATATGTAATAAAACTTGGTTCAAGGATTAAAGTTATGGAAAGAAAATTAACCAATGACAAATTTATTGAAAAGCCTTGAGAGAAGGGACCATATCTGTCTTATTTACTCTTGGGTCTTCTGGGGCCATTCCTAGCACATAGTTAAGTTCTCAATATATACTGATTGAATATGTGAGCTCAACCCTATGCTAGATTCTATGTTTCCCACATATAGGAGACTTTCTCCATTTGGAGCATCCCTGATTATAGGCTTTACTGGCCACAACCTTTTCTTTTGAAAAAAATGTACACACACATACATATATATTGTATACAATAATGAAAAAAAATTATTTTTTAGAGTAGTTTCAGGTTCACTTCAAAATTGAAGGGAAAGTACAGAGATTTCCCCTATACTCACGCCCCCTACACAGGATAACCTCCCTCATTGTCAACATCCCACACCACAGTGCTACATTTGTTACAGTTGATGGATCTGCATTGACACATCATTATCACTCAAACCCGTAGTTTACATTGGGGTTCACTCTTGGTGTTGTACATTCTATGGGTTTTGACAAATGTATAATGACATGTATCCACCATTATAGTATTGTACAGAATAGTTTCACTGCCCTAAGAATCCTTTGTGCTTGCCTATTTGTCCTTCTCTCTCCTCAACTCCTGGCAACCACGAACCTTTTTACTTTTGCCTTTTTAGTTTTGCCTTTTCCAGAATGTCATACAGTTGGAATCATACACTATATATGTATTTTTTTGGATTGGCTTATTTCACTTAGTAATACACATTTAAGTTTCCTCTGTGTCTTTTTGTGGCTTGATAGCTTATTTCTTTTTAATGCTGAATTATATTGCATTGTCTGTAAGTACCACAATTTATTTATCTAATTACCTACTGGAGGGAATCTTGGTTGCTTCCACGTTTTGGCAATTATGAATAAAGCTGTGTAAACATCTGTGTGCAGATTTTTGTGTGGACATATGTTTTTACAACTTTTGGGTAAATACCAACAGGTGCAATTTTTGCATCATATGGTAAGAGTATGTTTAATTTTGTAAGAAACTGCCAAACTGCCTTCCAAAGTGGCTGTACCATTTTGCTTCCCCTCCAGCAATGAATGAGAGTTACTGTTGCTCTGTATCCTCTGTAGCATTTGGTGGTGTCAGTGTTTTGGATGTAGGCCTTTCTAATAGCTAATGTAGTGGTATGTCCTATTTGTAATTCCCTGATGATATATGATGTTGAGCATCTTTTCATATGCTTACTTTCCATCTGTATATCTTCTTTGGTGAGGTGTCTATTCAAGTCTTTTGCCCATTTTACAATCGTGTTGTTGTAAAAAATTGTAAAAATCTTTCTATTTTTTAAGTTGCAGAATAAGTTATGTGTGTTTATTATAGCACTCCTCCATGTATTGTTCACAGGACAAGATATAGGATCTACGGGAAGTATAACATCCTCACTGTTCAATTCTCTCAAATGGAGAGAATTTAAAAAATATTTCAAACTTGCAGAAAAGTATTTTCTATGCAGATTTAATAACTGTGAAACTTAGGGCATAGTTGCTTCATACACATAGACATATACACATTCACATATAATTTTAAAAATCTTTTTTTTGAATTAGTAATTTTTTAAAAAATTTATTATATTATTAGTTTCAAGTACACAGTACATTCGTTGGTTAGACATTTATATAGTTTATGAAATGATACCCCTGATTGCTCTTACTCTCCTCTGGCTCTCCACCTACCCATTACATTACTGCTGACTGCATCCTCTATGCTGTACTCTTCATCCCAGTAACCATCTATCTAATTTTTTTTAATACAGTTGTAGCTCTCTTATACTCGCTGATTCCTTTTTATTTCCTTTCTTCCAGGGTAATAACTATTTCTCCCTTGCATGTATTTATACTTTTGCTTTGTATGTATGTGTGACAAACTATATATAAAATTATATTTTGTGTATTTTTAAATGCCACATTAATGGAACAAATTTTTCTGAAAAACATTTTTAAAACTTCTTTCTGTGATTTATTCATGTTGATATATGTGTATCTAGTTCATTCATTTCAACAGTGGTCTTCTTTTGAATTAATGTATAATAGTTTATATGTCCTTTTCCTATTGATGGACACTGGTGTTCATTGTTTATGCTTTTATTGAGTTGTTTATACTTTTATTTGATTAAAACAATGCTAAAATATCTCTACATTTCTACAGTATACATGTGTGATAGTTTCTCTAATTTCTCTGATGTGGAAATTTTGGGTATTAGGATATCTTGAACTTTACTTGAAATTGCTTAATTTTTCTATAGCATCTTTGTACTAATTTATATTACTGTTAGCAATATATGAAGATTCTGTTGTCCTCAAATCCTTGCCATCCCTTGCTATTGTCAGACTTTAAAAATTTTCCTCTGTTCGATGGATGTGAAGTAGTCTCTGACAGTGGAATAATTAGAGGTTAAATACCTTTCCATTTATTGATCTTTTAGGTTTCTAATTCTATACATTGTGTATTGACATTTGACCTTTTTTCTAATGGATTGTTTGTCTTACAGGTTTCCTAGAGTTCTTTGTGTCGTAGTTGTATAAAGAACAAATATATTGTCCCCGTCTGTGGCACCTTAACTTTATTTACTGTGTGTTTTTCAAACAGAAGTTCTTATATTATTGTATTTCATTGTAGTCAATTTAATAAACTTTTAATTGTGGTTTGTATTTTTTGTCTTTTTAAAGAATTACCTTTCCTACTCTGAGGTAAATATCTATTACTATAATTTCTTTGAAAAATTTTTTATAGTGATAAAAAACACATAACATGAAATTTTTTTATAGTGATAAAAAACACATAACATGAAATCTACCACTTTAACCATTTTTAGGTTCTGTAGTGGTAAGTGTACTCACATCATTGTGAAACAGATCTCCAGAACGTTTTTATCTTGCAAATCTGAAAAACAACATTAAACAACAATGCTCCTTTTTCTTCTTCCCCTACCAGCCCTTTTATAGTCACCATTTACTTTCTGTTTCTATGAATTTGACTACTTTAGATACTTGATATAAGTGGGATCATACAGTATTTGTCTTTTTGTGACAGTTTTATTTTATTTAGTGTAACATCCCAAAGTTTATCCATGAAGCATGATAGAATTTCCTTCCTTTTTAAGTCTGAATAACATTCTATTGTATGTATATACCACATTTGGTTTATTTATTCATCCACTGATGGTTATATGGGTTGCTGTTGTGAATAGTGCTGCTATGAACATGAGTATACCTTCGAGACCCTGATTCAATTCTTTTCTTTTCCTCCATCTTTATTGAAATATAATAGACAATTAGTTGCTTGTATTTACATTGTACAATTCAATGAGTTGTTTTTCGCAATTATAGTTGGCATATAATATATATACCAGTTTCAGTTGTATAGCATAGTGATCAGAGATCCACATAACTCTCAAAGTGAATCACACCACTAAATCTAGTACCCCTCTTTCCCCTTACATATTTATTACATTATTAACTATCTTCCCTATGCTACACTCTACATCTTCATGTCTATTCTGCAACTATCCATTTGTATCTCTTAATTCCTTTGCCTTTTTTTTTGTCCCTCACCCTCAACTTCCTTCCCATGTAGTATCCCTCTAAATATTCTCTGTATCTGTGAGTTTATTTCTCCTTTTGTTGTTGTTGTTGATGATGTTGTTCTTTAGATTCCACATGTATGTGAAATCATGTGATATTTGTCTTTCTCTAGCCAACCCATTTCATTCAGCGCAACACCCTCTAGGTCCATCAAGGCAATATCTTTTTCCATTCCCTTCCTTTTAGTCTGTGTGTCTTCTAATCTGAAGTGAGTTTCTCGTAGGCAGCATATGTAGGGGTCTTGTTTCAGCCACTCTGTCTTTGGTTGGAGCACTTAATTCTTTTCCATTTGAGGTACTTGTTGATAGGAATGTAGTTATTACCATTCTTTATTACTGTTTTTGATACATGTTTTTTCTTCTTAAAGAAGTCCCTCCAACACTTCCTATAATACTGGCTTGGTGTTGATAAATTCTTTTAGCTTATTTTCGTCTGGAAAGCTCTTTATCTGACCTTTGACTCTAAATGATAGCTTTGACGGATAAAGTATTCTTGGTTGTAGATCCTGGGTTTTCATCACGTCGAACATTTTGTGCCAAGCTCTTCTGTCTTGCATAGTTTCTTTTGAGAAATCAGCTGTAAGTATTATGGGTTCTCCCTTGTAGGTAACTAACTGCTTTTCTCTTGCTGCTTTTAAGATTCTCTCTTTGTCTTTAACCTTTGGTGTTTTAATTATGATATGTCTTGGTATGGGTCTCTTTGGGTTCCTGGTTTTTGGGACTCTCTGAGCTTCCTGGAATTTTATGTTTATTTTCTTCACCAGGTGAGGGAAGTTTTCTATCATTATTTCTTCAAATAGCTCTTCAACATCTTGTTTATTTTTTCCTGGTACCACTATGACACAGATATTTTTACATTTAATAGTGTTCCATAAGCTCCTTAAATTATTATTATAGTCTTGGCTTCTTTTTTCTTTCCATTCTGATTGAGTATCCTTGGCTTTCCCATCCTTCAGTTCTTTTGAATATATACTCAGACATGGATTTCTAGATTGTATGGTAGTTCTGTTTTTAAGTTTTTGAGAAATCACCATGCTGTTTTCTATTTTGCTTGCACCATTTTACATCTCTACCAGATGTGCACAAGGGTTCTAGTTTCTTCACATACTTGCCAACACTTGTTATCCTCTGTTTTTTTTTATTATTATTATTTTAATGGTAGCCGTTCTAGTGGATGTGAGATAATACCTGTTTGAATCTTTTGTTCAGTTTTAAATTCAAGTTATTTGATTTTTTTCTTGCTGTTGAGTTGTAGGAGTCCTTTATATGTTCTAGATAGTAACTCTTTATCATATAGATATATGATTTGCAAATATTTTCTCCCACTCCTTAGGTTGCCTTTTCACTCTCTTGATCGTGTCCTTTGATACACAGAAGTTTTTAAGTTTGATGTTGTCCCAGTTGTCTATTTTTGCTTTTGTTGTCTGTGTTTTTGGTGTCATATCTTAGAAATTATTGCTGAGTCCAATGTAATGAAAATTTCCTCCTATGTTATCCTCTAGGAATTTTATAGTTTTAAGTCTTTAATCCATTTTGAGTTTCATCATTTAGGTCTTTAATTCATTCTGAATTAATATTTTTATATTTTATATTTTATATAAAGGTCCAATTTCTCTCTTACATGTGAATATCTAGTTATCCCATTTGTTGAAGTGGTCTTGGCATGCTTGTCAGTGATCATTTAACCATATACACAAGGTTCCCCCACCCCCCGGGCTCTCTATTCTAGTCCATTAGTCTATTTATTTGTCTTTATGCTAGTACCACACTGTTTTGATTACATTAGCTTTGTAATCTGTTCTGAAATCAGAATGTGTGCATTCTCCAGGTTTGTCTTATATAACCATAGAACCATATAAGTAACAATATAACATAATACACACACACACACACACACACACACACACACTATTTAGGGGTCCCTTGAAGTTTCAAATGACTGTCAGGAAGAAATTTTAATTTCTTCAAAAAATGCTGTTGGAATTTTGATTCTGTTGAATTTCAAAAAACAGACAGTACATGTTGACTTAAGTGAATTAGGAACAAATCTATGTAGGATGGGATGAAAAGAGCATGGCTTTGGAGTCAGTCTGACCTGGATTCAAATGTGAGCACTGCTACTTTCTAGTTTGGTAAGATATTTGCACCTTCCTGTACCTTCTTAAAACTTCTTTTGTTCTCACCTATTAAATGTAGCTCATACTCTTGTGCTTAAGTCTTTTTTGCTTAATCTCTGTGTTGATGACTTCCACTTTTAATGGGACTGACATCAGCAGTTGAATTTATGTCCTTCCAGCCAATGGACTTTAATAAATGGCATCCAGGAAATTTTCATGTAAGTCATATGGTTCTGCTATTTCTATCATGTCTCTATAATCTTCTTCTAGTGGCACACTGCTGTCAAACTGAATCATGAAACCGAGCCAGGTTTTTTATTATTGACGGCAGAAATTCTGTTTTGTTACGGTATTTTTTTCCCCAAGTTTTACTTCTCTAAGAAGAGTATAGGACAGTTAATATTTCAAAACATAGCTAAATAAAAAAGCCCATTTTGGAATGCCTAGCTCTCATAGAGTTATTTTATCTCTCTGATCTAATACTGTAATAACATTATTTTGTACTTTGATACAATCATAAGCATACCAGTTTCTGTCATTTTTGCCCTTGGTTTTTGAAGGTGAAATTTAGAGGGAAAATTTAGGTATGAAATACTGAAATCTACTGAAGTGTATAGGATTACTTAATAGTACAACAGAGATGCTTGTTTCTTTTAGAAATGACATCAGGTGGGTTAGCTAACTGAAGCTGCCAAGACTGTATTTTTGTGATCTCTAGGGCATATCTCCTATTTAAAATTATTTGTAATTGAGTCTGCATGTGTTAAATCACTGGCACTTGCTAAATTCTTTTTCAGATTTGTTTGTTTTCTACTGTTCATTGTTGATCATTTGATCACTTTGATGTGTGATGGGAGGAAGAAAGTAGTTATCTAATTGTCACTGAAAAATATTCCCCAAGGTATTAAGTAAATTTAGTCTATATCTTATCTGTCATAAGCTACAGATTGTGAAATAATTTGATAGAAACTTTAAATTCAGGGCTTCTATGTTAGTCAGCTCTCACTCATTGGTAACAGACAACCTCCAAAATCTCTGTAGCGTGCAACCACTAGAATTTATTCCTTGTTCACTTTATATATATGTGACCATACACCTGCCCATTCACATTTCATATATATAAAGTTGGTAATGTCTTTGCTTCTACCTCAGATATCTTTTTCCCTCCAAGATCCAGGCTGAAAGAGAAGCCCCCATCTGGGACATGTTTTTGTGGCTGAAGGAAGAGGGCTCTTACGAGACAGTCAAAGCCTGTAGTGGCTCTTAAAGTTTCTACTCAACATGATTGTATACCTTGCCCATTCACATTTCATTGGTTAGAGCAAGACTCATGGTCAAGCCCCATGTCAATGTCTTCCAAGGGAGACACTACAGTTT
The DNA here is from genome assembly GCF_902729225.1 of Pteropus medius. Taxonomy (NCBI): domain Eukaryota; kingdom Metazoa; phylum Chordata; class Mammalia; order Chiroptera; family Pteropodidae; genus Pteropus; species Pteropus medius. The sequence goes on along the minus strand of NW_024354502.1, from coordinate 24,110,915 downwards.
AGAAGGCAATTGATGGGCATGTGTCATTCTCTTATAAAGAAGAGGAAAGAAAATAATAGAATGTATAATTTTAGAGCCACTGGTATCTTTTTCTGTTGTGCCCTGTTCTTCTCATGCTTCTCCAAAAAGTCTCTTCCCTGCTCCTCTCACCCATCCCTCCATCATTCTTTATGTACCCTTTGCTACCAAGTAGACCCATGAAACCTGCTCAGCTTCTCTGCCAGCCTGATGTCGGATCTTTATGATGTAGTGCCTAAATTATTGCCTTAGTCAAAACTGACAAGAAACCACACAGCCTTTGGAGCTGTCTGATATGATAAAGAATAGCTCTGTTCTGAGCCAAGTATGCTTCATAAATGTTGAAATAAAACTCACTGTTTTTGTTTTATTCCCGATAATTAGTTTGAAGTGAAATTTTAAATAAATCAGATAAGTACTGCTTATACCTATTCAATATATTCCAGAACCCTTATATACTTTACTCTTATTGTCTTATAATTTTTTATAATACACAACAGTTTTCATGTCTATTATCTCATCCAGTGCTCACAAGAATCCTGGTGTTGTCAGTATTATCGTGATTCTCATTTTACAGGCTGGGGAAAGTTAAGCAGCTTATTAAGGATCAAAGGCCGGTGAGTTTTATAGCCAGTATTCAATCCAGAGTACTTAATGATGGACACCTCTTGTCTCTAATAAAGAAATACCCAGTTTTAAAAGCATATTTTGAAGAATGCATAATGTAATATAGTAAATACTTTGTTAAAAAGGTTTTAGAGTTAGATGCTTAGTTCTTTGATAGGATTCACCTTAAAATTAAAAAAGTTTGTCTTCATTTTAAATGATCTGATTACTAAATTAAGATTACATGCAACCTTCTCTAGGAAAACAATTCTTACATAGATTTGGCAGTATAGTTAGAGGAGTACAGAACTCCTGAGGCCAGTTTCTGCATTGCAGTAGATGATGTCTCCACCATACTATTGCTCAAGTGGTCCACTAGTCTTTATTTCCACTGACCTTCCCTAGTCCAAGCCACTATCATCTCTTAGCTAGAATGTCGGAGTAGTCCCTTCATAGCTCTCCATACCTTTTATTATGACCATCAGCCTTTCATCACCCTAAGCCTAGTGATACTTTCAAAATGTAAATCTGAATTTGCCTGACTTCTCTATCCCCATCCAAATTTCTTAATGCAACTATAAGGCCCCCATGTGATGTCTCCCTTCAAACTGCCAGCCTCTCATGTTATTCTCTCCCTCAGTCTCTGTTTACTTTAATCTCAGTCCTCTCTTCTCCCCAGCCTTCCTGCCAATGTTCCGAAATTCATTAACCTTCATTTCACAGATCCTGCCTTTTCAGCAAAGCTAGCCATGACCCCAGACCATCATAACTAGATATGTTTTAGTCTATTGCAGCCTGAAACTCACCTCTGTATCCTCACTATCACTAAGGCCTGTGGATTTTGCTCCTTAAATACCACTGGAAGTTGACCGAGGCACAAAGTATCTTCCAGCTGTTCACTTTAACAGATGTATTAGATGACAGTGGTTTTTGAGAAAACTTCCACTTACCCACACCAGTCACTATTACAAGGAAACACCCAGCTTTGACGGGAAAAAGCAACCATGTTCAAAACAACCATGTTTCAAACACAGTGCACCTCATGTTTTAGAGTATAAATGCTCCTTGTGATAATTGTAATATTAATCAAGGTGCCCAGAAATGTGAGTGCCTTTCATGCTACAGCCTTACCAATGGAAGCTGTTTGGATTCTAGTGATCAAATTGCTAATGGTTGGTTTATATGCTATGCTTAATGCTGCTGTGTGTTGCTGAGTTGGGTCCCTGTATACCTGGAGTGTCCTTCATCACATGCTGGGTTAAACATAATGGTCTCATGGTAGGTACCTTTCCATTATATAACCAAATATGTAAATTCTGTATTTTAGAGGTCAAAGTAGACAAGTTGGTTTGCTTGTGGCTTGTCCTCAGGTGTCAGTATGGCAAGTCGGCTTGTGGCATGCTCCTCTGTCGGGCAGACAGCTGACTCTCTAGAGACGACGATAATTTACTGTGCTGTGGATGTTGATGAAGTCAGGTTTGGACTTGCTCACAAGGCTGACAGACTAGGTTTAATTTGAGCCAGAGCTCAGGAGAGAGTTGGACAGGATGGTCACATTCCCCTAGCTAGCATTTGGAGTTGTGCTTTGCCTCTTGCTCTTCTTTTACTCAATTAATAGCTGAATTTAACTTTTTTTTTGTTTTCAAGGAGACTATTCTCCTTGCTTTCTTGGAATTAATAGAATGAGAATAGGGGTCCTTAAATATCTTGGTTAAAAATTAGATTTTAGAGTGTCCCCTGTCTATTTTGGGACCTGGCAGGAAGGCTCCTATTCACTGTAAATGAACAGAAATTTCATCTATTTTTGTCGTCTCTTGTTTGTTCTTTACCTGGGAGTGCCTTTTTCTTCATTGTCTGGCTATTGAAATCTTCTAAGGTCCACTTAAAATTTTATCTTATAAGAAACTTCCTAGATTTCCCCTAGTCAGAATTAATATTGATTTATGTTATTATTTTGTGAAATTTTACTTTGTACTTTTATTTAGCACTTGTGACATTTTGTACTCTTTTAAAAGTTATTGTTTACCTATTTTTTTCCCAGATTTTACAATTTTTAAGGAACTTACTCAAATTTGTATTGTCTCCAATGCCCAGCACAAAGCCTTGTCCAGTAGGAGAGCTGTAAACTCGTTGAATGAATTTGAATCTCTCAGGCTTATTCTTTTATGAAAAGGATGTTGCATAATCATAATATTCTCCATAAACAAATGGACACTCTGAAGGGACTGCTCTGATGTTCTTTTATCTGCCTCGCCATGAATTTGCAATTTCCTTATGACCTTAGGCCAAAACGCTGAGTTTCCAAGAACAACTCTTGTTAACTGAGTTCAAGAAAAACCAGCCACTTTACTGGACCGTATATTATATAGTGTACTAGGTATAAGAGTAATGTTGAGTTAGAAGTGAGGCTTCTTTTTGTGTAGGGCTGGAGTATTTCCTGTTTGGTGGTTAAGTCTTCTGAAATCAGAATCAATTTCTTAAAACAGCACATTGAATTGAACCCCAGATACATGTTTTTGTATCTGTGGTCTTTTCCTTTTAATAGTAGAAATCATAAAATTCTCACTTCACAATCTTCCTATTCTTAACTCTTCTTGGGAAGAATCAAGTCAGGACAGACAGATTGGAGTCTCTATCAAATTCTCCATAGAATAAAATGCCCTGAGCTAACACCATAGCAGTCAGCTTCTGTTGTCTCTACAAGGAAAGCACAGCAGTAATTATGCACAGGGTTACTTACAAATAAGTTGATCAATTTTGAAAATTAGGTGTGGAGAATAAAAAGGAATCTGCGAGTTTTTATGCTATTTTATGATCTAATCAGCTGTAGCCAAGAGAGTCATTTTATAATAGGAATATATTTTAGCTTTAGTCCATGTTTTCTTCAGAATTAACTACCATAATCCTTTTCATTACTCTAACGAAGTCTAATGGCTCTTGTCCTAGAATGAAGCACTCCTTCCAGCTCCCTTATTAATAGGTTGGGGTCTAGTGTGATAACAGCATCCAGATTAATGAACAGGATCCTGGGTAGACTAAGAAAAACACCAAACCAAACCCAACCCAACCAACCCAACCCAACCAAACCAAACCACGAAAAGAACCTGATAACCTATGTGGACTTTTATATGCCTATTTATTTTTCCTTCTTAATCCTCTTAAAATGAAAATATTCAGATTTCCTTTTGATATATCTTACATTTGTGAAAGATTATAGCAATGCAGTTAGTAGGAGGGGCACGACCCTTGGGTTCAGACACCCAATAATTCAGATCTGGGCTTCAACACTTGGTAGTTGTGTAAACTTATTTCTCTGCACCTCAGTATCCTCCTAATAACTAATTTGCAGAGTTGTTGTGGATGTTAGTGTAAACAATGTGATACTAATGGATATCAAATATAGCTATTATTATCGTGATCAATTATTCTAACGGAATATACAGAAATATACAATTTCCTCGGCAGTGTACATTTCTAAAGGGTGAGCAGGGATGGGCTATTATTATACTTTTATTTTATTTTTCTTTTCATTCATTCGGTATATGTATGTGTGCATGTGTGTGTTTGTGTCTATGAGAGGGAGAGAGAGAATTTCACGCATTATGTGTCAGGTATCATTTAAGGCACTTTGGTAACATTAATGAATAAAACAGACAAAATTTCCGACCACCACAGATCTGACATTATTGTAGTAGATACAGCTGGAAGTTGATAAATTCTGTGGAAAAATTAAGCAAGATAAGTGGGATGAGGGTTGGGAGTGGGTTGCAGGTACAAATAGGGAGGTCAAGGAAGGACTTACTGTGAATATGACACTGGTTTTGAGTTCTTAAAGGTTCTCATGTACTATCTTTTAGAATGGGAGAATAGGAAGAAGGGAGATGAGAATAGAGAAAAGAATGGGAACCTGCTGATTTATAGGAGAGCATGAGTATTTCTTTGTGTAACATGTCAAAATACAAACTAATATAGAAGAATAAAGTTTTCCAGATGGCCTAGTTTTATTTTATTCAATTGGAGCGAACAGTTCTCCCTAAGTGTTTGCATATACCCTGCCTTTTCAAACGAAAGATACTAAATACAGTACACCTGGTCTGTGACCACTGTGGGAGATTGTCATCATGACTGTCATGTCTGTTATGGGGCTATCATGAGGCAAAGCACATAGCACCTACAGAGATGCTTTCAGTTATTTATGTACCTAATGGCTGAGCCTGCAGTGATTATGAGTTCTATGTAATAGCCACTACACATATATGACTATTTAAGTTTAAATACAAATTAATTAAAATAAATGGCATTAAAATTTCAGTTTTTGAGTCACATTAATCGTACTTGAAGTTCTCAATAGTCATGTGTATCTAATGGCTACTGTGTTAGTACAGCTAGAACATTTACAACATTGCAGAAAAATCTATTAGTATTTGTTATTTTACATATTATTTGGTTTAAATACCGGATTTAGAATTTTGTCTAAAGTAAGGATAACTAGGCTCTAAGAGAGAGCAAAAGAGCTTTCTCATGTTTAAGTACCTGTGTTTTTATATTTGGAATTTGTATTTCTATTTTGACTGTCCCATGGCCCTTTCCTGCTTGGTTATTGTTGTACAGCTGCGCCCTGGGTGGTAAGAGAATCAGACTTTTGAGTTGTTGTGGGAAAAGCACTATCAAACCTTAAAGGTAAAATTGCACTTTTATGGAAATGCTTTAGATTCAGACAATGATCCCCTATTTGAAGCAGTGCCATTCAAGAATTATTTATTGACTGGCTGCTACACATATACCAAACACTGTTAGGCCCAGGAGATGCAAACAAAAATGAACATGGCCCCAAACCCTGAAGATATCACAGTTTAGGTAGTTGAGAAAGTCATGAATAGGCAGAGTTTCTTTGTCTAGTGCCCAGCTATGCCCAGGTACTCTCAAAGTCCAGACTAGGGTTGTGCATAAGCCAGCCTTCCTGTGGGTGGTGAAGAGGGGATGAGACAAGAAGCCAGAAGCCAGAGAATGCTCCTTAAGGGAGTGATTTTTAAATGGCATCCTGAGTAATAAGCAGGTGAAATAATAAGATGAAGTGAGGAGAATGGGGTCAACAAGACATGATGTACCACAGTATGAACAAGGACACTAAGGAGTGAACTTGCATGGTGAGAGTAGGAACTTTTAAGTTTACTATTGATGGAATTTAAAAGCAAAGATACCTTGAGCATCTTTTCATATGTCTATTGGCCATCTATGTTTCCTCTTTGGAGAAATATCTATTCAGATCTTCTGCCCATTTTTTAATTGGATTGTTTGTGTTTGTTTTTTGTTGTTGTTGTTGAGTTGTATGAGTTCTTTATGTATTTTGGATATTAATCTCTTATCAGATGTATCATAAGCAAAGGATTGCAGTCAGCATTAATGTAATGGCTAGGTGCAGAGCCAGAGGAGAGAGAGAGCAATCAGGGGGATCGTTTTATAAACTATATAAATGTCTAACCAATGTACTGCATACTCAAAACTAATAAAGTAAAATTTTTTAAAAAGCAAAGGGAAACTGTGTCTGTAGAGACAGACAATCTTTGTCATGTAGAAGTGATAGATTTTTAGCAGAGGTAGAAGAAGAGTGGGAGGACGGTAACATGGGCTGATTTGACTTTTCAGCAGTTCAAGTAGACTACTCTGGCAGCTTTGTTAGAGGTTTAATATGAGGGACCTTGGCTGGAGGCTGAGACACCAGTGGTGGTGGGTGATTGGAGGGAGAAGGATTCATAGCAGTCCAAAAGAGAGATAATTAGGTCCTGATGTAAGAAAATATAATGAGGTGGAACAGTGGACCTGGGTTCAATCAATATTTAATAGGTAATATTATTGATGTTTGAAGATTGACTAGACATGGGGGATGAAGGAGACAGAGGAATCAGAGATGACTCTAAACATTCAGGAAATCATTAATTTGAACTCTTCTTCCAAGTTCATGGTGATAGGTTTTGACCGATAGCTGCTGCTAGTGATTTGCATTGGCAGCTGTAGGTTTTGGCTCTTTAAGACTCCATCACTCCCTTATTTGTTAAAAAAATAAAATAAAAAATAAAAGAAATTGTAGAATCAACCATAGAAAATACCATCCCTGTATGACTTTAATTTTTCAGTGGCCTATGAAAATTTATAGAAATTTGGCTTGATTTTTAGTGGCTTCAATCCAGATGCCAAAATTACCCCCTGGCTGGAACATCCCTTAGGATGGGTGAACCACTGAATCTGTTTTTTATTAGGAACAGCTGAAAACCATCAGCAAAATTCCCGTAATATTTCAACAGTAACGCCAGTGAAATTTCAAGGTAACTCTAGGTTTTAGAAAGTTACAATTCTCAAAATCTGTCTAGCTGAACCCTTATTTGTATTATTACACATATTTATCATGTAAGGAAGCTAGTGGCTTCCTTATTTTCCATAATTGTCATTCCTTTTTTTAGATTATAAATTAAATTCTGAGTTCTGAATGTTGGTGGAGACGTACTTATAGATCTGTAATCATCACTTTAAAGTAAAAGTACAAATTCAGTCTGGATGGTAGAACCAGAAGTAGGAGAGGAGCCAACCTGAAGGAGTCTCTATTGAAAGCAAAAATTCTCTTATAACTGCAGTGCAATTTAAAAGGATTTTCCTAGTAACAGTTAATATTTTAATGACTTCTGTAAGTTTCTAGAAAACCCACTTCTATAGTTTGCAAGATTAAGGAAGGATGCCAAATATATGCTGATACTTTGATTTTTACTGACATATTTCATGACTGCATGTCTAAAGCCACAAAACAGGAGATGCCTGCCACTTTCTTTCAGATAGTTATATTTAGCCACTATATTTGGCCTTTGTTGCTAAATATTATTATTATTTTTTACTTGCGAAACCCTGTTCCCTAATCAGGAATATCTGGGCAAGTCTTGTGGTGTGAGGAAATGTGGTATGTCTCTTCTAAGTGAGAAAATAGGATTATGGGACAATTGTAGAACATCTTTAAAATTTTTATCTGAAGAATAGTGGTGTGTTTGGTGATGAACAAGTACTATAAATCAAGAAGCATGAGACGTTTCCACAACCTTTAAGAAAATTTTGTACAAAGGAGGAAAGAAAAAAAGCTGACTTTTTCTGGTTCTTGGGAGAAGTTACATTAACTATTTGTTAAAAGTTAACGAAGATTGTTGGCCGCTAAGAACATTCTTCATGAATGGCCATCCATTGTATAATGTCAGTGAAGGTTGTTTAGCAACATATCAAATAGTTTTATGAAAAGATAAAATATGTTTTATTAATCTCAAGGGGAGCTTCTTGAAATGCATTTTCTTTGTAAATAATCTGTGTCATTCTGTGAAACTCATGACTTCTTAGGGTGGGAAAGAAGGGGGAAAAAACACTATCTTTTCAAATCATTTGTGATTTAATACCTGCTGGTCAAATGAGTTTAAAAACCTTATGAGTAGTATGTTATATTATTTTGAATACCTTTCTCTTTCTTGGGAAACTGGCTAACCCCCACAATCTTTTTCCCATGGCAAATGGCTCTAAAACTTTGATCTACTTAAACCAGTTTGCCAGATGGAGCGGATAGAGCATGTGTGACCTTTTGTGCGCCTACTCAACCTGGCTGATTGGAAACCATAAGTTAATCTTGAATGACTTTTATTTCTAGGCATTACAGCAGAAGTTCTGGTGGTGACCTCTTTCGATGAACTGCAGAGAAGGGCCTCAGAAGCAAGAGGGAAGATTGTTGTTTATAATCAGCCTTATACCAACTACTCCAGGATGGTGCAATACCGAGTCAAGGGGGCAGTGGAAGCTGCCAAAGTAGGGGCTTTGGCATCCCTCATTCGATCGGTGGCTTCCTTCTCCATCTACAGGTTGGTCATGATGTTCATTTGAAATCTTTTTAAAGACCAGGATTTTCCATGAAAGAGAAGCTGTTATGAAATAAAAACAAACCATTCAAATGAAAATACTGATTGCTTATGGAATTTTCCCCCTTTCCACTTTTGGTCATTTGTTTGTCATATCTTCTTTTGCCTTTTCAGGTATTCCAAGCATCATTTGTGCATTCCTTTGAAAAGCTTTTCACATCTATGACAATCCCATAACATTCCTTATATAACCAATATATTATGTATTTTTATTGGCGGGAGAACTAAATCCACGTCTGTGTCTCATCAAAGATTCTTAATGACTTCAGAGAAAACCAGGCTTTGCCCATTGTTGCTAGAGAAGTGAAGTAAAAATACAGTGGGTAACAGGAAGGGGGTTGTCTGCAGTGCAGGGGAGAGGGCTGAGGAAGCAGAGGACCTTGGACATAGACCTGTCTCTGCTCCTGAACAACAGGCCTTGGGAATGTTCTTCAGCCATTTGGTCTCCAGTATTCTCTTCTATTAATTGATGATGATGAAGAGTAATGCATTTACAAAATTATTTTAAGAATAGATGAGGTAAACTTATGAAAGATACTTGATTATAAAGATCTATATAAATGTTTGGTGATATTATTTGAGGGCAACATAAGTTTTGTCTTTTTCTTTGTAGTTCTGATTGAGGTAATTAAGTACAAAGTGCTTTACTGACCCTTAGTCTTAAGGATGAAATTCAGCATTGCAGTGGCTAAAAAGTCTGAAAATTGATGTGTAGACCTTTGGCCTAGTTTAGTAGCTACATATGGTAGTGTCACACATTAAGGATAAAATGCTTGAGAAATGTGGATAAAAGAAGCACTATTTTAGTGTTGTAGCTTGGTCTCTATCAGATTTAAAACTTGTAAAAATAATTGCAAATAGGGTTTATTTGGGTCTCAAGACTAGATCTTTAGTATCTATTGTAAAGGAAAGTTTATTTATTCTGCATAATTGCTGTTTGGAGCTGGAGACATAGCTACTTGACCTTAATTAGCACCCTTACACCCTTGAAAATAAAATAACTGAGGAGAGATCAATAACTAGGAAAGCAAGTCAGAAGGGAGTTGTTCAAAAGTACAGAGAAAAAAGGAAAGAGACTTTTTTCTTTTACAAGGATAAGATATCTTCCTAGGGGAGGAAGGTGGGACATGTTAAGACCACTTGTTAGAAGTTTTATGAGGAAAAAAACTAGTTCCACTGATGTCATAGTGCTAAAACTAATGTTCTTTGTAGAGTCTTTACAGATTTGGTGACTAGAGAAATAATGATTGGGCTGTATTCTTTTGGATGGTTAACCTTCCCAGGAAGGAAGTCCTAAAATGGCTAGCTTACTTCCTGGAGCACCTCATTCACCCCTTAGAATAACACACTCAGCAAGCTGTGGCCATTTACCATGATTTCACTAGTCATGAAACCTAAATTATGGAGTTAGTCTGTTGCTTTGTGAAACTGGGTGACTGCCAGAAATATTTATTTAAGAACTACTACTCATAAGACTAATAAATCCCCAGATGACTTAATGTACAGCAGTCTGCCATGGTTAATTGGCATTTTTTTTTCTTTCTGTTGTAATGAAGATGTCTGGAAACCCAGGCTAACTAGGAGCCCCAGAAGAATTTTATCCAGCATAGGGCTTAGAAGTCTGTTGTTAGCCTCTAAAATTTGGGGTCAGCAACTTGTAATGTGTATTAAAAAGACATTTTTCTTAATATTTTTAGATCTAAATTGATTGTAATTTTTCCTTGCTATTATAGCCAACCATATTTCACTGGAGTCTTGACTTTTATAACTCCATATTTTCAACATTTACAAATACACAATAACCTTGCCCTTTATATAATACTTAGAATCTTTCACATATGTCGTCTTATTTGTTCTAACAACAATCCAATAGACCAAGCAGAAGGGGCATTATCCCCAATATAGGTAGTGAAATAAAAGTTCAGAGAATTCAACATACAAATATATATGTTTAAGTCTTGCATCTTAAAAAATAAAACCATAATGAAACAAACTCTATCTCTTCGTCCACTTCTAGCTAGCTGTTTCTTAGAGCCAATTTTCCTTAAAGAGTGTTTTATATTCCTATCTCTAATTCTTCATCTCTCATTCACTCTGCAGACCATTTTAACCTGGCTTTTGACAGTACTGAAATGGAACTTGTTAAGGGCACAAACGATTGCCTAGTTCTCAAATATAATGAACATTTTTTAAGTTGTCGTTTTACTTTACCTCTCTGAAGCATTTGTGAGTGTTGACTGCTTTTTCAGTATCTCTTCTCATTGACTTCTGTGACTTCTTTCTCATATTCTCACTCTGTCTGTCTCTCTTTCTTTTTCTTTTGCTCTCACTCTTTCCCTCTTTCCCATTTTTCTTCTTTCTTTCCTATTTCTCTGGCTTCTCACTCTGGGATATTCTGAGCAATCCCATCATGCTTGTGGCTTCAACCACCACCTCTACTGTGACACTTGCAAGCTCACCTCTCGTATCCATACCACTGCCTGAGCTTTAGGTCCATATGTCCAACTTCCTGCTGATTCTTCTTTTGGACGTTCCATGGCTATCTCAGCTTCAGTTATTTTTCAAAATCAAATGCACCTTTTTATCTCTCTTTCTTGTGATTTCTATCTCTGAAGAGATTGCTATCTTTCTGTCTTCTAAGTTAGATGGTCCTTGATTACTTTTTTCTTCCTTTATCCATTATTTCTGGTGGTTAGTATGTCTCGTGGGTTCTGCTATTTATCAGTCATTTCAATGAATACATATTTAGCAGCTCCATTTCCCAACATCACTCTACATTCTGGTAGTCAGGAATCACTAACACTTTCCCAATGTACCACATTTCCTCAAAGTTTCATGACTTTGCATGTACTTTCTCTTCTGCAACCTTATATTTCCTTTCTCACTGTCTCACACTGTCCTTCAAGATTCATCTTAAGTGTTTCTTCTTCTGGGGAGCCCTTCCTGATATACAGCCTCCAGCCCAGGTGAACTACCTCTTTTTGGTATTCTCACACCATCCTTTGCATACACTGAATCATAATGTCTTGGAGGTCGTTTGGGTTTGTGCTTTGGTAGGGTAGACAAACTGTCATAACAAACAGCTTCAAATCTTGGTCAATTAATATAACAGGCAATTTCTTTCTCACATAATAGTTTCAAGAATGTGGTCAGCAGGTGGCCTTCTGCTCAATTCCCTCTTGTGGCTCCATTACCTCTAAGATCTCTGAGTCTACAGCATCCAGCAGATAAATAAGGAGATAGAGTGAGAAAGTTCATGATCGAAAGGGAGATATTCCATTGCCAGGCCTGGATATGGCTTACCTCACTTCTACTCACATTTCAATGGCTAGGATATAATTATGTGGAGGCTGAGAAATTTGTTCTATCTTTATGCCCACAATGAAAGGTAAATGAGTTTGGTGAAGTATTCCAGTCTGCCCAATTGCCTGACTCTACACTTGGTCGTAAGTTTCTGAAAGACATAGATTATATTTGTTTACCTCTGTATCCCCATCATCTAGTATAAATGCTAGTTATAGTCTTTCTGGAATTGTCTAGTGAAGGAAGGAACTTATCTGAGGTTGTATAGTCAATCATGGAAGGGCTCTTATGACAAACTGATTTCAAGTCTCTCTGACCAAACTGTGTAGCCTCTGTATAGTAAGTTCAAAACAACTGGAACTTTTAGGGCACTTTGCTCTACTTTTGGAGGAAAATATCCAGGTTCCCAATATGCCAGATTGTATCTTTTTTCTGCCACAATATTCATGAACAATGATGTTTTGAGTTGCTGATTGAATAAAACAGCTCCCATCTCCTTGACAGGCAGTTCACCCTAGCTCTGTGGGAGTGGGTGATATTGAATTCCATCTAGGAGTTGTGTAGAAGTCAGCAACACTAGAGAACAGAATATAAATTATAATTTGTTTCTTGACTTAAAACTTAGAGAATTTCTTAAAGGACAGGAAATGTGTTTTAGCAGTTTGGCTTGACACTCGTCAGTGCAATTATCAACATTTGTCAGCCATTTTGAAAGTACAATAGTCACGTGGTTATATGACCAATGTCCTCAAAAGACATCTATAAAGAGTTCATTACTTTTTTGCCAGCATAATCTCTGGGTTCATCATTGTTATTTTTCCGTATTTCCATTATTAGTGTTCTTGTACTCAAATTTACTTCAAAAAGATTTTTCCTTTATTGGTGCTTTTATAATGATTTTTATTTTGCCCACTGTTAAGTATCAACTGGAACTACAAATTAGATCTTTTTCAATTTCTCTCAAGTATGTAAAATACATCTTGCCTTTGTCATAAAGGATATTTTAACGATAAATGTTATAAGAAATTTAAGTTCTGCAGAGGAATGCTTCTTTATGGAACCACTTTTTTTCTGCATTATTTCTCAAATTAATCTTTGTTTTTTAGTAAATATTTATTGAGAACTTACCAGTTGCTCAGAGGTTGCCAGATACTAGGGTTACTAAGATGAATTAAACTTGTCTTTTGTCCCTCAGGAATATTCTATCTGGCTGAAAGAGAGGAGAGTAAGCATAAAATATAAATGACTAGTGTAATATATTTTCTATTTAGTACTAAATGCATGATTAGGGGAAATGGATGAAGAAAGGAAATGAACATTTCTTAAGTAACCTGCTTTGTACTATGCTTTTCTGAGGCTTACATAGTTTCAATTCTTTACGCAACATAATTGAAGTAGATACTGGTATCTTTTACTGAAGGAGAAACAGATTTAGAATGAATAAATGGCTAGTTAAGTCATACAGCTAATGAAGGAACTAGGATTCATGCTCAGGGTCTCTGGTTCTAAATTCTTTGCACTTTATACCAAGCAACCTGGAGAGCTAATGCTATAGGAGTCTGGAAGAGGTGGTAGAAGTCTGATTAGGTTTGGCTTCATTGAGATGTGGGTTTTGGGTGTATTCAATGAAAGAAATGAACTGGAGGAGGGAGGTGGAAAGACATTCTATACATGATCAAGGCAAGAAGTGGGAGTACATGATGCTCAAGTAGACTAGGTTGGTTGGAGCCAGAAGATTTCACAGGAGATCAGAGAAATGTAATTTTGGGGTGAGAGGAAGAGACCAGGTTACAAAGAACCCAAAGTACCAGATTGGGGAGGAGTTTTTAAGATTAATGTGGAGGAAATGGGGAATCACTGAATATGTTAGATGTGGGGGGTGATATTTTAGAGCAAAGTCTCTCTAAGTGTGGTGCCTGGAACACCATCATCAACCTCAACTGGGAGTTTGTTGATATGCAAATTATCAGGCCCCATCTGAGATCCATTAAATTACAAAATGCTTGAGTGTGGTTTAATCAGTCCTTCAGATGATTTTGATGCAAGTTAAACTTTGGGAACTACTGTTTTAGAAAGATTAATCTGGTGACTGTACATAGCATGCTTTGAGAAGGAAAGACAGGATACTGCTCTAATAATGCAGATGTGAAAATAATGGTACAGCTGGTGGCAGAGAGGAGAGAAAGGTTTAGCAAGAGGGATAGTATCAAAATTATCAGAACTTGGGGACTGGGACTGGTTGCATTTAAAGCAAGGATCAAAAACAGTGAGATGAATTTGCATTTAGTTCAGCCCAATATTTAAAAATCATGAGATTTATATAAAAATTGGGGTTTGTGGTTTATAAGGAAAGACCAGATCTGGCGACACTGGCAAACTTCAGTCCAGTGGATTAGTCACCAAGTCCTTTTGTTGATGGGATGTGTTCTCTCTGGTCTGCCACAGTTTCCCAGTTTCCCTCCACCCAGCTTGGGGACTGGAGAATGAGAAATATATGGGTCGGGAGAGGGAGCTGATTCGGAGGCAACATGATCAGTTTGATTTTTAGATATTTTAAAACAGTCCCATTAATCTGGTTTTTATTTTTTGTAAGAAAAATAATTAAGCATTTCCATTTCTCTATTATCCACTTTTTGGATCACTCAAGGCAACTTAAAATTCTGGTCTAGCTTTTTGCAATGTAGTATGCCTTGGGACTTCTGCCTCTTGCTTCCTCAACATGTGAGCTTAAGAATGCAAAATAATTTTTATATTAGCCCAAGTAAAATATAATTCAGAAAGCAATTCTACTGAGGGCAAATTGTCTGCTGTATTCTCATTGCCAAATATTTATGTTTTTCTAGTTATTTTCTCCATTACCATAGATAACTGAACACAGACTGTAAGTTTTAATCAGTGGAGGAAGCAAAAGGCTCTCCCTTCACTGTACTGTGAAAATTGCATCACCACCCTGGGTAAGAATTCACTGAGGTGGGAATCAGTTGTTGATAGAACTTGGCTTTGTAAATACTACTGGTTTATGTTTTCTATCACTTGGCCTTTATGTACCGTATTGAGAGAGTATAGTAAAGAGGAGGAGAAGAGGAGCAATCCAGTGTGAAGATGACTAAGATCTCATTAAGCATTCAGCTGCAGAGTGAGATGAGTGAATCCAGGTGATGTTTATGGAGTGTCAGAGAGGGAGAATGTTACACCATCTGGTGAGAGCGCCATGAAAAAGCACACAAATCAATCCCTGTAATGATAATTAATACAAAGTTGATAAATGACATAATTGAAGCGCTGGTTGAGCTATGCTATAGCATTAAATAGCTTCAAAGAGGGCTCTGATTAAAGACATTGCAATTTATAAAACATTCTTCATCTTAAGAAAGCATCTTGATGAGATTTAACATGAGCATTTTTGTAATCAGAGGGCCAGCTTAAAACATCTAGAGCAGAGCTGAAATGTCTTAAGAGGTCTATTTTGGATGATTTTTGAAAGCCAGTTCTCAGAGAGTAAAAAAGCCATCTCCCTCTCATTGTTATTTAATGGGAGAAAATTAATGCTTCTACTTCGCACTTAGACTGTCCAGGAATTTTGATGTCCTGGTGGTTTGGTTCTTCGGTGTGATCTTAGCATAATTAGTTATCAAGCTTGATTTAAATTGTTTTGAAATATTTTTGCATTTAGGGGGACATGTGCTTGCCAGTGATTGCAAAATAAGGAAAATACCACAGTGACTCAAAATGGTGCAACTGGGCCAGCCTTGATTAGTAGGCTCTTTTCCTTCCTTATTTTGTTTTTGCTGGATTCACTCGGAGTCTCCTAACAGATGCACAGTGATCAAGCAGAATGCCAGTTTTCATCATTTATGCAGGTGGAGGGCTACCGTGCTCCCAAGGCGGGAAACCAGAGAAAACGAACACTGAATGTTGCAGTTTTTCTTCTCGTCCTTTTCTTTCTCCTCTTTCTGATTTTTGAGAGGCCGTTTATTTGCTTAAATAGCCTTTGTTAGAAATTCCAAGATGTTCTTTAATCACTGAATTCTTATTATTGCTTCAGGTAGTGTAACAGGCGCACCACCTCACACTGGATAGATTTCAGGCAGTGTACTCCAGAGTCCCAATTTTGTAGTTGCAGTGCCTGGGTCTTTGTTCAACAACACTTCCAGATGTGTGACATCAGCAGACTATGTAAACTCTCTGCCTCAGTCTCATCTGTACAATGGGGGAAGTAATTGTACCTTCTTCCCGGTGTTTTGTGAGGATTAAATGAGATGTTGTTGCCTGACACATAGTAAGTGTTACATTTGTGTAAGGTGCTATTATCATATAGTTTTTCTAACTCATGACTGATATATACATATTGAATAAAAGAGAAATGAGGGAGCGAGGGAAGGAGAAAGAAAAGAAGAGGGAAGAAAGGAAGAAGACAGAGAAAGAACCACTTTATTTAACATCACTATTGTAGTTGCATTTATTTGGTTGGGAGACAGCCCCTAACATCATATTGCCATTTTGATCTTTATCCCTTTAGTTTGTCCAAACCCTCTTGGGGTTATATGTTCACTAGCCTGTTTCTCTCTCTGGATTGGAAGTTCTCCTTGAGCCATACTCTGTATCTTATTTATTTCATTGTCTCCCCGATTGTGCACAGTGCCTGGCACACAGTCATGCTGGAATGAATGGATAAAAAGTTTAGAGGCAGCCTCTGGTTTGATAACATATGAATTCAAGGTGTTACTGTCTTATATTCATAGAAGTTGAATAATACTATAGATGAGGTGACTAACGTTTTAAAGTGCTACTTATCAAAAATAGAATCTCTGGAATCTGAGAGGAGACTATGTAGTTATGTAAATTTTGGTAAAGTATTGCAGACTGCATATTACTATGGTGCTTTGTGAGGCTGCTATAATTAATGGTCTGTTTGCTTTCCTCGTACTGACTGTCATTTTTCATCTGCTTATAACCTTGCTATAAAAATTTGTTCTTGGCTGCTACTTTGCATTCATAATTTAAAAATGTATATAAATGTTCACCTTCTATTTTCCAGCTTTCTGATTATCGAAAGCAAAAGCTTAAGAACCACATCACTGTGGCATGTTTTTCTGAATCTCTCCTGGTAAAAATAAATTAATGCATTTTGAATTCAAGTTTCAGGATTATGGCAATGTCGTTTGCTTATGCAGTGCCCTTTGAGAAATGTCTAATGTAGCATATGAACCAAAATAATCCTGAGTAATCTCAAGTCAGTCTTTTACTATTGCATGTGCTTTTGTTCTCTTTTTCTCTCTCTCATCAAAGCTAAAGATGACACTTGCTAAAGTTTTCTTGCATCCAAATGACCCTTTGGCTTCCTTACCTCTCTGGAGAAAATATCAGCCAGAAGGTACTATCAGGAAGATTTGGAGACTTATAAAAGTAACAATATGGAGAGTGGAATTTGGAAGCAGACAGACATGAATCAAATGCAGGCTCTGCCACTTAGAAGCTGTGTGACCCTATGTACTTTTGTTTCCTCATTGGTAACATGGTGAGAATGCTGTTTATCTCACTGAGGTGTCGAGAGAATTAAATGAGATCAAGCACTAGCCATAGAACTGACACGCAGGAAGCAATCAGTAAATTAAAGTTGACATCTGACTTTGATCATGTTCATTATTGTCATTATCATCATTAGATAATAATAGGACTAAGCAGGTAGGTTGATATGAACTGACCTATCTTAAAAAGCAGCAGCTCCAGAACTCTCCTCAGTGTGGGCTCCAGAGACCTTGGTTCTGTTTATTTCCTGGTTTCAGGAACCCACTCCTTCAGTAGTCTGCCCCAGTCTTTGGCTTAAAACTCTTTCTTGTCTTTTCTACCCTCTCTTGCCTTACGTTGGATGCTTGATAACGTTTTTGCATGTCATGCCAAAGATGTGGTGACTCAGACAGTGATCAGTGGTCAGGTGACCAACATGCAGCAAGCGTTCTGTTTTAAACACCATCCAAGCTATTTTCTACCTCAAGGCCTTTGTACTCACCAACCCTTGTGTCTGGAAAATTGTTTCCCCAGCATTGTGTGGCTGGGGAAACATTCAATCTTCAGATCTTAGCTGAAAGGTTTTTTTCATGAAAGGCCTTTCTTGACTGTCCTGAGTAGAACTCTCCCTCAAATTCTCTTACCTAGCACCTCCTCTGTATGCTCAGAGTCCTCATAATATTTGGTAACATCTTCCTATCTACCTACCTTTCTATATACCTGTTTAGTATGAATCTCTCTATGAGAATATAAATTCCATGAGGACTGGACCATGTCTTTTCAGCACAACACTGTATTTTCAGTACATAGGAGATTTCAGGGCACACAACAGGTACTCGAGAGATATTTTTTGAATGAATAACTATTTAAAAAAATCATCTAAGGTCAAAGGAATAGAGAACCAGCTATAAAAGGATATATACTGAATCATGTCTATTTTCTGAAGCCACATTCTAAAGCGTGACAGATTTTTTTTCAAACTTTTTTTTAAAAATATCAATCTGTGGTAAAGTTGAAAGAATATTAAATGACTCATATGCTCTTTGTAAGAAATTGCCTAACTTTTTCCAGAGGTGATACCGTTTTACATTGCCACCAGACATGTGTGAGAGTTCAGGCTGCTCCACATTCTCACTAAAATTTGGTGTTGTCAGTCTGTTTAATTTTAGCCATTCTGGTGGGTGTATGTTTATATCTCATTGAAGTGCTGATTTGCACTTCCCTGATGACTAACGATATTGAGCAGGCTTTCATGTACTGATTGGTCATTTGTGGATCTTCATTTGTAAAGAGTCAGCTCAAGTCTTTGACCATTTTGTAATTGGATTATTTTAAAATTATCGAGTAGTAGGAATTCTTCATATACTGTAGATAAAGTTCATTGTCAGATACATGTTGTTGCAAATATTTTCTCCCAGTCACTCCCCTCTCCTTCTGCCTCTGCCTCTCCCTCTCTCTCTATACCCTTCCCTTCCCCTCCCTCTCCCCTCCTCCTCCCCCTCTCCCTTTTTTGAATCATATGAAAGTAAGGTAGGTATAGCCATGAAGACACTTTACCCATAAATACATTAGCATGTATTTCATAAGAACAAGGACCTTTTCTAATATAATGCAATACCATTCTTATACTCATGAAATTTAGCAGTTTTATAAGTATTATGTAATGTAAAGTTCATCCATACTCAGATTTCCCCAATTGTCTTCCTCTCTTAATAATGTCCTGCTTTTTTTAAATGTCAGAATCCAATCAAGGATATACATTAAATTTAATTGTCATATATCTTTAGTCTACTTTAATCTGGAATTGTTCCCTAGCCTTTTTAAACATTTTATTACACCAACATTTTTGAAAAATACAGGGCAGTGTTTTGCACAGTGTCCCTCAGTTTGGAGTTCTTATTTCCTTATTATTAAATTAGATTAAATACTTTGGGCAAGAATTCTGTATGGATAATGCTGTGTCCCTCCTATTGTATTACACAAGGAAGTAAATAATATCAGTTTTCCTTATTAATGAGGCTAAAATTGATGGCTTGTCTAAAGGCAGTATCTCTGGATTTCTTCATTAGAAAGGTACTTTTTTTCCTTTGTAGGGGAAATACATTGTTATTATTGCAAGATGCTTTGAGACTTTGTGAATCATATTTTCCCCAATAAAATTTCACCCAAATTTAGCATGTGTTGTTGATCTTTACCTGAATCAATCATTATATTGCTGGTTGCAAATGTTTTTTTTTTTCCTAATTCAATTTTTCCTATTACATTTATTAACTGGCACATTTTTATTCTTCCCTTATTATTATTTCATGAATTTTTAAAAGTGTGCATATTAAAATTCATTACTGTCACATTGGTTTTGATAAAGCATCAAAAATTTTAAAGTGCTCGTTAAGCGTCATGCTATTTTACAATAAGCTTGAATATGTGAAGCATCAAAAGGAATTCACTTTTTTTTTTTTTTAAATCCCAAGGAATCCAAACTACCCCAAGTAAGTCAGCTAATTAGCAGGGTATAATCAATACCATTTCCTCTAACTTTTTCATTAACTAACATTTTCATATACTAACATTTTCATAACTCCTGAAGTTCTTTTTAGAGTTTACCATTACCAATGTATACCATATGCAAATGAAGATCTTTTACCCCATAAATAATTGCTATCAATTGTTAAAATAAATGAGCAAAATTCTCAAATCCAGCAACTGCTTCTGAGTTTCTCCAGATTTCTTTTTCTTTTCATTTTTTCTTTTTTGCTATGCAGTGTTGATGCTACAGAGTGTGTTTTCAAAGAGTCTTTCCCAGGAGAAATACGTGTCTCAGTGTGTGTTTACGGAGGCCTTCAAGGATGTTTCTTTGCGGGGGAGTTTACGTAGTTTCTATGTTGTAGCATAGAAAACTCTAAATTATCCACCCACTCCAACTTCCCCAGTGTTGTAAAGGGGTAACCAGCCTTGGCTAGTGAATCAACGGTAATAGTTTAAAAGCTCAGTGAACATCTGTCGCTGCACTGGTTGCAGCTCTGTAAACAATTTGACATCTAGGAGAAGAATCTAATTTTTGACATTTTCAAATTTTATTCATTCCATAAATATTTATTAAGTGTCTTATATTCTGGGCCAAGGGAGGACCCAAGTTTTATAGGACTAGGTACTTATATAATTTTGATGACTCTTTAAGAAAATGAATACAAAGTTACAAATACATATGTAGATATAAAATCAACATTTACTTAGAATAGCAAAGAAATTATAACAAATTAAAATTTTAAAAGTGGCCAAATAACATTATAAAATACAGAAAAATATACTTTTATTAAATAGCTATCTGTCAAACTTTTATATTTTTTCATTTTCTTGCATACTCCGATTATTCTTTATATGACAGTGTTTTAGAGTTATGTTTTCTAAAGAGAGTAAAAAGATAATTCAGTCTTTTCTCTAGCATGTTGATAGAAATTTAGTTTTCATATTTGATAGTTTGGAAAAGTTTATTTCAGCTTTACAGCTTTTTATTGGGAATATCAATATATATATTTTTAAGACTGTCAAATTTTGGAAAGATGCTATCAAGTTTCACATATGAGCTTTAAGATTTCAGGACATTACACGTTTCTTATACAGTGACAACATTTGAACTTTGTTGCCTGTATCCTTTTTATAGTGGCATTTTATGACTTTTTTTACCTTTATATTTGTCAGTATTTTGTATCAAATCAATAAGAAATTTCAATTTTTTTTCCAAGGTGATTTACTCTTTATTATTTGTATTATTAAATAATCTAAGAGACTTCATCATAAATACTCAAAGCACATCTCTTTCTCTCCATAAACTGGTTGTGAAGGGGTAACCAGCCTTGGCTAGTGGTTTTGTATGTCTTTTGTCTGATATTGCCAGGCTTGATTATGAGAAGACATGTTATATATGATAACATGTGATCCATTATGCTGAGACAAAACATGTGAATTCATACATAGGGGCACTTTCTGTTTGTAGTACAACTACAGGTTTGTGCCCTACACAAGGTTTCTGGTAAAGTTCATTTTGTATGAAATCCTCAAAAAAGAAAAATAAAATATAAAATTAGAAGTTGTATACATAATGGAATACTCTGAATTATTGAGTCTATTCTTGACAGAAGAGAACTTCCATTTTTAAGTAGGCATTGATAAGAATTGAGTCCTTTAATCGCAGTTTTACACATCTGATAATTGGAAGAATTTTTTAATGACGTGCTTCTGATTCTCTACCACTGTCTCCATACTTTCATTGCTAGGAACTGCAGGATTCATTCTTTGCACAATATGGCCTCTGGCCCTGTGCCTTTGTATTATGACACCAGTAGTCCTGGGAGCCATTCCTGTACCAGGATGGAAATGAGGACTGTGAATCACATAAATATATCTGCATAAACCCAAACTAATATATCCCCAAATCAACTTCTTCTTAGCTAAATCCTCAGCTAAGTGGGAAGAAAGTATGACAAAAAGAAGTCAGAGTGGATTAAAAGAGTTAATACCTGTAAAGTACATGGACAAGTGCTGGGCTACTAATGAGGCACCTGAAGATGTTAGCTGAAAACCTATCCTCATCTTCATCCTCATTCTCTCCATCACTTCTATACATGTTTTTATAGCCTTTTCAGTTTTTGGTGGCCTGGGACTTGGAATTCTTTATAAATAGCTTCTTCTTATTTCTACTTCCTTTTCCTTTTAAAACCTAGATTTCAAAAACTTTAGAGCTGGATGAGCCCTTAGAGAACATCTGCTCCACACCTTCATTTTATAGATGAGGAATTTGGGGCTGATGGTTACTCAGCTAGTTAATAGCAGAACAAGGACACATGTCTTTTAGCACCTTATACCATGTTTCTTTTCTCTCAAGTCTCACGAGTAAATCTCTATCAGACTACACTCAACCTCCCAGTTTCAATGGACCCCTTCCCCCAAAATTGATATTTTTAAGTTAGAATAGTCAATACACTTCTAAAATGCCACATAATGGTGTTTCTTTACTCATTTTGATAGGACTTATAGCAGAGTGAACCATGTCATGAACACTCTCACAGGAAATGGAAACTCATCTTATGAAGAGGTACGCTTTCCACAGGCTTTGTGTTTTCTTTCCCTTAGCAGGGAAGGAGCCTACGTGTCAGCTGCCTGGCCTTCCTCTGGGCCTTGGTTTTTAATCTCCAGGGAGGCGAGGCCGACAAAATGTCATCTCTTCTCCTGCTTAGGAAACAAGCTGTGAAATAAATCTTTATTGCTTATGTGCCTTATGTTGCTTAGTATCAGCTGTATCCATAACACCATGACATATTTAAAATACTGTTACATTGGAATAATTTTTTTAAAGGGATCCTGATGTCCATAAATACCCCCAATAGGCATTGTGATGTTACATCAGTTTTTATCTTTAATTGTATTGATTTCCCTGAGAAAACTTAAGTTTATGGATTTGTGCCTAAATACTGTCCTTTGCTGATCTGAAGTTTTCAGCTGTAAGTTTTAGGAACCTCTTAATTAATTCAAAGAGGGGAAGAGAAAAGAGCTAATATATATTCACCGGCTTTTAAGTATTGGGTACTTTATAAATATCCCAATTGAATCTTTACAAGGACTTTGGGAGGTAAGGAGCTTTAGACATATTTTATATTTGAGTAACCTGATCAAGATTGTATCCTAAGATATTTTGAAAAGGTTTTTTTTTGATAACTAAACTTGAAATAAAAAATATTCACAGATAAGGGTTTTTGTAAGATCATTTTAGTAAAGCTTGTAGAGAGACCAAAACAATGTGTTCCAATTGAGAAGACCAGGTCGAGGAAATGAAGGGATGAAACTGCGACCACACTAACAGCCATGTCACAGGGCTGGGCAGATTTGAAGAGACCTCTACAAATTTGGGCCCTTTGCTTTGGAAGGTGGATTATGAAGGACATCTTTGGTTGTTTGTTATGAGTTCCTCTTGTTTCCTATCCTTCCTTCTTGTCCTCTCCCTCCTTCTCTTTATTCAGTACCTTTCTGTGGCAAATAACAGGTATTAAATTAGATTTCCTGATACCCTCCAACTTGAAAGGCAAAGGCACAGGCAGTACCCTCCTGGCAACTATTTATGATATCTGTCCTTCCAGAGATTTGCCCTGTGGCAGCTTCGATCCATTATCAGCTCTTCTTTTGCCCATATTTGCAGCTCCCCAGGACCTAGGGAGGAAAAACAGATCTCAGATATGCTAAGTTCCAAATCAAGACTTAATTAATAAAATCACTCGTCCACTTGCCCTTGCTTATTACTGCATCCTGTCCCAGCTGGGATGGGAAAAGAGCATTGGTCATGCTGTCAAAAGCAGACTAGATTTCTCCACTGCTATTTCTTTCTTTCTTAACTACAAACAAAAGAAAACACTATACACAACAAACAGACAAAATTGACACTAGGTTAGAGTGCATATATTTTGTACTGTTTTCATACTTCACGTGTTCAATCATATTTGTCTTAGCAAATGTGATTAGAAGTGTTGCTTTTCCTTCTTTTCCCACCTTCTGGCATGAGATTTATAGGTAAAGATTAAAAGACACTGAATCTCAAAAAAGTTTCTTCTGCTCAGCACATACGCCATCTTCTTGCCCTGTTCCTGATCCTGGTCCTCTCTCTCTCTCTCTCTCTCTCTCTCTCTCTCTCTGCCTCTCCCTCTCCTTCAATTCGGGGCTTAGAGAAATCTTTCACTCTTCTTTTGACAGGTGTCAGGCACTATGAGCTCATTTAAATGAACTGCCTGGGAGAAACTAAATTTTTTTTCAGGAGAACAGTAATTTTGATGACAAGTGCCAGGACACACCAGATGGCACGACTGAAGAAACTCTTATCAGGCATCCAGCTCATGTTCCAGGTGGCCTGTCTCCCCCCGCCCCCCAATTCTTATTTGTTCATGCTTGACCCAAATGAAAATATTGAAATGAAGTTCTTCTTGGAAGTTGTCAAGAAAAAGAGATGATAGTGACTCTGCATAAGGTGTCCACATCCCCCCAAAGTATAGCCAGTATTTACTATTATTTATGCTTATTATCACTGATGCTTCCCAGACCCTTTTGGGCACATATTTGAAGAAACTTCAATGATGAACCCTGCTAGTTGTTTAATAAATAGATCTGTTACATAAACTGTAAAAAATTTGACGTTTTGGACAATTCCCAATCCTGGCTAACATTTGGCAGTTCTTGCCAAGATATGACTGAAGTGTCCTCAAACATTCTTCTTCATTTGCCACACAGTCTGATTGGTTTTGTTGGCTCTCACTTGCTGGAGAGCGAATCTATTGACACAAATGTCATGGGAAGGTATTTAGTGGAAGGTGAAATTTTTTTCATTCCATGTAAAACATTCTAAAATTCAAGGCCAGAGCACTGTGGCAGGCCCTAATCTATGAATCATTATATCCTTAACATCCCCCAAGAACAGGAAGAGAGAGATCAACCTTTATAGACACGGGCGGAATTTCTCCTCTGAACACTGGTAATTCATGTGACATTTGCTGTTTGCTTATGTTTGCAGTGAAATTCTTTCCTTCAACCTTGCACTGTGCTGTTACCGGTCACTTAACAGACCCAGAAAAGCAATACGAGTTGATGTTTTAGGTACACAAACAGAGCAGATGGTTTTAATGCTAGGCATTGATTTTTTTTTTTTTTTTTTTTGGTCAATATTTGGTTCACATGAGAACCTTTATTTTTCCAGCCTGTAAGCTTTGGCTCTGAATTTATGTATTTTGGAAGATTTGATGCTATTGGTAATTCAGCAATGAGACTTATTCATGGAAAAGTTTTATTGTGAATGAAGAAGAAAGTACCAAATAGTGTAGACAACACACACTTTTCTTTATTATTTAATTTTGTACTAAACAATACATGTGCTTCGTATTAGGTATCCCATGGTTGATGGCAAAGTATACAGAGATCTGGGGAAGAGCGTTTTGGGCAGAGGTAATGACTAGTGCAAAACCTCAGGAGAGAGAACCATTTGACCTGTTTTAGACACTGAACAGAAGCCAATGTGGCTACAACAGAGAGAGCAAGGGGAAGCAGTAGGAAGTGGCTGGCGGAGAGGTCATTTTAGCCACATCTTTGTGAAAAGGTCATATAAGCCTTGGTTTGGGGCTTGCATTTTACCCTAATAGAAATGGGTTTTAAGCGGAAGAGTGGTATAATCTGATTTATGCTTTAGAAAATCACTGACTGCTGGATGAGACTGCTGGATCTAGATTGTTGGGGACAAGGATGAAATTAAGAAGACCAGATATTTAGAAGGCTGTTGCAAGGGTCCAGGTCAGAAATTTTGATAGTCGGATTATGGTAGTAGCAGTAAAGATGGGATACAGTGGTCATATTTGGCTGTTTTGTAGACAAAGCTTTCAGGACTTGCAAACGGATTGGATATGGGAGGTGAGGTACAAAAAAGTGACTGCTAGGTTTTATTTTCTTAATGGCACTTATTTTTATTTGATATTATCTTGCCTATTTATATATATAGTTTTTGCTGTCTGTCTTCTCTCATCATGCTATAGGTACAGTGAGAGAAGGGACCTTATCAGATATTGAGCAACTGCCTTATCCTCAGTATCTAAAACAGTGTTTAGGTCTACAGCCATGCCATGCTGAACGTGCCCCATCTCGTCTAATCTTGGAAGCTAAGCAGGGTTGAGCCTGGTTAGGACTTGGATGGGGAACCACCTCGGAATACCAGGTGCTGTAGCTATTAAAAAACAAACAACAACAACAACAACAACAACAAACCAGTGTTTGGTACTTTGAATGCATGCATATATAATTATTGAGTACTTTGTATGGACCAGACGTATCCTAAGGTTGAGAACAAGACAGAAGCAATGTCTACAAACATGTTAGCCTGCTTTCTGGTGGAGGACATAGATAATAAACATGTAAAAGAAGTTGTTTCAGATGTTGATAATTGCTGTATTGAAAAAGAATAAATAGGGTTGTTAAGAAAACATCTAGTTGTTCTGTTACTCCACATGTGTTCACTTTATCATAACTTCCATGAAAGCAAGGACTGAGCCCTATATTCTTTGTATAGTGCAAGAAGATGGTATGCACCCAGGAAGTACGAGTGAGGTGGTCTTGCCCAGAATCTGTGCTTGGTTTCTGGTGAGCCTTAGGTACCTGTTTTGCTATCTGTGCAATGTGACTGGCTAGGGCAATTGGCCAAGCCCCTCCTTTCTCATGTGGGTTGAGATTGACTAGATCCATCGGCCTCTGCCTGGACAGGCTTGTAATTTAACTGCCAGCTTTGTTAATAGGCCTGGGCAGCCCACTTATGGATTTGCCCAGCTATATACAGCCTTGCTGAAAATGTAGCAGCAAATAATATCTCAAGATCACTAGGGAAAAAGTAAATCTGTAAGAGGAGTATAATGAATGTCAACTGTAATCGAAAAATCAAAAAAAATTTTTAAGAAGAAATGGGTTACAAAACTGTAAAAATAAATAAGTAAGTAAGTAAGTTAAGTAAACTGAAAACAGTAAACATGGAGTGCCAGAAAGCAGCACCCAGAGGGATCTGAGGAACATCTGCATGTTTTTTAAAAAAACAAAAAAAGAAAAACACCGCCTTCTCCTCTGCTTAAGGAACATATTTAAATCTCCTTGTATAAAGTCATTTCGTCCACAGCATCTGCTTTGAACAGAAGATTTTCAAAAGAGCTTTGCTTGCCCTTAAGCAGTCTTTTTCTTGGATAGGGATGCACAAGCAGGGGAAATTTTTCACTGGGTTGTTGGTCAGCTATCAAGATGAAAAATGAAAAATTGTCTCTAACTGGAGTAAGTGTATAATGCTTTGGTTGCACAGCATTTTCCAGTTGTCTTTTTATAAAGTATTGTATACATTTTAGCCAGAACAGACTTCCTAGTCATCAAGTTGTCAATATATATTTATTATATGCTTCCCAGAAACTGTTCCTTAAGATTCGCATTCTTTGCATTCTTTTCTTGTTTCTGTGCCCCCATAACTCAAGATTGCTGACTCATTTAGCACCTTTAGGAGGAAAGGGAAAGCAAGCTGATTAGAAAGGCAGACAGGGAAAAGATGAGTTATGATGATTCTTATATTGTGAAAAACTGAGTTTAACATAATGCTAAACAGACAGTAGATGTTCAATTCATAATTCAGAAGCGATTGTTTCAGTGAATGGTGCCTTGCAATGTGAATGTCTATTTTCTTGCTTATTGATAAGCACTACAGTCAGAAATCTCTTGATTGGCTTAGATCATAAACAAGTGTAGAACACGTACCATGTATGGACACTCTGCTGGGAGTGAGACAGGATGCTGAGATCCATTTGACCTAATGTCTGTCCTCTGGGGCCTTGGTGTTGAGTGCAGAGAAGATGTGGACATGAAGACTGTATTTCAAGGAAGAATGTCCTAAGTTTAATAAGAAAAATAGAAGTCTTATGAAAACCCAGAGGATGGAGAAATTAATACTTTAGGGGGGAATCCAGGCCTGACTAGGAGTCCTTCTACACACTTTCCCCCAGCTTCTAATTTTGAATGTACCTCTTGGACTATTTTGCCTGACATTTGCTAGGCCTTATCATATGTGTGTCTGTGTTTGCTTTTTTCAGATAATATTCTACCTACTATGAGTTTAACCTTTGTTTCCAATTCCTTGCTTAACTTCTGAGCCCTTTGCATAGCAGTTTCAAATATCCTGAATGTTATTCCTTTTTCCACCCAAATGAAAATCACTAGTGTAAAATTGTATTAACACAATAGATACGGCTAAAATCACCACTGCTGGGTATGATGATCTCCCACTCCCTTTACTCCTACTGGCTTCTTTCCTGCTGTCCTTTCAAGGCAAATAGGTTGCTGGCTCACTAATTTCCTAGCTGTTGTAATCAGTGCCTGCTTTCCTGTGATGCAGAAAGCTATGTGTATCTCTCTACTTCCAAGGTGACTAAACTCATTAACTGGTTTTGAGAATTAATTAATTTAAAAAATAAAAAGATTTGAACAATGCAGATATATATTTCCCTTGACTACCCCCTACCAGCGTATTCCATTTGGTATCCTTAGATGTGATCACCTATGTGAGTTTGGTGTATTTTCTTCTAGACTTTCTTTTCATGCATTGGTAGGCATGCATGTATGTAAGTATGTGTGTATGTATGTTACATAAATGTGTAGTCTTGTGTTTTTTTCTAAAAAACTCAGTTTAGAAATATTTTTACATTAGTACACACAGCACTAATTCATTGCTTTTATTTATTTATTTTTTCTCTTCATTGTCATTTATGTTTTTCTAACTCTTTGTATGCCTAATAATTTTTGTTTGCATGCCAGACTTTGTTTTAAAAAGCTATAGAGGATTCAAAGATTTACCTTTCCTCAGCTAGACAAATCAAGCTGAGGGACAGATCACCTCAGCCACAGACTAAGTTACGTCAGAACAAGTTACAATTTCGTTAAGACTCAGACTACGTTCTCCCTATTTCTAGAGCCTGGCCTTCCAGGGCTTTCAGATAAAAACCTAGTATGTCTTTGAATCCTTAGCACTGAGAGAATGCAGAATATCTGGTCTGCTTTTAAGAGATTTTGGCTTAACTCTTTAGTTATCTGTTCTGTGTAGCTCCAGAACTTGACAAATAACTTGATAGAGAAACTAACTCTGTGGTCAAGGTCCCTCAAATCTCCTATTTGTCACTGAAGTCTAAATGGCTGCCAGAGGATCTGCTTGTTTCTCTGTCCCAGCAGCTGTCCTCTGCTTGAGCCTATCCTGATTCTTTCCTTTAGAACCCTCTATAGTGAACCAGCTTAGGAATGGCAAATGTCTCCCCATGCATATACTAAAGTCATCTCTGAAAACTAAACAAAGTGTTTTATTTTGTTTAGTTCTCTTTGCTTCAATAACTCTCTAATACCTTTAAATATATGATTTTTATAATTTATTTGACTTTTATTGTTGTTCTTAGTAGGAATATTGGCCTACCAGGAACAGCTCATAATATTCAGAAATAGAAATTCTCTCACTGTTTTTAACTCCTGCAGACTGTTTCAGTGTATGATATATCCTTTTATAGTTTATTTAACCATCTCCCTATTTATGGATATGCTGATTATTTCCAATTTTTCATATTACAATCTTGCTATTAAAGTTCAAGTGTATGCATCTTTTTGCACTTATTTATTTATGACAATAACTAATATCTGGAATTTCCAGGTTTAAAATATGGATTTTTAATTTTAATAGAGATTGCAAAATTGTTTTCCAGAATGATTAAAATTTGAATCTCAGTGTTGAGGATTCCTTTCAACTGGGCCCAATACTTTTTAGGCCTGTGTCTGATCTAGTAGGTTGGACCTAGTACAAAATAGTTTTGTTAGGAATGCAGGGAGGCCTGTTGACTCTGTCAGAGACTCTGACCACACTGAGAGCTCACCTGCTATGTTGCCCTTGCCACTCTGACCCTGATGCTCTCCAGGGGGTAATTCAGTACTTTTACAATGTGCTAGGTGATCATGCAGTGGATTACAAGAGTTCAACACATTTCCTGAGACACCAGGGGAATGATGTAAGCACTGGGGAGACATTCAGTAGAAAAAACAATCACCAAGAATAGTGTATTTTCAATACAGGCAATTTCCCAGTTGAAAGCTTAGCTATTATTGCACTGAGAGAATACTGGCCACTGCTTCAAAGCTGTGGGGTCTGCTCTTTATTCCTATCAGTGATTGCCCCATGTGCTTGCCATAAAAATCAGTCCTTTGGAAGGGTCCTCACTGTATCTGAATACCTTTTCAGATTCCCTTAAGCTTCTTGGCTCAGCAGAAGTCTCTTTCCTTTCCAGGACATGAGAAGTAGGAAGGTAGCTTTTTCTAGGCATTTATTGGTATCAAGCAGTGAGAGGAGTTGGAACCGGTGAACATGGGGAGATGCCAGTGTGTTCCACCTATAGGAGCTCCTCCAGCCCATAGGGTAGATCTGCTGGTGTAGTTATCTTGGGTCTCCTTTCACTCCAGGGTGGAATTAAGCTCTTGGTTGAATAGGTAGGAGGTAGGATAAGTCTCAGACTTCTGGACACTTAACCTAAAATTCTAAAAGAATATTCTTTATTTCTTTTTTCCTTTGCGGTACCTTAGCTTTAGGCAGCATTTGTATGTTCTCTATTGTACTGAAATAAGAAGCTGTAGTACTTATTTTCGAAACTAGTAAATGAATTTTCAATGTGAGTTTCCTGGTAGTAAATGCTGGTTTATTTTGAATTTTGATTTAGTGATGTCAATTTAATTCCTTAAAATTTAGTTTGGGAGGGGTCAGAAATAAAGCAGAGTCTCTTCTGAACTCATTAATTTATTCACTTTTCATTAGGTAGTTGTTAAATCACTACTGAGCATTAGACATTGGGTTTTGCATTGGTGACAGAAAAATGAATAAGACTATCATACTTTTGTTGGTGTTGTGTCATAAAAATTGTCTAGCTTTAATTCTAAGCCAGAATGAGCACTTTAGAATATAGCAAATAGAAATCAAATCAAAATACTCCAGTTAGGAGCAAAATTGTATGGCCAGTTGTCTAAGAAAGTGCTTTGCTTTTTACCAGCACTTTAGAATCTTATGACTAAGACTAAGGGAAAAAAAAAGAAAAATAATGAAAGGGGCAAGAAGGTAATGGAATGGAGACAGAGATGACAGGATAAAATTTGAACAAAAAGAGGGAAAGCAACAAGGGTTGAAGTTTTTTTAGGTCACTAAGCTTGTAAGACTTTCTATTTCCCAATCAGTAAGTACATTGTGACACCAAAGACATAAGGACATGATGAGGATATCACTGGGTGTAATAAATCCTCATATTCTCACCCTCATTGCTAATTCTGGCATCAAAGTTATTTCAAAGAACACGCTTAACAGTATATGGAGATACAAGTGTACATATTCTTAGGCAAACTCGATATGTTTAAATTCAGATTTATTCACTAACAAAAATCAGATGATTATCCGGAATGCCTGGCACTCAGTGCTACCCACAATGGGGATGCATGTAACAAAAACTCTGGTCCAGCACTCTGGGAATAAGGACACTTCAGGGAGGACAGGCTGGGATATAGCCAACCATAATATAAGATAGGATAATGATTAAGACTTAAAGGGAAATACAAACAAAATATTGTGAGCATTTAGGAGGAAAAAGACTTCTGGTTGTTGTGGAATTATAGAGGGAGGGCAAACGAATCAGAGAAGTTTTCATGAAGGAAAGAAGATTTAATTGATCATGGAAGATGGTTCGAATGTCAACAAGTGATGGATCTCAACGAGAATGGAGGTTATGGACATTATGGGTTAGGTAACAGCAGAAACAAAAGCATAAAGAACGAGAGCTTGTATGATGGTGCTCGGTGTGTTACAGGGTTGGGAGTGGGGATGGAGGATGAAGAGAAAAAATGTTCTTTGAAGACAAATATGTCTTCAAATCCCTTTTATTTATAAATATAGGACTATGCTTATGTTACTTAACTTTTCTAAATCTCAGATTTCTCATCTTTAAAATGGGGACAATAATAATGATTTTGCTTTTTTAGTGTGTTTGATTTTTTTGTGTGTGAAAATTGGTTATAATCAATGGAAACCTGCTGGTTCTTGATAGATGGTAGCAAATATTATATTAAGTGGTCAGGCTGTCTCAACATTGGGAAATGGCATTAGTTAAGACAAGAAAGGTAGTCTATGATCAAATTTTGGTTGGTCTTAAGGAGCTAGTTTAGGAATATGAACCTTATATATAGGCATTGGAAAGCCTTTGAATGTTTTTGACTAGAGAACGATGTGATTAAAGTTTAGAATTGGAAATTTTATCCTGATAGTAGTGCTGATGCTAGATTCATTGTGGAGATAAAATGTAAAGGATTAGAACAATTAGATATGGAGAATGGTCACTGCTAGTTACTGTTCTTTCCCCTTTCACAGTAATAAAAACCCTGATTTTTATCTATGGCCATCTAAAATAAAATAATAAAATATATTTCCCAACTTTCTTTGTAGGTAGGTATGGCTATGTGACTACATTGTGCCCAGAATATCATGCAGTAGCATGCCTAAAAATTGGCTGGCACACATCCTTTTCTTCCATGCCTTCTTCTATCTTGCTACTTAGATAATCGATTCTCTTGGTCTAGTTCTAGCTGTTAGTTTTGATCCTAGGAATAGTGGAGCGGTGACCTAGAAGGAGCCTGAGTCCCAGAAGACTTCATGGAGCAGAACTGTCATATCAGACCTAGACTAAACTCCATGAGACTTCTACATAAGAGAGGATTAAATGACCTTATTAAAGTCACTGAGGTTTTTAGATTCTGTTACTTACGGTAGAATCTAATCCTAGCCAGCTTGGATTGAGGGAAAAAATGAAAAATTTAGTTTTTAGAATTTCAAGCCTATAGCAATTGTAGGAATATAAAGGAAACATATTTGCAACAGCGGAAGGATGGTGCTTTGGTTTGGGTCCAGTCTAGGAGGTGATGTCAGATAATTGAAACCAATGTTAGGAGCCTGGAAGAGAGGTCAGCGTTAGAGAAATAGAGTTGGAGTGGGAAGCAGGCCTCTAAATAGCTCTAGTAATTGAATGTATGGGAAGGGGTGAATATTCCATGAGAGAAGACTGTCATAAGAGAGTAAAATGAGTGTAAAGAAGTAAAGGCTGATCCTGGGAAAAATCTCTGTCTATAGAGTGAGGGGAGGCAACAGAGATGGTAAAGTTGGGTAGGAGATGTGTAGCGATGGTGAGGGATAAAGGGATGAAGGGTCGAGACTGAATTAGTGAAGCTTATTTTTATTTTTTGTACATGGCAGAAAATGTGGGAGAGGAAAAGGAATTCCAGGTTTCTGTGTGATTATGTGTTTGTTTGCTAATTAATAAAATGCTATTTTTTTGAGGTGTTTCAGGGAGGACTTTGATTCCAGCTCGTGGAGTTGTTTTCTGCTTTTAATGCTTAGTTACAGCATTGTTAGACTCTTCTCCGGTAAACAACTGCATATCAAAGTGTCTCAGTGACAGAATTTCCAAGAAATTCCATGGAGGATGGATGGTCTTAGTTGGAAAGTCATTTAATGGCTTTTAGGCTGTGAGTAGATGATCATGGTGCTTAAGCAACCAACTGAGTGAAGACTGAGAATGCATGAACAGTTTTGGAGTTGGCTTCAAATAAAATGAATAATAAATTGGTTTTGACACATTGTAATAGTACACATAATTATTATTGGTCTTCTTGATAACAGTTCACGTAGTAACTGGCTATAACTAGTAATAACCAGTATTACTTATGCCTGGACACAGAGCAGACATATATGGGGGTAGTTTTAAGAAGGAAGATATCAAGAAATGTAAGAGAAAGGATGGTTTGTGACAAGAGAAAGGTTAGTGGGAGGTGGACACTCTTCCTCTTCCATTTCCTAACCAGCTTTTTCTGGTGCTGGAAGCCAAGAGTGCCTTGTCCCCCCAGTCAAGACAATCTAACCAGTCCCCACTCTCCAGGGCCAGCAAATCTGCCAGCCAAATTCTATCAGTTGGAGAGGGTGGACAATATCATCATTTGGGGTTCCCTGATCTCCTCAAAGGTCTTCCAAGACTTTATGCATGGCCCCACCCAAAGCTATTCTGCTTCTGCAACAAGAGAGAAGGAGGCTGAAGACTACAGAAACTTCACAAATTATGATTATCTGCACTCATCTGAAGTCGAAAGGGGCAAGTCTGTGTTCATAGAGATGTAGGAATCTTGCACTGGATGTTGACCTGAGCAGCATTGTACAAGACATCTACATATCCTATGTTTTCAAAGGTGAAACAATGCAGAATGTAGGACCATAAGAAACCCAAAGGGTTATAAACCATGATAACAAAATATCAAATTCACTGCCATATCTTCCAAACCCAGAAAATTGCCTCAGTAAATATTCATTAAATGAATTTTGGGTAAATATTCTTATTTCACAAATATTTAAAACTGTATCCTAAATCTATTTGTCCTCTGTATTTTCAAACATAAGGAAATAAGCACCTATAGCTAATTGGAGGAATAGGACAGGGAGAGCAGTGAGAGAAAGCACATCACTCCCATAAAACATTCATCGTAGACGTTAGCAAAATCTTCATTCAGATTTCAGTTCCTTTAATCACCAGTTGTGTGACATTGGGCAGATTCCTTAAATTTAGGCCAGAGTGTCTCCATTTTTAAAATCTGGGTAATAATACCTACCTCATATAATTGTTGTGAAAAGTAAATAAAATTTATGGGAACCTGCTTAGTAAATTCTAAGCGACAATTCAAATGTATGTTGCTATTATTAGTACTAATAGCAGTAGTAATAAAATATTAACAATAAGAGCATTACCAGGAAGTAGGGTCTATGGAGGAAGTCATGAGTGGAATGTTTGTATGGAAGTATGGGCTTTGGGCCTCTGGATGTATAGGAAGGCACGAGGCTCCAAAAAGTAGAATAATACTGATGGCTACCTTTTTAAAGTACAGTGTGCCAGGCATTTTGTATAAACTATTCTGAAGACTCACCAACACTGAGCTAGATATTACTATTTTCATTTTAAAGATGAGAAATTTGAAGCCGAGCCTGATTATCAAAGCTATTCTAGGTCATACTGTTTGTTAGTGTCAGAGCTGGATTTGATTTCTGGTCTGTTCATATGGTGATCCTGCCTCTCCAGGATTCAACATAGAATCAACAGTTCCCTAAATGACAACTGAGCTCTATCCAGTTTGAATGCTTCAAAAGGCTAGGTCTATTACTCAGTAAGACACTGCGAGTCTATATGGAGTAGCAAGGCAGGTGTTGAGAGCAAGCCACCATAGTGAGCTTGCTCTGTCTCGGGGCTGAGGAACAGAAAAGGAGGCTCTGCTATGTCTGACTTATCTTTGAGCAACACAGAATTGATGTGTTGAGATACCTAGGTATCTCTGACCTGTAGAAGTGCATGTGAGAGGAGCCCAGCATGACCCTTCCTGGTGTCTGTGGTCGATATGCTACCCTATAGAAGGTGGCCATTTATTGAATTCCTATTCCACTCAACTTCAGTTCATTTCACTTTAGAGAGATTGCAACATGCTCTTGCTTCTTAAACTGAGCTTTCTCTGGTGTTGCTGTGTGACTGACTCTTTGTTAGGCTTTATTAGAAATTCAGATGATATTGATTTTTAATAGATCCATGGGATTTGAGAACAATTGGAGAGAGCACAGCTGAGGAGAGGTTAAATTTTTCCTAAAATCAAGTTGTCAGTGTTAAATTCCTCATCCCCTGGTAATGAACATAATCATGGAAATAATCTATGTCATTTTCATTCACTTATTCATTCATTCATCAAATATTTATTAAAAGCCTACTGTGTATTAGGGTGCATACTTAGTGCTAGATTTTATAGATAAATGTATAAACAATGCCTGTCCTAGATAGTGAAGTAGAGAGCCTGAGGTAGCATTCAGATTAGTCTGGAAAATAAATGCTCAAGAAGCTTTTGCAAACATTGCATTTGTTTTGCTCACATATGTAGCCTATCTCCATTGCCTTAGCACTGAATCTGGCTTAGCAAGTACCTGAGATGTTTTGGGAATTGACTTAATATTTCTAATATTGTATTATTATAATATCATACATTATTAATATTTTTAATTACATGATCAAGTAGCCAGAATGAGTTAATTTAACTCATAAGTCCTTTTTACTCCCTTTAGTGAGCTAGAAATTTTTGGTTGCCAAAATCAACCTGGTAGCCAAATGTTTAAATTCTGGTAATTAATGATTTTGCTTAGTCACAGGTTTGATGAATGATCTATTTTTAATAAAAGCAGAAGGCTCATTACAAGCTCAGTAAATCTATTGACAGTTTTAAGACATTAAGCCAAGTTGCTTAGGAAAATTTCCCAGCAAATGAGATCTGTTAGATTTTATAATATTCTTACAAGGTGACTAGGAAAATAACTAAAAATTATATCTATTTTGAAATTTAAAATATAAATTACCTGAAAAGATATTAGGTTATAGGGGATTGATTAGATATTTTGTGGCATTTTTTTTAATGATTCAAAAGAGTAGTAGAAGTTAATTTCTCACAAAGTCAAATTATAGTTCTAAAAGTAGAAATAATAGTTACCATTTGTTTACTAATTTCTTTTAGAGTTGACTTGCATCTATTTTGGGATTATTTTAGTTACCCCTCCCTTTTGAAATTCAAACTCTAAATTTAACACTATACCTAAACATAGTGTTTATGAAATGGATTAAATCTTATGGAATGTTCCAGTGCTATCTGAAACCACAGCAAGTACTAGAGGTTTTATGTTTGAAAAGTATTTTAATCAATGAAGGATTTGGAATTATTGCCAGCTGAGTCCTGAATCTTTAGGCATAAGAACACATTATCCAGATGTTTATAAATTGCCATTTTACTAATGTCAACCACTTTGATTCCGTGGTTAAGAAAAATATATATTTGCCTACTTCAAAGTACCAGATGAAAGTATTTTACATCAGCTAAATATTATACTTGAGCTGCCCAACAGTCCTTCACCCTCACCCCTTCTGCCTTAAAAGGATGTATTCCTATCATCGCTTATTTTCCTCATGACATATGACGAGAATGCAGTCTGTTTTGTGGAATTTCATGTGAACATTTAGTCCTTGGTATTCTTCTTATACCTCCCCCAGCTCTTCTATTTTCTCTAAAATATATTCTGTCTTTGAAATAAAAGTTTAATTTTTTTTTAATTTCTAGAGCCAGATTATTAATTGAAATTATGCAAAATGAATGGAGGAACACATACTAATTTCCCAAAACTCAGCAGCAAAATCTAATCCTTTGAAAAATCTCTCTGCTTAACTCATCAGTATTAATCAGTTTAAGATGACTTAAAAAGGTATATTGGGAGAAATAAATAGAAAAACAGAATTGAATAAGGCAGTATTAAAGCTAACATTTTATATTCAGGTTCAAGACTTAAAAAAAACATTTACCTTTTCATCTATTTTTTAATCATTTTTTATTAAATAATTTTACATATATACTATTGGTGTTGGAGTATATGAACAATTTGAAACATGTTTTAACCATTTTCTTGTGTCATTACTCTTCAAAATATGGTGTTTAATGGCTGCAGAATTATTTGTGATGACTTTACCATCCTTTATTTGGTCTTTCCTATCTTTTTATGGTGCCCCATCTCAGTCCCATGGTGATTCGCATCCACCCTTTGTCTTTATTGAGTCGCTCTTGGCTCCCTATGGTGCTGGTCACCTGATATTTCTGGCTCTTCACCTTCTGTACACAAAATAGCACTTTCTGACTTCATTGAGTTTGGTGAGACCATGTGACTTTTTCTAGTCAATGAGATGTGAACATTTAATTTATTGATTGATTAATGAGATCTTCCAGAGTACCAAAGTAACTGGCAGTGTTCTAGAGACTGGCCACTCCATTAGTCAAGAGAGAGAGGGTATGGCCAAGGTGAGCACCCAGAAGACCTGGGATGAATAGGTAATGTGAGTAAAAAATAATATTTTATTGTTTGAGGAGTTCTGGTCAAAGATGGCAATGTAAGCTCACAAACTCATTCCCTCCCACATACATACCAAATCAACAGCACATGTCGTTCAATTCTCTCTGAAAGAAATCTTGAAACTAGCTCAGCAACTCTTACATATCAAATGAACAAGTAGATACTAACACTGAATGGATAGGAAAGGCTGAGGCTCACTCTGGGCTGCTGCCACCCAGAAGACACACCCCTGATTGCCTGATGGCCACCAAGGATTGCATTTGCCAGTTTTAAAGAAGTGTAGAAAAACAAAGGAACAGTTCTTAATCATTAGTAATCTCCCCAGGACTGAGTCCCGAAGAAGCAGACAGAAACACCAGTCTACCAGTCTTCTCCTAAAAGAAGTCTATTTGCATACTTCAAAAGCTATTGCCTGAAGGTCTGATTTTTTTTTAAAAAATTAAAAAAATTTTATTTACAGTTGGACAATGCTATTATATCAGTTTCAGATGTACACCATAGTGATTAGACATTTATATAACTTACTAAATGATCACCCCGATAAATCTAGTACCTATTTGACACCATACACAGTTATTACAGTATTATCGACTATATTCTTTATGCCATAGTTTACATACCCATAATTATTTTGTAACTACTAATTTGCACTTCTTAATCCCTTCTCTTTTTCTTCTCATCTCTGTAACTCCCTCTCATCTGGCAAGCATCAAAATGTTCTCTGTATCTACAAGTTTATTTGTTTTGTTTCTTTGTTTATTTTGTTCTTTAGATGCCACTTGCAAGTGAAATCATGACATTTGTCTTGCTCTGTCTGACTTTCTCCACTCAGCAAAATACCCTCTGGGTCCATCCATGTTGTTGTGGATGCCAATATTTCATTCATTTTATGGCTGAATAATATTTCATTGTATATATGTACCACCTCTTATTTATCCATTAATCCATTGAAGGACACCCAGGTTGCTTCCATATCTTGGGTATTGTAAATAATGCTTCAATGAATGTATGGATTCACATGTCCCTTTGAAGTAGTGTTTTGGGTTTCTTCGGATAAATACCCATAAGTGGGTTAACTGGGGCCTTCTTTATCTCTTGTTATAGTCTTTGTTTTAAAGTCTATTTTGTCTGGTCTGAGTATTGTTACCCCAGCTTTTTTGTTTTGTTTCCATTATCATGAAACATCTTTTTCCCACCCCTTTACCTTCAGTCTGTTTGTGTCTTTCAATCTGAAGTAAGTCTCTTGTAGGCAGCATATGTAAGGTTCTTGTTTTCTTATCTATTCAGCCACCCTATCTTTTGATTGGAGCATTTAATACATTTACATTTAAAGTAATTAATGATAGATATGTAGTTATTTCTATTTTATTCATATATTTTATTTATTTTTTCTTCTTCTTAAAGAAGTCCCTCCAATGTTTTCTATAATATTGGCTTGATGCTGATGAATTCCTTTAGATTTTTCTTGTCTGGGAAGCTCTTTATCTCTCCTTTAATTTTAAATGATGACTTTGTCGGGTAGAGTAATCTTGGTTGTAGGTCTTTGCTTTCCATCATTTTGAATATTTTCTGCCAATCCCTCTGGCCTGCAAAATTTCTGTTAAGAAATTAGTTAACAGTGTTATGGGAGCTCCCTTTTCTCTTGCTGCTTTGAAGATAACTGTTTGTCTTTAACTTGTGGCATTTTAATTATGATGTATCTTGGTGTGAGCCTCTTTGGGTTCATCTTGTTTGGGATTCTCTGTGTTTCCTGGGCTTGTGTGTCTATTTCCTTCAGCAGGTTAAGGAAGTTTTCAGTCATTATTTCTTGAAATAGGCTTTTAATTCCTTGCTCACTCCCTTCTCCTTCTGGTATTCCTATGATGAGAATGTTGTTGTGCTTGATGTTGTCCCAGGGGCCCCATAAACTATCCTCATTTTTCTGGATTTTTTTTCTTGTTGCTGTTTTGATTGAGTGTCCTCCACAAACCCATCCTCTAAATCACTGATTCAATCCTCCAACTCATCCACTTGGTTGATTTCCTCTAATGTACCTTTCATCTCAGTTATTGTATTCTTCATTTCTGACTGGTTCCCTTTTATGTTTTCCATCTCCATTTTTATGTTTTCTATCTCTTTGTTAAAGTTCTCACTGAGTTCATCTACTCTTTCCCTAAGTTCATTGAGCAGCCTTATAACCAGTGTTTTGAACTTTGCATCTATTAGATTGCTTGTCACCATTTTGTTTATTTATTTATTTCTGGAGCTTCGTTCTGTTCTTTCATGTGAGACATGCTTCTTTACCTCCCCATTCTGGCTGCTTCCCTGTGTTTGTTTCTGTGGATTAGGTAGAGCTCCTAAGTCTTCTGGTCTTAGTAGAGTGGCTTTATGTAGTTGGTGTCCTGTGGGGACCAGTGACACAGTCTTCCCTGGTCACCCAAGTGAGGTACTTAAGGTGTGTTCCTCATATTGGTTGTGTGTGCCCTCCAGATGTAGTTGAGCCTTGGTTGCTGTTTGCACTTTGATGGGAGGCTAATTGATCTTTGAGCTAATTGGTTGTGAGGATTGACCAGTGACGGGCCAGCCCTATGGAGCAGGATTTACTTTAGCAGGGCTCTGGGGCCTGCCCAGTCTGCCCTTTGGGTATGTCCTCCTCAGATGCAGCCCTGGGTCGTGCTCCGGCTCCATCACCGGTAAAAGCAGGCCACTGGGTGTGCCGGCCCAAGGGCCTTCTTGGAAGGGTCCAGCTGTAGGCCAAGTTCAGCTGTAGCCCATGCAGTTTCAGAAACACCTGGTAAGAGTTACCAAGCAATCCTCGATGGTTCCTGCTTGTGCTGGGCTTAAATGTGTCTTGAAAAGCTAAGCCCGAAACCAAAACTGGCTGCCACTAGTGCCAGGCTTGGGGCTGCTCAGCAAGAGATACAGAGCATGCTGAGGGCAGATGCTGCTTGTTTGGGTTTTGCAAACATTTGAGAGATTTTAGGATATTCCTTAGCATGAGTTGAGACTGGCCATTTGTATGGAATAAACCATTAGAGGCAGCTCGAGTGGGCCTGCAAGTTGGGAGGGGCAGGGTCTCAGGGAATTCCCTGGGCAGAAGTTAATGGAGACTCCGATATGGTGGCCACCTGTGTCTGCTCGCTAGGAGAAGGGAAGGATCAACCAAGGAACAATGGATATTTCCAGCACTTCTTTCTGGGAGAAAGCTGCCTCTTCAGCCTTTGTCCTGAAGCCTGACAACTCAATGTCTCCTCATACGTCCCTGAGCAGCTATTTTAGTGCTGGAGCTCAGAGTGAGTGAGTCTGTCAGTGAGTAAGTCCTTTGAGAGGAATGTCTGCAACTTCCGCAGCCCTCTGTCTCGGCCACAATCTCCACTGTTTTTTCATAGCCAGAGGTTGTGGGGACTTCTCTTCCCAGCACTGGAACCCTGGGCCTGGTCCCCTTGTTGGGTTCCCTTGCTCCTCAGGGCAAGGAAGGGGCTTTGCAGCAAAGATAACCTTCTCAATTCTCGACTGCCACACACTGTTGTAGGTTTGGTTGTTTCGTGTCTCCACCCCTCCTACCAGCCTCTGCTTATGTATGTCCCCAGTTGTAGGACTTCTGTTTAGCCAGACCTCAGTCAACTCCAGTTATGGTTGCTCTGTAGTTTCATTATAATTTTGACTGTTTCCAAAAATCAATTCTAATTTTAAAATGCCAAATTTTGCCCCTATTTAGACCATTTGGAAGACTGCCAAATGCTCTGAAGGCAATTGTAGGGGAAAAAGTTCCAAAAATGTTTAGGGCAATAGGCAATTACTACTATAATGGTGCAGCTTTCCACAGTGATGGCTTTGGAGTGATAACACTCCTTTCATTATGTGAGTTTGAGTAGTTTTGTTACTATATTCATTATGTCTATAATTCTCTAGTCACATTTTGCATAAAACTAATATTGTTCCAAGTAAATGTCGGTTTTTTGAGAGCAAGGACTGATTCTTTCACAGGACCTCTATTAGTCTCTGCACATAGTATATACCTGTGCATACTTGTGATTGATTTCTAGAAATGAATACTCTGTTGAGAATATACTTCTTTCATTGACAAGGACCTATCTTTGAATAAACCCTTTCTTGTAAAGGCTTGACCTCTCCAACACTCAAGACCAACAATATCTGCATCACCTGGGAATTTGCTAAAAATGCATATTCCTGGCCCCACCTTGAACCTACTGAATCAGAAATTCTAGATATTGAGGTCAATGATCTGTGTTTTAGAAAGCTCTCATGTTATTCTGAAACATAGTATATGATCAATAAATAGTAAAGTTTGTCTGGAGAAAAACAAAATAAAGTTCAAGGAGATAATACCATGATGAGAGAAATTTGGTCTCAGAGGCTACAGGTTAGTAAAATTCAATAAATGTTTTCTGAGCATGTATTATGGATAAAAAATTGTGCTGTAACACTGGATGCACAAAAGCAAAATAGATGATGTCTTTGCTTTCACGGAGCCTATGGTGTAGAAGAGATAAAGATGTGTAGTAGGTATAAAATGTGTAAATAAATGCAGTGCTCTGGGATACTTTAGTATAGAAGTGTATGCAAAATATGGGTGATGATAATAAGTACCATGTATAAGTCACATGTTATCTGTCAGGTATGGTGCAAGTGCTTTCCATCACAATATATCATTTCAGTCTGCCTATCAGAAAGAATATAAAAGATTAAAAGGTGCTAGGTTCCCTTGAGCCTGGAAAAATTAAAGCTTGGTCTTAAAATTCAGTATTTCTTGCTCAGAGCATTTGAGCTATTCGTGAACTCTGTGTTTGTTAGTTCGCTACAGATATGGGTATATGGGCATCTGTCTCAGAAGTGATATGCAGATTAAATAAGATAACATATAATTGCATAGCTCAGTATATGTCTTAAATATTCAAAAGGTAGTAATTACTATTATTGCTATTTAGAGCAATCATCACCATCATCATCATCACCACCATTATCAAGATCATTTTCATTGTTACTAGCATGATTGGTGGCAATATAATATAGATTCTACGTAGGTTAAGAGGATGGATAAAAGCCAGACTTTCAGTGTTATGGCTTTGTCACCTTCTAGCCATTAGACTATGGGCTTAGCCTCTCAGTGCTTCAATTTCCTCATCTGTAAAGTGGGGACAATAAGAGTCCTTACTTCGTAGGGTTGTAGTGACTGGCAAATGAATTAATGCAGGTAAAACATTCAGAACTCGACCAGCCCTGTGGCAAATGCTCAGTAAGTGCTATTATTATCAAGTTCTTTGGCATGTTCCATGGACTACTTTGTCAGAGAGTTTAAGCTTTCTTTTTGGTATTTTGTGATTTTGATGGAAGGGTTTATGTTTTAGGAGTTTGTGGAACAAGAATATCAACTTTCCTTAAATCTGTAGTGTGCAAAAACTTATCTGAGTAAAAGGTCTTTTCATGATGCCTAAAAATAAGAAAAAAAAGCTGATGTTAAGGTAAAGTTTTAAAAAGGCCAAAGAAAGGAAACTTTTAAATCAAAGGACAGGACATTCACTTTTATTTAATGGAAATGTATTATTTAAGCAAATTTACTAATAATGATGTACATACAGATGCTGTGGTAGACATTATTTTCCTCCTTCGAAGTAACTGAGTGCTGATTTTCTATCTGTGCCAGCAGTCTCTTTCAGAATTTATTCTGTGCCCTGTATATCATTGTGGGATGGAGATCTCATATATGACTTTTCTGAAGATTAGAAGACTAAAACATGAACTTATTGCCTCAGAGGCTGAGAAGATGTACACAAATGTGAATAAACAGTTAAAACACTACCAAATGTACAGGAAAAGTCCTTGAACACAAATGCGATTGACATCAAGAAAATATTAGTTTTGTAATTCTGCCTAGATGGCCCATTGATGGACCAACACGGCAGAGGGATTCAGCTGCAAGTATTTTGTATAATTGATGGGAAAAATTTTTCAACAGATATTTTTCTATTAATTTGCCACAGGTGCTCAAATTCCTGTGACCTAGAATTTTAAGAATTCAAATTGCTACTGTTACAGCTTCAGGGACTTTGAAGAATTTAATTCTGTTTATTGGTAATGCTACAATTGACATGATTACAGTTTAACAGGATTACTATAGTATCTCAGAGAATCAAGTGAATATTAGGTAAATTTACATCACTCCAAATTCATGCTCAGTCTTATCATGTGCATACTGTGTTTAGTTCTTTTAACTTAAAATTATTTCATTTACATGTTTCCATGTATTGCTTTTGGCTATTTACTTGTCTTGTCAGTCTTTCCTTTTCTTGCTACCTCTCTCGAAGTTCCTCTGCTGGATTGTGACTAGAATTTCATATTTATACACAGAGATGCAGGGAACATCTTAGTATAAATTGTTTTTTTCTCTTATTTTATAATAATGCTAAGAAGTTTGTTCTTCAAAGGAGAATAAGCAAACAAAATAAGACTTTTTATAGTTTTTGCTGCATATTGAGAGATCACACTCTAGAAATATCAAACTAATTTACAGTACCATCCACATGAGATATATGTATATTTTCCCCCACAGTTTATACAATATTGGATTTTATTTTAATTTATGTATGTAATGGCTTTTCACAATACAAATAACTTAAATTAGCATCTTAACCATTTTAAGTGTACAGTTCATTGGTATTAAATACATTTGGGTAACCATCGGAAATACTTATCTCCATAACTCTTTCCAACTTGTAAAACTGAATCTCTATACTCATTGAAAAATTATTCCTTATTTCCCCTCCCCCCAGCCCCTGGAAAACACCACTCTATGTTTTCATCTCTATGATTTTGACTAAATACGTCACATAAGTGGAATCACATTGTATTTGTCTTTTTGTGATTGTCTTATTTCACTTAGCATAA
Source organism: Pteropus medius (assembly GCF_902729225.1). Lineage (NCBI taxonomy): Eukaryota > Metazoa > Chordata > Mammalia > Chiroptera > Pteropodidae > Pteropus > Pteropus medius. The sequence continues at coordinate 24,066,095 of NW_024354502.1, read as the reverse complement.
TTCTCTCAATGTTCATCTGTGTTATAGCTTATGTCAGAATTTCCTTCCTTTTTGGGCTGAATAATATTCCATTGTATGTGTGTATCACATTTTGCTTATCCATTCATCCATCAGTGGAACCTGGGGTGAATGGTGAACACATTTTAGCTATTGAGAATAATATTGTTATGAACATGATGTACAAATATCTCTTTGAGATCCTGCTTTTAATTATTTTGGGTATATGCCCAGAAATGTAATTGCCAGATCATATGGTAAATATTTTTTCAAATTTGAGGGTAACCACCATACTGTTTTCCAAAGAGGCTGTACCATTTTATGCTCTCACCAAGTGTACAAGTGTTCTAATTTTTCCATGTCTTTGCCAAAACTTATTTTCTATTTTTTGATAGTAGACATTCTAATAGATGTGAAGTGGTATCTCATTGTAGTTTTGATTAGCGTTTTCCTAATAATTAGTGATGTTGAGCATCTTTTCATGTGCTTATTAACCATTTGTATATCTTCTTTGAAATATCTATTCAAGTCCTTTGCTCATTTTTGAATGAGGTTGTTTGGCTTTTGTTGTTGAGTATTTGGAGTTCTCTGTTTTTTCTGGATGTTAATCCCTTATCAGAAATATGATTTGCAGGCATATTCTTTCCATTCTGTCTGTTGCCTTTTTGCTTGTTGATATTGTCTTTTGATGTACAAAATTTTTCTAATTTTCATGAAGTCTAACTTGTCTATTTTTTCTTTTGCCTGTGTCTTTTCTGTCATATCCAGGCAATAATTATTTAAATCCAATGACATGTAGTTTTTCCCTATGTTTTCTTCTAGAAGTTTTATAGTTTTAGGTCCTATATTTTAGTGTTTGATACATTATTAGTTAATTTTTATGTGTGATGTTAGGTAAGGGTCCAGCTTCGTTCCTTTGCATGTGGATATCTAGTTTTCCCAGCACCATTTATTGAAGTCTCTCCTTTCCCCACTGAATGGTCTTTGCACTCTTATGAAAAAATCTCACATATGTGAGGGTTTATTTCTGGGCTCTCTATTCTGTTCCATTGGTCTATACGTCTGTCTTTATACAAGTATAACACTGCTTTGATTATGATAACTTTGTAGTAAGTTTTGAAATCAGGAAGTATGAGTCCTTCAACTTTGTTTTTCTTTTTCAAGATTGTTTTTGCTATTCAGAGTCTCTTGAGATGCCATACAAATTTTAGAGTGGGTTTTTCTGTTTCTGCAAAAAATGTCATTGGGATTTTGATAGGAATTGCACTGAATCTGCAAATTGCCTTGAGTAATATTGACATCTTAACAATATTGTCTCCTAATCCATGAAGATGGAATGTATTTCTATTTATTTGTATCTTCTTTAATTGCTGTTAGCAATGTTTTGTAGTTTTCATTATACAAATCTTTCACCTCTTTGATTAAGTTAATTCCTAAGTATGTCATTCTCTTTGATACTATTGCCATGGAATTGTTCTTGTAATTTCCTTTTCGGATCGTTCATTGTTTGTGTATAGAAATGCAACTGATGTTTGTGTGTGTGTGTGTGTGTGTGTGTGTGTTTGTGTGTTGGCTTTGTATCCTGCTACTTTGATGAATTCATTTATTCTAATAATTTTTTTGTGGAGTCTTAGAGTTTCCTATATATAACATCATATCACCTGTGAGCAGAGATGATTTTACTTCTTCTTTTCTAATTTAGATGACTTTTATTTCTTTTTCTTGTCTGATTGCTCTGGCTAGAACTTCTGGTGCTATGATGAATAGAAGTTGCAAAACTGAGCATCTTTGTCTTGCTTCTGACCTTAGAGGAAAAGCTTTTCATTTTTCAGTAGTGAGTATGATGTTTGCTGTGGTTTTTTATATATAGCTTTAATTATGTTGAGGTAGTTTCCTTCTATTTCTACTTTGAAGGAGAGTTTTTTATCATGAAAGGGTCTTAAAATTTGTCATATAATTTTCTTCATCAATTAAGTTGACCACATGGTTTTCTTCCTTCATTCTGTTAATGTGATCTGTTACATTGATCAATTTTTGTATTTTGAACTATTCTTGCATTCCAGGAATAAGTCTCACTTAGTCATGGTGTATAATCTTTTTAACACACTGCTGAATTTTGTTTGCTAGTATTTTGTTGACGTTTTTTTCACCAATGATCATAAGGCATATTGGTCCATAGTTTTCTTTCCTTGTAGTGTCTTTGACTAGCTTTGATATTAGGGAAATGCTGGCTTCATATAATGAGTTCGAGAGTATTCCCTCCTTTTCAGTTTTTGTAAAAAGTTTGAGAATCGTTTGTGTTAATTCTTCTTTAAATGTTTGATAGAATTCACTGTAGAAGCTATTAGGTTCAGAGATTTTCTTTGTAGGGAGATTTTTGGTTTCTGATTCAGTTTCCTTACTAGTTACAAATGTATTCAGATTTTCTATTTCTTCATGGTTTAGTCTTTTTAGATTTTGTGTTTCTAGAAATTTTTTCCATTTTATCTAGGTTATCTATGTAATTTGTTAGCATATAATTGTTAATACTATCCTCTTAATGATTTCTTTTATTTCTGTGACATTGGTAGTAATGTCCTCACTTTCATTTCTGATTTTAATAATTTAAGTCTTTACTAACTAACTAAAAGTTTATTGATTTTGTTGATCTTTTCAAAGAATAAACTTTTGTTTTCATTAACTTTCTCTGTTGCTTTTCTATTGTTTCATTTATCTCTGCTCTAATCATTATTTCCTTCTTTCTGCTTGCTTTGGGTTTAGCTCGTTCTTTTCCTAGTTTGTTAAGTTGCAGATATGGATAGTAGATTTGAGATTTTCCCTGTTTTTTAATATAAGCATTTATAGCTATAAATATCCTTCTTAGCACTGCTTTTGTTGCATCTCATACGTTTTGGTGTGTTGTGTTTTTGTTTTTATTCATCTTTAAATATTTTATAATATTCTCTGATTTCTTCTTTGATCCAGTGGTTAGAGTGTGCTGTTTAATTTCCATAAATTTGTGAATTTTCAAGTTTGTGTTTTGTTATTTATTTCTAACTTTATTTTATTGTTGTCAGCGAAGATACTTTGAGGGATACTTTATATTTAAACCTATTGAGATTGAGTTTGTGGTCTAACATATTGTCTATCCCGAAAAATGTTCCATGCGTGCTTGAGAAGTATGTATATATTGTTGAGTAGAGTGGTCTATGTATGTTTGTTAGATCAAGTTGGTTGATTGTGTTAAGTCCTCTGTTTCCTTCCTTATCTTCTGTCTCGTTCTGTTTATTATTGAGAATTACTATTGAGTCTCAAATTATTACTGTGGAACTAACTGTTTCTACCTTTAAGGCTATCATTTTTTGCTTCATAATTCATGGTCTGTCATTAGGTGCATAAATGTTTATAACTGTTATATCTTGCTGTACTGATCCCTTTATTAATATGGAATGTCCTTTTTTTTGTATCTTGTAAACTTTTTTTGACTTAAAGTCTATTTTATCTGATATTTATATAGTTGCCACCAGTTCTCTTGTTACTATTTGCATGGAATATCTTTTTCCATCCTTTTACTTTCAATATATTTGTGTCTTTGGCTTTAAAGTGAGTCTCTTGCAGATAGTATACACTTGGATCATTTACAAAACCCACTATGCCAAGCTCTGTTTTTAGATTAAAGAGCTTAATACATTTACATTTAAAGTAATTATTGATAATTAGGGGTATAATTTTGTCGTTTGGCTATTTGTTTTCTTTATGCCTTTTAGCATTTTGTCCTTCATTTCCTGCATTACTGTTTTTTTTTTTGTTTAGTTGTTTTTTATATAGTAGAATGTTTATGGTTTTTTCTCATGTTTTTCCTTTGTTTATATTCTAGAGCTATTTTCTTTGTCATTATTATGGGAATTTCATTTAACATACTAAAGTTATAACACTCTTAAGTTGAATTTATACCAGCTTAACTTCAATAACATAAAAAAACTTTGCTCCTTTACAGTTCGATCACCATCCTTTTTGGTCATTGATATCACAAAATTATATCTTCATACACTACGTGCCTCCCAAACATTAACTAATAATTATTTTAAATGCATTAGCCTCTTAAATCATGTAGAAAACAAAAAGTAGAACTACATTGATGTAACAAAATAACTTTTATAATAGCTATTTCTTTATTTTTATTGAGATCTTTATTTCTTTATATGGCTTTCAATTACTGTCTAGTGTCCTTTTGTTTTACCCTGCAGAACTCCTTGAGTATTTCTTTCATATAGGTTTACTATGTCATCTTCCCAGAGTTCTCTATAATGGCTTCCTTTAGTAATTTTAATTTGGATTTATTTACTTGATATGAAGCTGTATGTCTGTATAAGGAAATTTTAATATTTATAATTGTTAAATATGTAGTACACTGATTTGTCTACTTTGGTCATTGCAAATGTCGGAAATATATTTGGCTGCTAAAAAAGGGAAATTTGATTAATGGTGGCTGTTTTAGACAGGGTTATCTAAAAAAAAGAGAACCAATAATATGTACATACATAAAAAGGTATTTATTATGAATAATTAGCTCATGATTATGGAGGCTATGAAATCCCAAGATCTGTAGCCGAAGACTTAGGAGAGCTGATGATGTAGTTCCAGTCCACATCCAGAGGCCTGGGAACTAGGAGAGCCAATGGTGTAAGTTCCAGTCTGAAAGGAGAAGACCAGTGTCTTAGCTCAGACAATGAGACAGCAGGAATTCCTAATTACTCAACATTTTTGCTCCACTCATGTTTCATTGATTGGATGAAACCTGACTAGGACAGAAATGGGTATACAGGGGAGTGAGTCTCTCCTTTGACCCAATGGTTTACAGAGGAATGGCCATTTGAATTGAACCTTGAAGGAAAATGCCCAGGCATTGCATGAGAGAGTGAACAGTTCAGATGGAGGCAGCAGCATGTATCAAGGCTCCATGTGGTAAAGGGAAAGGCATCGTTTGAGGATGGTAAGAAGTCAATGTGAGTGAGGTGTATTTGTGTTTATGTACAGAGAGTGGTAGAGGATGAGAAAATAAATTAATCAGGGCCAGATTACAAAAGATTTTATGAACCATACTTAGATTTGAAACTTACTTTCTGGCTGTAGAAAGATCTCTACATTACATAGGTGGGAAATACTATTGCTAGCCTTATTTTGGTCCTCCTTAAAGAAGAGTGAATTAACATTTTATAAAATGTATTTCTCAGATAAGTGTATGAGATGATAAAAGTGTTACATGAAAAAGGGGTTCTACAGTCAGTTAAGGTTGGGAAATGCTTAGTAAACATGTTTCTTAAATATATTACTTGTCAGAGCCTACCATAGGCTAATGGGCTTCTCAAAATGGTGCAGTAGTGCCCAGTGTTTTGTGACTTTATTTAACCATGGAAACGTCTCTCCCATGTAGTTTCTTAGGCCTAGTATTCTGTGGAACACACGTTGAAAACATGGTTCTCTTGTTTCTCCTTCAATATTTAGCTGATGCTTTGCTTTTAAAATTATTTTCCTCATGTTGAGAAAGAAACCAATCACCAGTTTTTCCGGAGTTTTAATCAATCAAGTGTCTTTATTTTGTTTCCCTTCCAATAAAATGGGCTGTTTAGTTTGTTCAGGCTGTTATTAAAAAAAAATCATAGACTGGGTAGCTTATAAACAACAAATATTTATTTCTCACAGTTCTAAATTCTGGGAAATCCCAGATCTCGGTGTTGGCAGATTTGGTGTTTGTTGGGAGCCTGATTTCTTAAATTGCTGTCTTTTCACAGTAATCTCACATGGTGGAAGGGGCGAGGGATCTCCCTGGAGCCTTTTTTATAAGGGTACCAATCCTACTCAAGAGGGCTCTGTCCTCATGACCTAATCACTTCCCAAAGGCTCCACCTCCTAATACTGTCACCATGGTGGTTAGGATTCCAACATATGATTTGGGAAGGGGTACACACACATTCAGTCCCTAGCATGTGCTATGAGCTTTATGTTAGTTCTGTTCTAACAGGAGGATGTTGGGGCTCTGAGGTTAATTAGAGAGTGACATAGTTTAACAGAGTTAATAATAGAAATTTAGGATATTTTGAGTGAGAAGACAGTGCTCTGGGTTAGATGATATTTAAATACATTTCAGTTCAGTTAGTCAGAATTGTATCCCACTGGGGCTTAAACTGAGAACAATATTCAGTTGGTAATATAGACAGAGCATTTCATTGATTAAGGTTACCATCTTCATTTCCTAAATGATTTTATGTTCTATATCTTATTTATATTTATCATTTTTATTAAATAAATTATTCATTTTAACACTATTGTTGTTCTAAGTTAAGTTTTTGTTTTTGCTTAATACACAAACAAATCTTTCTTTTAAAAATTTTAGAGATTAGAGAAGAAAATAAGGAAGAAAAGCCAAAAGTAAGATGAAACTAGTATAAGCTAGCAGTAATTGTAACATACAGAAGAATGAAGTCAAAATGGAAAAAAAGACCAAATATATTTTGTGATGTTTACTTTAAGTTAAAAATATATAATAATAAAAACTAACATTTATGCTATATTTTATAGATGACAAAATATTAAATATAAAAATTTTAGCTATTTTTAATTCTCTTATATTTATTTCATAGGCAGTTATCTTCTTATACTTTTGAATCTCCTTTACATTACTGTGTTTTAGAGAAAAAGACAAAAGTCCTTCCTGTATAGTGTGGATATTAAAATCACAGTTTTATTTCTCTAAGCATTTTGACCATCTTCCTTCTTTCTCATACTCTCGTGGAGTTGGCTGGGTCCCTCTATTTTGGAAGAAGGTATATCTGATACTGTGCTTGTAATAGGCTCCTTACTGGGATCTATAGGTGAAGATAAGATATTAAACACATTGGTTAAATTTCGTTCACAGAATCTGTCATCAATGTGGAATAGAATTCAAGAATTTGACTTTTTCCTGTCTCTCTTATGCTATTTCAACTAAATCACAGAAATTGAAAATGACATTTAGTCCTACCTTTTCTCTCTTGTTCAGGTTTTTTTTCACTTGTGGGAGTTGGAAATATTTGAATGTTTTCCTTTTGTGAAATTGTGATGTAAATGAATCCTTTTGCTTTTGTGTCATTAATGACAGTATAAACATCTGAGATTAATTTACTCTTTATTGTTAACGACAGTGTAAAAGTCTGAGATGAATTTACTCTTAAGGTGCTAGATCTAAAAACATTAACAGTCAACTGTAATTTTTTGAGAGTTATTTTCAAACTGATTTTTAAATCAAATAAACCTTTCTAATAAACAGAATAAGTGCTCTTTTAACTGTACTAATAAAGACATAAAAAAAAAAACCCTCATAGAAACAAGATTATAACTTCGAAAGCTCACAAGTCTTACAACCATTCCCACCCCCAGACCCTTTCTTTAGGAAATATTACAAGTGTTGGGAATAATTTTACTTTAGTCAATGTATTATATGCCCATGTGAAAACCTGCATATTCTCAGTAGGGATACATAATTGTCCTCTTGTTGGTTATTTAACATATAAGCTGACACCCACTTTCAGGGGTTGATTTGAACTTTGCAAATTTCGAAATGCTCAGAAACATAACGTGTATGGTACTTTTGATAAACAACTAGTCAGAAGTGACTAGCATTAAGGGAGTTTGATTGATATGTGATAATCAGGTGGGAAATTTCAAGCTTATTTTGTTTAAATATTGCACTTATGTAAACAGGAAATATTCAACTGACTTCAGTTATGTCACTTTATATAAGATATACAGAAATTTAATTAAATTTGAAAAATTTATTTAAACTTATGTTTTTATGTGTTCATTTATATTTAGGTATACTATAGGGTAAGCACAGTATTCATCAAGCTTTGTTTCCATACATCTCATAAGCTAGGTTTATGGAAGCATGAGTTTTGAATGAAAAAGATACCAGGATTTTCTCCTTAAAGATAAATCTAAGACTTTAAGATTCTTATTCTGATATTTTAGAATTTTTATTGGGATATAATTCATATACCATACAATTTACCCCTTTAACACTCAGTTTGGTGGTTTTTTGTATATCCACAGAGTTGTGCAACTACCATCACTATCTAATTTTAGAACATTTTCATCATCCCCAAAAGAAACCCTATACCTATTAGCATTCATTCCCCTTTGCTGCTTCTCCCTTCCCCCACTAGCTCTAGGCAAGTTAAAATTTACTTTTTGCCTCTATGGATTTGCTTATTCTGGACTTTTTATATAAAGAGAATCTTATGACATGTGATCCTCTGTGACTGATTTCTTTCACTTATGATAATATTTTCACAGTTCATTCATGTTGTATCATATACAAGAACATCATTTCTTTATTGCTGATTAATATTCCATTGTATGGGTATACCACATTTTTGTTTATCCATTCATTAGTTGATGGACATTAGGATTGTTTTCACCTTTTGACTGTTATGAATAATGTTGCTATGAACATTTGTGTGTAATATTGTGTATGAACATATATTTTCATTTCTCTTGAGTATATACCTAGGAGTAGAGTTGCTGGGTCATATGGTAACTACATATTTAACTTTTAAAGGACCTGTCAGATTGTTTTGCAAAGTGACTACAACATTTTACATTTCCATTAATAATGTACAGGGGTTCAAATTTTTCCATAACCTTGCCAGTACTTAGTTTTTATCTGTCTTTTTGATGGTAGCCATCATAGTGGGTGTAAAGTGACATTTCATTGCAGTGTTAATTGCATTTCCTTTACGGCAGTTGATGTTCAGCATCTTTTCATGTGGTTATTATCAGTTGTTTATCTTGTTTGGAGAAAGCCTATTCAAATTCTTTACTCATTTTTTAATTGGGTTGCCTTTTTATTATTAAGTTTTAAATTTTTTATATATTTTAGATACAGGTACCTCATTAGATATGTGATTTGCAAATATTTTCTCCCATTCTGTGGATTGCCTTTTCACTTTTTGATAGTGTCTCTTGAAATACAAAAGTTTATAGTTTTGATGATTCAATTTATCTATTTTTTCTTTCGTTGCATATGATTTTGGTGTTATATCTAGGAAGGAATTTCTTTATGCAAGTTTGTGAAATTGTATGCTTTAACTCTTACACTTAGGTCTATGATTCATTTTGAACTGGTTTTTGTAGGTTTTATAATATAAGGGTGCACCTTTATTTATTTATTTATTTTTGCATGTGGATATCAGGTTGGCCCCAGCACCATTTGTTGAAAATATTTTTTTATTCCAATTGTATTGGCACCCTTGTTGAACCGAATTAACCATTCTTATAAAGGTTCATTTCTGTACTTAATTTTATTCTATTGATCGATATGTCTATCCTTATACCAGTATCACACTCTATTGATTACTATAGATTTGTAGTATGTTTTGAAATTTGGATGTATGAGTCTACCACTTTGTTTTTGATTGATTTTTGGATGTTAAACCAAAGTTGCATTTCTGGGATAAATCTCCTTTTGTCATGGTGTATAATACTTTTCATATGTTTTATGTTGCTGGTGTCAGTTTGCTAATATTTTGTTAATGATTTTTTGTATTTATATTAATAAGAGATGTTGGTCTGTAGTTTTCTTGCAATGTCTTTTGTCTGGTTTTGGTGTTAGTAATAGTGGCCTTGTAGAATGAGTTGGGAAGTATTCCTACCTCCTATAATTTTTGGAAGAGTTTATAAAGAATTGGTATTAATCTTTAAATATACTTATTTTGATTTTTTTATGGCTTCCTTTATAGTTTACCTTTTGCTATTGTTAAATTGCAGGTGGGACTTGTAAATGGGGGCAGGAAGGTAGTGTTTATGCTGATCATTCCCTATAAGACAATTATAGGGAAGGTACAGGACTACAAATAAAACTGTGGAATCGTCATTCTACTTATTTCTACTAAACAGTGCTAGATACTCCACCACTGGAAGACATGCTTAATTACAGAAGCAAACTATAAGGCTTTTATATCTTGAATTCAGAACCACAGTTGGAAGATTCCTTTCAGTGCCATTTTCCTTATTGAAGCCGTGGGTACATGCCCTGCTCACTGTCACTTTAAGAATTCTTACCTGTAGCATATTAGTACAAATTTGTTTAGAAAAATTATTTAAAGAGCCTATTAAGAAGTATTATACTGACCCCCATTGAGTAAGAGAATCTGAGAACAAGGAGAGTTTGTTGAGTCTCAGACATCACGTAAGGTAATATGAATAATAAATATTTAGGTTGTCTTCCTACATGTTTCAAAGTACTTCTGGTCATTAGTCACTCAATCAACTCAGTGGGAAAAATTAGCACTGAGGAAATAAAAACAACAAACAGTGTTTACTAAATAATTACTACATGCCACACACTTTTAAATCCTTTACATATACTCTTTTATTCCTCGTATTAATCTTATGAGGTCAATACTAATATTATTCTCCACTTTACAGCTGTGGAAACTTAGAAACAGAGTGGTAATCTAAATTGCTTAGTGTCATGCAGACAGAGAATGGGAGAGCCAGGATTTGACCTAGGTTACGTAACTCCATAGCCTGCCCTGAACCAGCATTTAGAGTAGATTAGGCATATTCCAGAGTAGAGATTCAGATTCAGGGTTTCTGTATTATACATTTTGAGTTTATAAGTCATTTGTCTCTCCCTCGATGAAGAATAACATGTCCAGTAAACATTTAAGAAATATTCATAACAGGTGTACTCAAATGGTAGTACTTGAGATTAGACAGTCTCTACAGGGATAATGTAACAGACATCCATAAAATAAAGTTTTAGCATTTATCAGGTGCTTACTATGTTCTAGTGTAAGTGATTTGCTTGTATAAATTAATTGAATCTGTAAAATAACTGTGAAATAGGTGTTATTATCACCTCAATTTATAGATGAAGCCACTGAAGCAAAGAGGTATAACTTGACCAAGGTTAATTAGCAATAAGTGGCGGAGCCCAGATTTGAACCCAGACAGTTTTGCTCCTGAGCCTATTCTTAATCATTTGGCTATGCAGTTTCTCTAAGTCAGTAAATAGTCACCTGACATGTCACAACAATACAGTCACACCAAGAAAGCAATTATGATAAGGGATCATTGTGTTTATGCACATGGAGGTTGGAGTCACTTCTTTAGGAGAGAAATGCATTGTGGCTGAAAGGAGGAGAAAGGTTTTTAAATATGAGACAATCTGAAATAAATATGGAGATATGAAAAGAAAAAATAATTTAAAAAGGGAAGCTATTAATTTGTGCTTTGACAGAAGATGGGAATAGACCGACAGAATACAGTGTGCACTCAGAAGCTGTGCCTGCTTGGTTATGAAGGAGTTGTGATCTGGGAAGCTTTGGAGTTGCACTACAAGGGTAAAAAGGGACAGCAATTTTAGAAAATGAATTTGATAAACTTGATTAACACAGAGGTTGAATCAATAGTAGATTAACATAAACTTCGATTATAAGCATTTCAAGTAATGTAAGAAGCATCTTGAAATTAGCAGGAAAAATTTAACGAATCAGGATAATATTTCTCCTTTATTGCCAAAATTATGATAGTGTTCTTTTTCTTAACACAGAGCAATCGAGGTCCTGGATGTATTCAGCACTTTCCTTCATAGGAGCACAAACATTTCTCATTGTCCCATAGTTTTCCTGCAAAGCGTTCTACCACCAATTCCAGGCTACATATTCTGACCTCTTTGTTTGGGTGGGAAGAGAGTAGCCCCAGAGCCTGTCAGTGACCAGAGAGCTGAGTGTACCTGGGCTAGTTTTCTGCCAGTTGTATAGGTCTTCCGGTCCGTAGCCCTGATGGACTTCAGAGTTCTCTTTGTCTCCTGGAACCCATGTGTTCACCTCTTGGTCCTGAAGATACTCTTAATGTTCTTCCAGGTTTGAGGCAATTTGCAACTTTGAAGGATCATCCAAATTATCAAAATAAATTTCATGTAATGTTTTCAATGAGGTGATTATTAAGTTGAAGTTTCTAAGTTATTTTTACCAAAAAGAAAACTTATGTTCATATCACAATCAAATAAAACAATATTTCCCACTCGTCCTACTTCTCATATGTGAACAAAGTTCAGTGAAAGTCAAATGTCAGATACAGATGCTTAAAATATACTTGTGGTTCATTTCTGCTTTCAAGGTAACCTGGTGGCTTATTTTCTCAAGTCCTCACACAGGTGTTCAGGAATACCAGGATGGTGTGCCAAAGATCCCAACAGCCTGTATTACAGTAGAAGATGCAGAATTGATGTCAAGGATGGTTTCTCGTGGGAGCAGAATTATCATTCAGCTGAAGATGGGGGCACAGAACTACCCAGATGCTAATTCCTTCAACACTGTAGCAGAGATCGTTGGTAGCAAGTATCCAGATCAGGTGAGTAAAGGAGGCAATAAGATGTCTGGGAATTGGGAGTTGTGGTCAAGAAGGTTGGGTCTGCAGGGATGGTCCTTGTAGACTCATTAACAGCAGACACTTTCAAAAGTTTGCTACATTGAAAAGTTTTACTACACAGACTGAAGAAAGGCAGGACTAATTGAGAGGTCGAATGGGGTCCATTGTGTGGAAATTCAACCTCTGAATAGCTGAGAGCAATATTTGTACATATGTGTTGTATACATTCCATTTGGTGCCAGCTTGGCATTTGAGATCATACCAATAACTAATAGTTATTGTGCTTTTTGTGTGAACTATCTTATTTGATCCTTTCAAAGCTCAGTGAAATAGGATCTATTTTCTTCATTTTATAGGCGAGAAAACTAATGTAGAGGGAAATTCACTTGCCTAAAGTCCACACAACCTGTAAGTGACTGAGAAAGGACTCAAAGCCGAGACCTTATAAATATTAAACTAAGCTTTAAACCACAGTTTATGTACAATTTCCAGAGTTTTTTTTTTTTTTTAATCTCCAATGTTTGAAAATCAAATAATCCTAGAGGCATGTCCAGACTATATACTGGCTGAAGGTCAAATAACTTTGGCAAGTTACTTATTCTCTGAGTCTTAGAGCATGAGTCATTGGGGGCCTTCGTCTGAGGCATTCAGGGGGGATCATGGTCTGTGGCTAAAGCATTAAGGCAGAGGAGTTCTCAGGGCTGCAGAGGCCAGAGGGCTGAGCCAGTGCTGGATCAGACAGCTTCTGAGGGCCACTGGCATCTTCTGGCTGGGAATACATGGGCCTACTCCTCAGCCCAGCCTGATTTTTAAAAAATAATTAGCTTTATTGAGATATAATCTACATAATGTAAATTTACCAAATTTGATGAGTTTTGAAAAATCTATGCAGTAATGTAACCACTACCACAATCATGTAAAATTTTCCACTGCCGTGTACATTCCCTTGTACCCCTTTGCAGTCCCTTTCCTCCTTGACTCCCCTGCCTCTTTCACATCGAGATCTGCTTTCTGGAACTATAGTTTTTCTTCTCTAGAATTTCTATAAGTGGAATCATAGAATGTGTAATCTTTCGTGTCTGACTTCTTTCACTCAGTATAATGCTTTTGAGATTCATCCATGTCGTGTCGGTTGTCCATTCCTTAATGCTGAGTAGTATTTCAGTGTATAGATAGACCACAGTTTGTCTATTCAGCAGTTGTTGGCCATTAGGGTGATTTCTAGTGTTTGACTGTTATGAATAAAACTGTGAATATTCTTGTGCAAGTCTTTCTGTGGATATGTTTTCATTTCTCTTTGGATAAATGCTTAGAAGTAGGATTGCTGGGCCAGCCAGAATTTTAAAATACTCTGATTGCTGTGAAGATGCTTTGATCTCCATATTCTATGGCGGTAGTAGGGAGATTCCAGAGAGGTCCCAGGGTTGAGGATTAAACTTTCACTCCTACCATAGTGTTGCTTAGCCTTCCACAAGTTGGGCATAAATACTTTGTTACCAAGATGTAAAAAAGTAGATTAACAAAAGTTCTCTCACAAAGAAGTCACAGTATTACTTCCACAGAAGGAATGTAGAGGAGGGCAGTACAGTGAAGTCCATGTGGCTGTATTTTGGAAAGACTTCTGTTTTATAGCCTGCCTGGATCCCCAGAGCTAGGTCCAGACAGTGAAGGGAAGTGGCAAGCATGGGTTTGTTCCCTATTCTGGGTATAAGGCGACTTAAAGAACCTAAATATGCACACTCCATCCTTGATCAATGCCATCTCCCATGAAGCCTCCTCTGGTAACACTCCCCTCATTCTAGCCCTTTATGCCATTATTATGGTGTCATCTCCCACCAGAAAATACTTTGAATAGACTCTTTTTATTTCTGTCCTTTATTTTTTTTTTCTCACTAATTCCTGTCCTAGGCCTTGACATGCAGTAGCTTCTCAACACATATTTTGTTTCAGTAAAATGAAGAGAGGAAGTAAAGGAGAAAATGGTTGGAGGATTTTCTTTATGTCCATTCTCTTTAAATCTAGAAGTTTTCCTGCCCATTTAGAATACTAATTGTCCATTGGCATATTAGACATCACCCCTAAATGCATGTCCAAAGCTGAACACCTCCACTCCTTCATACTTTAGTTGGTGATCTCTGTTAAAGGAACAATATCTACCAATCAGCACAGTTAGAAAACTGCATATGTTTTTCATTCTCTCCTTTTTATCACTGTCCTATAGCCACGTACTACATCCTATTTAGTCTTTCAGCATATTTAACAACAACAACAAAAAATCCGTTACTGCCATTATTATCCTAATTCAGGCCCTTGCTATTTCCCTCTTAATTTTTTTTCTTCTGAGCTTTCCCCTACTTCTATATTTTTACAATGCAGCTCAGAGTTATCTTGTAAAACACAGTTCTCCACATAGTGTTTTTCTGCTGTTAGGCCCTCTCTCCTATTCCCTATAGGATGAAGGTTATGATAAAGATAAATGCCAGGATGAGTGATCAGAGAGGTGAGCAAAATAGGAAAGATACTAAGAGGAAGGAGAGTTTGGGAGGATTAAATGGGAGGCAGTTATAGTTCAGAGGAAATGATATAGTACTATTCATAAATAAGCAAGAAATGAGAGTGAAGAAAGAGGGAAAGGAAACGTATAATGGAGAATCAAAAACCAACTAAGAACCTATCTTTCACTGGCCAGTGAGGGAGTTCAACTCACCTAAATTCTGGTAAACTTTTCTAAAATCATTCAATTTTATTTTTAATTATCGGTAGTGTTGACAGTGACATAAATATTGGTCTTGATAGTTTAGGTTGACTAACTTTACTGCCTTGCTCCATACTGTACTAAAGGATAGTGCTAAATAACACTGAGCAAATTAATTGCAATGAAAATTATCTCTAGAAAAGAAGAGGTTATACTGAAGTTATCATTATTCTGCTTGCAAGGTGAACATCCTGGGTGACTTGAAGGTGGGCTAACACACAGTGGCTGATTGATACTATTACAGCTTTAACACCCAGCACGACCCATTATAGCTCATTATTCATGCGCAACACCTTAATGAAAGGAAAGCAATTAGCACATAAAGAATCCTTTTAATTTGGCCTAAGAATCATAAACAAGGTGTGGTGAATATCAGCTCTGGAAAGTGTATATATGATTGATGAAGCATTAACACAGTTTAAAACCCTATTGCATAATCATACCATAAGCCTGGACTGAATTAACCACATACTTTAAAAAATGCCAATAATAAAAAAACTTTACTGGGTTTCAATATGTGAAAATGGCAGAGTAGGAGTATTATACACATAAATCCTACCTTCTTCCTAAAGAACCCACAGTGTCATGTTTTGGCTCCTCCAAGCCCCAGTTTCTCCACTTTGACCTCTTCAGAAACTGCTCCTCTGTGATTTGGGCATGTTCTGGAGGGTTCAGTGGACCCTGACCAATTTGAGGGAGTGCATTTCCTTGGGGGAAAGCAGTCCTCTGAGAGCTCTGACATTAGGCCTCAACTCCTTGCTCTCAGCTTCCCCCCTGGGAAACCATTGTATCTTTGAGGCCCATCCGCAGTTGAGAATGAGTCTGAGAGAGTGAAGAGAGCTTTTTGACTCTGAGTTTATAGTCCCTGGTGCTAAAATGGCAATATTATTTCTCATTAAAGAATTCATTTGAATTGGAAAATTCGTAGGAAACTTGTTGCTACCCACGAATAAATTTTATTTTTTATCAAATCAATAGAGGTGAGCCTAACACTTAAATAGTCTTAGACAGAGGCAGAGACAGAGAGCTAGGGGTCTTAGCAATCCAATCCCAATTCCCTGACCTTCAGGTGAGGAAACTGAATCCATCAGTGACTTGTCCCAGGGATCAATAAATACGTGAGAGGAATGCACCTGGAATGTGACTCCAGATTCCCTGACTCTCATTTCTTTCTACCCCAAAGATATTCCATTATGCATGGGCATACCTTAGCTTGATATAGGCAGTGTAATGACTTGGTAGGAATGGCACTGGATATAGGCAGTGCCATTCCTACCAAGTCATTACATAGGAGATATCGTGTCTTACTTTCATGCTTTTCCTCCTGGCATCTCTTTCTTAGGCACAAAGAGCCCTCATAAATAGTCTCTTGTCTCGGAGTTTCTTTAGAACTCTCAGAGGATTATCACCTGGGAAACCCACCTGTGCTTGATCCATTTCTTCTATGCATCCTCCTTCCATCAAGTCTTTCTTGGACCTCATCCTTTTTTAGCAGCTTGTCACTTTGGAAAAGGATCTGATGGATGAAGCACTTCTGTGATATTAATGACTCTTTATGATGCCATTCCCTTGTGCCCCTGTTCATACCCTTTCACTCTCACCAATCATGGAATTAGATGCTTCTGGTTTAGCAGAGGAACACCAACAAAGCCAAAATAGATGTATTATCAATTATATCATTAAAAAAACTCCAAAATTTGTAATTTTGAAATAATTTTAGAATCACAAGAAATTGCAAAAATAGTGCCGAATGTTTGAGTGTACCCTTTGGCTTCCCCAGTGATGACATCTCATACAACCACAGTACATTAACCTAACGAGGAAACTGGTGAGACAATACTCCTGAGAACGAGTTGTTTCTTGTGAATCAGGGGCTGCCTTGTGGGCATCCTCTGTGTAGCGCCCAGTGTAAGGGGGAAGGACCCTATCCTGATAGTAGCCCGAATAGCCCTTTCCCAGGCTTAGTTTATGATGTTTCCAGGGTATCTCACTCAAACGAGCAAACAAACACAGAAGGAGGGTTGTTCTCAAATTAACCTGACAAGAGGGCAAATTACCTAAAATGTGTAGTGGAACCTCTCTCATGATAGCAAATTCCCCAATGTTGACTCTTGGTGCTAGCCCATTGCTTTTGTTCCTCATTATGAGAATTGCTTAATAAATGCGATATTATGAGAATTGCTTAATAAATGCGATATTTTAAAAATGTTAACATATTCAGGAAATCTTATGATGGATTTGTGTGGAAAAGAAAAATGTTTTAGACTTTTTTCTTTGGTTTGATAATATCAAAATCCATTTTGATAAAGCCCTGATAAGTGAAATTATTTTTTTATACATGCCTTTTTCCTACAGAAGTTATTTTCATGGATTCGAAAAACAATTTCAGTTTCATATGCCAGTATTATTTCAAATGTAATGCAGCACTTATACAGGCTAGTGGGAAACACTGAAATGAAAACTTTAGTTTTTTTTTTTAACTGAACAATTTATTTTTCTGTTTTATCTTATTGTGGAGCAGGGTTTCTCAACATCATCACTGTTGATATTTGGACTAAATAATTTTTTGTTGTGGAGATCTGCCCTGTGTATTGCAGAATATTTAGTAGCATCTTCACCCATTACCTATAACCATGACCATCAAAAATGACTCCAAACATTGCAAATGTCTGGGACAAAGTCACTCTAGATTGCGAATCACTGGTGTGGAGTAGTAGAAAGAATACTGGGTGGATTTTTCCATACCTTGCTTCTGATTTTATTTCTGTCACGAATAAGCTGGGTGGCTTCTGGCCACTTAATCTTTCAACTATAGGATGGGGGACTTTGTCTGGAAAAGATGAAGGTCATTTCCAGCCCTAAAATTCTATTATTAAAAAAAAATACTGGAGATTATCATCACACTGGTTGTATACACTATATAATATTAGATGGTAATAAGACACAATGGGAGCCCTTTCATTATTTCAGAGATTAGAGGTATTGGTAGATGTTTTTGTTTTTTATATTCTTCGTTCAAATACAGTTAGGAGCTCTTCTATTGGAAAAGTTGAATAAACTGCCTCTTCTTTTGTATGTGCCACTTCTTAGTCTTCAATGTATTCATGTGCACCGGGAATTTATAAGCAGCAGTTTTGCAGTATTCCACAAACCTTTTGAGAATGTAGGATAGAGGCATAAGATCCATTGGGTAGCTTGTGTTTTGTTGGTTTTTACATCCATTTACATATTCATTTTTATATTCATTTTTTCAACTATTCATTTATTCAACACATTTATTGAGTATCTGGTTTGTGTCAGGCACAAGGGTTATAGCAATAGCCTTGGGTGGGCAGTATAGCACTGCACTTAGTAAGAAATATAGCCTACAGAATTCAAATCCCACCTCTTATATTTTGCTGGTAGGTTATTTTGCCTCTCTGACCCTCAATAAATATTAGCCTTCTCTGGAGAGGAAGAGCTTATGCAAGAGCAAGGAGCTGAGATATAGGAGGGACACAGCAGGAAGGACGAACTATAGAAGGCGTGGCAGGCTGTGTGAAGTTCTGGGGCTTTGTCTGGTTGGCACTAGAGAGTCACTGAAGGATTTTCACAGTAGATTTGCAGATGAGTTCACTCTGGCCACTGTATACATTTGAAGGGACAAAGACTGAAATCCAGTTAGGAGATAGGACTTGAACTCAGATGGTTGAAACAGGTAGAAAAGAGAAGGATTCGAGAAATATTTATGAAATATTTAGGAAAAATTGGCAAGAGTTGATAAAGTTGGGATATAGAGAGAAAAAAGAAGGAAAAGTACACTTTGGTTAAGTAGGAAAAGTCATTCATTAATTCTACAGGACAACATAGAGCTTCTACTTTATGTTGTTTATATCAAATTGCCCTCACAACACTTGCGGTGTCATAGTAGAGATGGCAAAGTAAAAAAGTAACAGCAAGACGGTAAATGATACAACATAGCAACTATACGGTATGACAGGGACTCATTTCAGGTGAATTATCTTGGTCAAGGAGGTCAAGGAATGCTTTCTGGAGCGATCCAGCTTATTCCTCCAGCATGAGTAGTTAAAACATGAGTAGCTAGCCATGCTAAAGGTTATGGGGATGGAGTCGGGATGGGAAATAATCCAAGCAGATGGAGAAGTATATATGAAAGCCCAAAGAGTAGTAGTATTCTTTTTTTAAGGAATGCGATGTGACCTCCTCTAATTTCCAAGTCCATTTTTTTAAAAAAATAAATTATTGAAATACTCAGCAGTCCCTTCGGAAACAGCTTTAATGTTGATGCTGTCAAGACCCTTGTTGAAGGAATGAACAAAACCTGATTGACCTGGCGAGCAAACCCATTCCATACATAATTGGTTAGAGGCTTTGTAGCAAATGCAGCTTTGCCTTTCATCTAAATATGTAGTCTGTTGATCTGCAAAACCTTCTTAATGGGTACAGCAAGTTATTCTGCCTGGGTGGGAGGCTTTTTACTAACTTAAGCAGCTGTTTAAAGTTTCATAAGCAAAGTAATTATTAAATCTTTCATGAACATGTTGGTTGGAACATTCATTCACATCTTAACCTTGAGTTGCAAAGTTTTGGGGGGTGAGGTTAAAGAGTTTTAAGCTGGCAAATTTTATTCTTTTTTTCTTTCTTATTATAAACTTTTTATGGCTTAGAACCAGCCAATCTAAATCATGAAAGGAAAAATACATGTGTGGCAAGTATGAGACATTTCGTTGTTTATTTTTCAAATTTCTAAAATGTGCTCATGGCTGGGCATGCCTCTGGGCTCATAAAGACAGCAAATGGAAATAGTTCAGGCCAGACAGGCTGTTTTAGATAGATAGCCACCCAGGTAGGCAAGGCAAACCTTAGAGAGTACTCTTTCCTATATTCAATAAATCATCTTAGTGTGCCAGAATGGGACTTGCAAAGTAGGAGGATGCCATCTTTCATAGATTTGAACACCTTTCCCTTATTAATAAGGAGCCATTTAATACTAATCATAAAATGAGTAATAATCTACACTTATGGAGTACTTATTATGTGACAGACAGTATTCTATATGCTTGTCATGCATTTTCTCCTTTAATCTTCACTATGACCTTGTCAAATAAGCAATGCTGTTATCCCCATGTTCTGGATGAAGAAACTAAGGCTTGGAGAGATCACAAAGTTCACAGAGCTTCAGTGTGGCAGATCTAAGAGTTAAACTCAATTTTTATGTTAATTAATTGTTTAATTAATTAACAATTAAGTATCCTGTGATTCTTAGTCCCTTTCTGTTCTAGTTTGTGAAATGTTGCTACTTAGTTTCCTGTTTTACCCTAAATGAAAAGAAAACCAGGACAACTATCAGCATCATAATCAACAGCTTATTGAATACCTACTATGTGTAGAACTCTGTTATAAGCTTGGGAAATATTCTGCGGCAAAGAAGAAAGATGATAAAGGGGTCCTGGCATGGTGGCTGAATAAAGTAGGCAGTGAATTCTGGAACTCGGGCTATACAGCACTAATGCAGGGCCTGCAGTGCTGTATGCTGGCTGGCCTAGTACTAACGTGCTGTACTTTACAGTCTACAGTGTACTCTCACCTATCTTATCCTATTTAATCCTGACGGCAGGGCCGATTATTACATTTTCTACTTTAAAGATGAAGAAGCTGAGATTCAGAGTAAATGACTAAAGTCAGACATACTTCTAGCAAGTGGGAGATAAGATTCAAAATTTGATTCCTCTTTAACTTGCTATAGTCACTGCCCAGAGCCCTGCAGTTTAATACAGCATAAAATAAATGCTTTAGGAATGCCGTAAAAAAACAACCTAAAAATGAAAATGTTTAAGTAAAATATTATAATATAACGCAGTTGTGGTGGTTGTAGAATATGTCCACAAATTCTTTTAATAGATGAGGCTGGATTCTCTTCCTCTACATGTTGGCTGTACTTAGTTATTTACTTCTAAGGAATAGAATGTGGCAGAAATGATGATATACGATGTCTGAGATTAGAACATAAAAAGCAATGAGGCTTCCTCCTTGTTCTTTCTCTTGGGTCACTCACTCTGGTTGAAGCCAGCTACCATGTTGTGGAGAGGTCTGTTACCGACCAGCACAAATTAGCCAGCAAGTGGAACCAACAGCTCCAGTCAAGTCTTCAGATGACTGCAACCTTAGCCAACATCTTGACCCTGAGCCAGAACCACCTGGCTAAGCCACTCCCAAATTCTTGACCCACAAAAATTATGAGAGAATAAATATGTATTATTTTGAGCCACAAACTTTTGGGGTGAACTAATATAGCAATCAAGTAATACAAGATACATAGTAAGGAGTACCTGTGTCTGGACCGTCAGGACAACTGGCTACTGAATGATGGGAAAGATGAGTAGGAATTTAATACATGGGCAAAGAATGTATTAGGGGGTGTTCTGGGCAAATAGAAAAGTGTGCAAAAAAGTACAAAACTGCCGCAGCAAGGCTACATTTTAGAAACTACAAATAAAGGACAAGACAAAAACCTCACAACTCAAAAATCATGGCATTTGGAGTATGAGAATCTCACTAAGAACCTGCTACTTTATGTGGTAATGTAGCAACTAATGTTCCTAAGAGTGACTTAAGTCTGAAAGACATTAAGTTCCATATGGACTATTTAAGAAGATAGGAAGGCAATTAAAACATTAAAATATTTAGTTCAAAAATTAAAACAAAAATAGTACTGTATAAGTCTTTATTGAAAGGGAAGTCCAGGCTATCCAAATAGCCACCTCCCTATGTGGTTAGTTCACTAAACTGTCTGGGTTTGTGTTTTGAAAACCTGAAGCTTAAATGTAGGGCCAAGAAATAGCTAATGAAGAACACCTGGATTTTCTCCAGGAATTCACTCTCCCAGTTGTGCTGCAACAATCAGGTAGAAATTAACATTTTATAACCAATTATGTGTTTTGCTTGGCATCATGCTAACCAACTGAAATTTTTAAAAAGAGAATTGCCCAAATTGACTTGTTATTCTATGCCATATCTCATTCATTGACTATTTATTGAGTGCTACCCCTGCGTTACCCACTGTGGCAGGCCCATAAACTAAACCTTCATATTTGTGTTGCAAAAATCTCTTTGCATCCCAGTTCCAGCTCCACAGTTTACTAGAGTTAATGGTGGCTCCTGGTAGAAAGATTCCATTTATTATTTAAGTTAGGTTTTAATATAAAATTAATACTTATTCATTTGAAAAATAAAAAAAGAAATGAAAAGAATTTTTATGAAGAAACACATTAACTCAAGACAATTGCTATTCACATCTTGCTGCATTTCTTTCCCTATATTTTCTTCCATGAATATATTTATAGACATATTTTATAGATAGTGTCATATCCAATTTTTGTTTAACATCAGACAAAATAGCCCTTGGAATATAAATTTGTGATATTTAAGTTATTCTAACAATTGGATATTCTGCAATTTACTTAACCTGCTATTAGATGTTTTGATTATATGTGAATCTTTCAGTAAAATGATGTTATATATAAATAAATATGCAGCTAGAGAATTTTGAAGTTGTCTTTTGAATTGTTTATGAGGTTTGCCAAGATCGGGTAATTTTAAATAATAATCTAAAAGAAGCTCGGGAAGAGGTTAACATGGTTTCTCTCCCTGCCAACAGCACTGCTTTTGGAAAGTTCTGAAATGACTATGTGGCCATATGCCGAATGTGCTGTCATAGTTATGCTATTAGTTAAATTAAACATGAATGATTGGATGAAGAACATTATTATTCTGTGCACATTCTTGACTCTTAATTTAAGGTTAAACTAACTTAAATTAATGTCATGTGAATTTTTAGCAGCAATTATGGCCAGTTAATGCATGTTTTTTCTTAGTCATGCCTCATCTCTTTGCAAAATTACAATATTTCATTCCAAATTTATTCTGACCAGATTTGTAAGTAGCACTTTCTCCTATTTTCTCTCAGTGTTATATCAGAAGGTTTTGAGTTTATACTATAAACCACCATTTGTGTATTTTCATAATGAGCCTCTAAGAAGTGGGCCTGGATATGAGAGCACAAGACTCAATGCAAATCAGGGTACCGGACCCAGTCCTTTATTCTTCAGAGAATATTGTGTAGACATAGAGATGCCATCTTAACATCTCTGTTCTAGTCTTTTTTCTCTGCATCTGTCTGGGATGCCAGTACCCAACCAATATTCCTTAAGTAAACCTCTACATAGAAGTATGCTTCTGTCACCCCTCTATTTAAAAAAGTCAGTGGCTCCTTATTTCCTGTAAGATAATAGCCAATACTCCTTAAATCTGACACTTAAAGCCTTGCATCTGCAAGATATTATACTTGTCATACCTTTCCCCACAGGTAATCTATATTTTGGAAGCCCAAAATATTCTCTCTTCCATGCGTTTTGTATCACTTTCCTGTCTGTCTTCCACATAGCAGTCTCCTTTTCTGTATCTGCCTGCTGAAATCTTACTTGCTCCTTCTTTATTCATTTATTCACTGTTTAATTGAATTATTAAATAACATAATTTATTTAATAAATATTTACTGAGCACCAATTGCATGTCAGATGGTGTTCAAGGGCCAGCTCAAATGCCACCTCCCCCAAAGCCTTTCCTAACCACCTCAGCCATGTGTCACAAATCTGTACCTCACTGATGTGTATATAGTAGGCACTCAGAAATGCTTTTTGAATTAAAGAAAAAAATGAATGAATGAATAAATGAAGTAACTAATGAATAAAATAAAAATTTTGCCTTCTCTACCAAGAGAAGCTAAAGAATAAAATAAAATAGTTAAATTAGAATAGAAATTTAAGATTTTTACGGGTTTTGAGTCTATGAAACACCCTCAACATGATGTCTATATTGGATAATCTCAGCAGAAAAGGGAATGTATGGCATCCCTGTCTTCTGATTTCTGGATCAGTGCTTTCTTTTAGAAGCATGTTACCATATTCTATATTCTGTAGATATTGATATCAAAGAGAGTATTACACTTTGTCATCGCTTTTCATAAACGACATCACTGAATAGGAAGATTCTACTTTGAATGTCAGTAACCTATTTTAGCGTTCAAAAAGGCAAATATGTTAACCTGGGTGGTGAGAAAAACATAGCAAATTAAGTAATTTTGAAAAACCATTTATTCTAAATAATATGTAAGAGCTGGGGACCTTGATTCCCAATGGAAATGAGCCTTCAGAATGAAATCATAACCATCAGCTTGTGCTTACCATATGTCAGGAATTTTATCATCCAGCTTCTCATTTAATCCCCCAAACAACTCTATGAATCAGGTATTTTATTTTCCTCATTTTGCAGATGGATAATCATAAATTTAAAGAGATTAGGCAATTTGCCCATGCCCACTGGACTAGTAAATCTGAGATGTGGGCAGGTTAAATCTTAGTCATTCAGTCTCTGAAGCCCATGAATTTAATCTCTGTGCTCTTGTTCAACCTTTGTATTCTTCTTTATCTACTCATGAGGTTAGAAATGTGTGGGCTTATCTTACAGATCCTCTCTGTTACCTCAAAATGATCATTTTATTTACATAGTTGTTTCTGTATTAGCTCTATGAATGATGAATAAGACGCTGGGATCAATTTTATTTTTGCAGGAAACTACTGAAACCACAGAAAGTTTGAATCTCAAAAATTGTTCTGTTTCAAGTGGTTAGAGGTTCCCTTTTAATCTGTATACCATTCTGAATCTGAGTAGGTATGACTCTCTTGAAGATGATCATTCTTTCAAAATCTGGAGTTTGTGTTCTTTTTCTAGTATTTAGGACAAAGAAGTAAAAAAAAAAAAATGATGGGCCTCTAATTAAAGAATCAGAGCTTAAAGAAGGTGTTTTTGTCTGCCCAGGATCCCTTCCTTTGGGGATGGCCCCTTTCCCAACATTCGAGATTCTGGTGGACTGCCAACTCCCATTACTAAGAACTGGAAACTTGAGCAGAGACACAACGAGGACAGAGGATGTGGGAGCTGAGTCATCCATGACATTACCCTGTGCAGTTCAAGATCTCTGAGCCTCTGTTTTCCCTTTGGCAAAATGGGGTTTATATTCCTCACTGAGTTGTTTGAGGATTGAGTGAGATATTGTCAATGAAAGCTTTGGCATAGAGTTGTTATTCAATGAGTGGTAGTTACCACACTTTGAAATTAGTGGTCCTGGTGAACAATTCTTTTTTCCCTAAGAGATGGAAAGGCAAAAATAAACTCTTTCTACTGAAGAGGCAGCAAATACAGAATTATTTATGGTACTTGAGAAGAACATTCAACTATTCAAATGATGAATTAGCAAGAGATAATCAGGGTGATTGTGAACTATAGGATGATGCACTGCTGCTTTTATGATGCTGCTGTTTAAACTCACAATACTTTCTTCTTTAAGAAAGTCAATGATAGGAAAAAAACCCAGGTTACTTGGCAGGAGGAGGGTTGGAGGGGAACATGGAAGGAATAAGAAGGATAGTAGTCTATCAAGGAATAGCTATTCAAACATCTAGTGGCCAATCCTTCTTTTAATGAATAGGATTATGGTGAGGCTCCAGGATGTTAATAAATGTTCTACGGGTGGTGAGAACTTCAAAAGTGAAATGATGTGTATTGGATTTGATAATAAAAATATAGAGAATTAAAATGAGATGTCCAGGAGGCATCTGTGTTAAGGAAACTTAGGATCAAGACTTTCTATATTCAACTGATGAAAGGTTGTGGGCAAAATTAAGATGCTGTGATGGAAAAAGAAAGGGTCCTGCTGACCAGTAGAACACCCATGTGAAGCGATGGGGGAATCTGATCAAGCAAGTCTCTTTGATCTTTAATATAGGGGCTTGGAGAGAGTATTAGAAGCAGCTACATACCTACTTAAAATGTTACTTGTTATATTATTTCAAATTTGAACAATTGCTAATTTACCAGGAGTTGTACAAAAAGTAGGTCATCTGGAATTTGGAATATACTTCCACATAGACATGAGGCTGAAAATGACTATTTAAGTCATTTTCTAATATTAGCTCTGCCAGAACAAGGTATGGGGGTAAGGAAAAGTCACTATGAGGGTCACAGGATGATGAAAGAAGACTTTATAATTTTGGGACTTTGTGCCAACTGTTGGCAAAAAAAAAAAAAATAATGTTGTTTGTGATGGCCCCCCTTTTTTGTCCTCTTCTTCCAGTTCTTGGTACCCTTTCTCCCTAACAGAATCTTCTTTTTGTAAAACAACTCGCTGAGATAGGTATTACCCCAGTGACATAATTGAGAAAAATGAGGCTCAGAGAGGTTTATGGAACTTGCTCACATCCATATAATAAGTAAATGAGAAAAGGCAGTTTCATAATCGGGTATGTCTGTCTCTAAAACTCATGAACTCCAACATTTTTGGTTTGGAACATCTGAATTATTAGTACCATCACTAACAAAATAAAGGAATACAGGTTGGAGTAGGGTGTGGGCAGAAGAAAGGTGAACTTGGTTTTAGATATGTTGATTTTGAGCTGCCTTACAGTAGCCATGTTGTGCTATATGGTCACAAGAGGAATTTGGGTTTGTTGCCCAGTGGTGGACATGGGTACACATGGAATGTTTCATTTGCTGAAGAATAGTGGAGGATAAATAGGTGAATGTATAGACAGAGGTAGCTAATTAGCTAGTTAGCTAGATAAATAGATGGGTAGATAGATATTTGTTGGTGCATTGTGTGTTCAGAAGCTGGGAAATGTCTGCAGTCACTAGTCAATATTCCTATTGCTTAGTAACTTTAATTTCTTCATGTTGCTATGACAAATACAACTTTCATAGTTATTTTTTGTATCTAAGGGCTGATCATGGTACCTATGAATGATGCATAAGTGACAATTTTGTATTATGAGCATTACTGTGACTCTTGAAATCATAGAATCTCAAGGTTGAAAGGGAACTTAATATTCTCTCTTGGATTTGCTCTATTTTAGACTTTGCTTTACACCTCTATAAGGTCCTTACTGACACATTACAGCCCTTTAGATAGCTCTCTTTACATGAAAGATCTCACTTTTGAGGTAACATATTCCTACCTGAAGTGGATACTTACCATTTGTTCCTAGTTCTACCCATAGAAGACAAATCCCAATACCTCTTCCATCTGAGAGCTCATCACGTATTTGGAAACAGCCTCCACATCTCTCCTGATGTTTCTGTGTTAAGGTGAATTTCTTCTCCATCTTTTCAGTGGCTTTTTAAGGGACATATTCCTTCAGGGAAGGACTTGTTGGCCCAGTTTCTGGGAATGCACTCAGTTGGCCTCCAGTATAGTTGCCTTCAGGGATGGTTTCATTGGCAGAGAGCTGTTCATCCAAGGTCGCCTTGCTTTGTTGTGGTCCACATCCAGTGACTGATTGATATGGGGATATGAAGGCCCAGTTATTTAAGTCCAGTATGTGACAACTCTGACAAGCCATTTTAGTTTTAGAGCTGCCAGTGGGGTCAGCTATGGCCATTATTGGACTGCATTACAACTTGACTTCTGTTCCTTCTCATGTCCTTCCCTTCCCTTTCTCAGAGCATAGGCATTCCACATGTGAAACTCTGGCGCAGTCTGCTTGCTGTGGAGCCCAGTCTGTAATGCTTGGCTTTAAGTCTTCACACGAGCCATTCCAATTTGTTTATGGGCTTAGACACCTTGATAGGGCTTCTGGAGTAGATGGATATCTAGGGATAATCTACTATATGATCATAATACATTTGGCTTTGAAGAATATTTTAAATTAAGATTCATTGCTACGAATCTAATGTGTAAAGCTGTTATAACAGAAATTTTTCAGTGGAGATGTTGTAGCTTAGGCTACCCCTCAAAAGCAGAACCTGAGAAAGGGATTACATGTAAGTAGTTTATTTCAAGAAATTATCCCAAAGAACAGAAGTGGAAGACTGGAAGCAGCAAAGGATGGAAAGCCAATCCAGGTGTTCATTATCAGCCTACTCATCACTATGAGCAACAGAGATGAACTCCCACTGCAACCTTCTGAGAAGCCAGGTAGAGTTGTCTGCCAGAGATGAAAAAAAAGAGTATTTATCTGTAGCTCCCGATTCTCATTAGTGAAATCTGGCACCACGAAGTGTTAACTCCCTTGCACGTCCAGGTTTGTGAATGCCTCAGAATAGTTGAGTGAGAACCTGCCACCTACCCAGGAGGTAGCCACAGAAAACTCTGGGGTGAAAATGAAAGATACCAGGTATAGCTGAGGCAAGATGGTATGAGTTTACCCCTGTGTACAGTTGCTTGCTGCAGCAATTGGAACTAAGGAGTTGAGCTGAGAAGGTCTGAAAGAGGGCATAAGAAGGGACCAATATAACCATAAGCAGTAGCAGTGTTTCTGAGACTTTGTTTGTGTATGGATTTTTTGAAGGACAGAGTTCACTGGACTGGATTTTCTCCTAAGTCCATCGAACTATTGCCAGGCTTCTACTTTATGATAATAATAGGTAAAGAAACTTTCTGATGAATTAGAAGTAGGGAAGTAGTGTGCTTACTCATGAATAAAATACTTAATTGGCTGGTTAGATTTACCACCAGTAAAATATTACAAAGAGAAATTGCAGAAAATACTATATAAAGGTTCATATACTCCTCTTGCTTTTCTACCAATAGTGGATATTTTCTGCCAAGTATTTTGACAATAATTTGTGTAAGAGTTCCTTTAATGTCTTTGGTTTTGCTGCTTTGTGTTCACTGCATTTTGAATGTCAAAGAGATTTGACTCTGATAGTGTTAAACCATGTAGCAGTTTCTTGTTAAATTGGGGTGAGGAGTAAGGGAATTGGGAGGTAGCTTAGAATTTAAATGAAAGATCATCTTTCATTGTATGGATAAGGCACTGTTTTAGCATCATAACCTGTATAGGTCCAACTGTTCCTTATGTGTGAGTTAGCCAGTAGTGACTCAGCTCTGAAATAGTCATAGTAATCTTCATCATTTCATAGCTATAGTTTTTCACTGGCAGCTTCCTAATGAGCTCATCTTTAGGGTGCCAAGTGGCAGAGCTATGGGCTTTCTTCAAGAGATCTGAGAGATGTAGTCAGACAGACAATTAGCATTTTTATTTACTTTGGGAGAGCTTTGAGTCCCAAGACCTGCCTCACATTGTCCAGGTAGTACTTGTACTGCCTAACAAAATGTGTCAAAAATTTCATACTTGTCATCCCAGGAATTTGGCAGTAACAAGAATGAGAAGACCAGGACTGAGATGTTGGTAACAAAGGAGGGGTCTAGTCAGAGCTATACATCAAGAAGACAAGATATCTAAGTTGTGGAAGGAGGAAGGCCAGTTAAGGCACAGAGGTATAGACTGGGTTAAGTTCATGAAGCTCATCTTGGAATTAGGAAGCTAGTTAGGATACTGAGTGGAAGGAAAGAGATGGAGCCCCAAGCCAGAGAGCCTAGGAAATCAGATGTCAGACTGTGGAACAGATGTCTAGTAGTGGTAAACATGTATTGTGTTACTTATTACATGTCAGGTGCTGTTCTAATCATTTTGTGTGTATAAGTAATTTCATTCTCACAGTAAGTCTGTGAGGTAGGTGCTATCATTTTGAATGCATATTTTGCAGATGAAATAACTGAGGCACAAAAAAGTTAGATAACTTGTCCAATTTCACATAACTCTTAAGTGGTTCAGTTTGGATTCAACCCAGGTAGTCTTTTCCCCAAAGTTCATGCTTTTCTTAATATTGTTTATCACTTACATACCTGCTTCTAAGATAGAAGCTTCTCATGAGTTATAAATTTCCTTGATGAGAGACCAAGACTAGTTCAGAATATGTGGGGGAATGGAGGAGATGGTGTGTCAGATATAGCTTTTATGTGCCTTCTCACATCCATCTGAGCTAATTGCACCTTTCATGCTGCTCAGGAAACCACCCAGTCACCTGCCCTCAGAGAGATAGGTCCTTGCCCTTGCCAGTCACTCTGCTGTTGGCCAGCTGGTCCCCTGCTTGGAGTTTCTAGCTCATGCTGGCACTGTGGGACTTGGATGAGATACCAAACCAGGGAGCCTAGGACGAGGCCCCCATGAGCATCATAAAAAGCTGGACGATACAATCTGGAAATGCAGGAGAGTTAACTCCCTTTGGGGTGAAATTCGGTTATAGAGGAAAGCAGGGGACAGGAGAGGAGTGCCAGATAATTTCCCTCTTTCTCTGTCCCATCAACAACTCTGAGGCATGAGTTTTCTTTCTAGAACATCCAGAAAGTCTTTTTTGTCATAGATTCTCCTGCCCAAAGTTCCATCATGTCTTTTGTGGCTTATCTCGAAGTAATAAGCAGCATAGTCATACTTCACTTGGCATTACTTGATGCCCTTCCTAATCCCCTTTTCCTTCTTTCTAACTCTTACTTCTCTGGGTCCCCCCATTTCCTACCCATCCTAAATCATTAAAGCCAAGCTAAGAAAGTGGGCCTAGGCTAAAAGTGGAAGCAAAGAGAGGAGCGGGCAGTGTCTCAGCAATACTTCATTATTCAGTAACAAAAAGGATATCGATCCTTTGAAAAACACATTTTAAATAGAGTGGAAGTTGATATTATGACTAACAGGTAAGTTTCAGTACTTAATAAGAAGTTAATTTTACCATTCTGTGAGTACTTCCAAAGGATAAGGGACTTTTCAGAGTGAAGAACATTGCTGGGGTAGTCTCGCCCCCGTCGGGCTAGTTGGGACCTCATTTGCTTTGCTGTCTCCTCTTCCTCTTCATATTATAAATAACCAGCATTTTCAAAACACATAAATATATGCCTGACACTGCACTATATGGTGCACAATTTCTAATTTACTCCTTTGAGGTAGAAAACTGAGACTCAGAGAAGTGACGGATGAAGAGCTAATGGGCCCTAGAGCCAGGATTCAAACCCAGGTCTGCAAGACTCTGAATTCTATATTCATAAGTGATACCTTCTACTATCTTCTGCAAAGTTTCTTATCATGAAGGTTACTTGGAGCACGGAAAAGCCACATGGAGAGAAAATATGACACGAAAACATCTTATTCCTTTTGTTTTAATTTGCTGCAAAAGCAACTTCTGATGGAGTCAGCTGCTGGTGTTTGGAGTGTCCATGCCTCATACGAGGAAATATTAGTTTCTGGGTAGCAGACTTAATACTTCTCAAGCCAAGAATACCTCCCATTGTAAAAAAATTAGTGAGCCCTCTGGCTCCTTGATCACGCTTTTAGGTATTGGATTGGCATGAATCCGTCCTCTAAGTCTGCCTGACAGAGCCAGACCCCTAACATGGTGATCTTGTGGAGGTCGCCCAGCCCACAGCAGCCGGCTGACTCCCTCCTCAGTATCTCCCTTGGTAGATGTCCTTAGGGGAGTCAATTTTTCTTTAAAATTATTTCCTCGAATCTAACCCTCTTATATCCCAACTTTCTCTTCTTGGTACATGCCCAGAGTTTTGTGTTCATGCATAAAGAGGACCACATTTGCCGTGGAGAATGTAAATAGCATTTCACATTTGACTTTGAGATGTCACATACCACAGTTTGCCCTCCTAGTAATGTTTTTTTTTTTTTGTCATTGTTATTTAGTTTTCCTTTGTTTCAGTTATTATTTGTTTAAATGTTGGAGACAAGGCCCTTGTTGAAAGTCATGAAATCTGGGACCTTATTGCAGCTCTGGCTTACAGCTGGGTGACTTTGATCTGCCACGTAGCCCTTTGGGGACTCAGTTCATTCACCTGCAGTATGGGAGAGTTGGGTGATTTTATTTATTCCCAAACCATGCTGACCATTAAATCACCACTGATGCTTTTATAGAAGGGCCCCATCTTAGACCTGTTAACCACAATTCAGCTGAAGGGAAGAGAGAGGAGGGTGGGGATGGAGCAAAGGCTCAGAATCCATAAATTGCAACAAACTCCCCAGGTCATTGTGATACACAGTTTAAGAACCATTTTATGCAGTACTCCCAGTACACAACTCCAGTGGTACCGTTTGTATTGTGTGAACTCCGTGGGCACTGTTTACACAGAATAGAATGTGAATTGTGCCTCTTGGAGTTATGTAACACAGCCACCCTGTATGACTAATTTCTGCAGAGTCATTTCCAAGCATGCATATTTATTGATTTTAGGTCAGCAGAGTAGAGTGAGGTGCTGAGTAGACAGTGGCCCAGAAGCGTGCAGATAAGAGTTGGAGGCATAGTAGCTGTGACAGTAGATTAGGAAAGTCGAAGGCAATTTAAGGACAGCTAATGAACATTGACCCAGAGAAGCTATCGGGTTGTCTCCTAGATTATAGCTAGTACCTATGTGAGAAGAGAGATAGTTCTGTGAAGAAAGCCAGAGCATCAGAAGTGTTTTGGCCCAAAAGGTGAGCCTTGGGTCAGAGTTCCTCAGACAGGGTTGAGTTGAAGAAAAGCAAGGCTTTCTTGTAGCTTAACACAAGCTTGTAGTTGCAACTAATTTCTCTGCTTTGGGATTTATTTGGCTTTGTTTTCTCTTTATACATGGTGAAGCTCCTTTTGAAAAAATAATCCAGCCTTTTTAAAACAAAATCAAAGAAAAGAAAAAAAAATATTTTTTATGTTTAAGCCTGTATAGAAATATCACAGTAGCTGCCAGAAGCCAGGTTATGTTGATAAAAGACTAGAAAAAGAATTGAGGCACCAGGGCAGATAAAAGCTTAAAATTCTAGGGGAAGAGAGTTGGGATACAGTTGTGATTAAATTAAATGTTATAATGAATTTTTCTTCTCATAAGCTAATGATTTGTTGCAGAGCTGCTTGAGGTATGTTTATTGCTAGGGTAGTACTTTTCTTAATTTGCATGAGAATCACTTGAGGCATGTGTTAAAAATGCAGATTCCTGCCAAGCCCCTAGCCAATTCTGATTCAGTGGGTATGGAGAGGACACCTGGGCTCTGTATTTTAAGTGAGCATCCAGGGATCACACTTTGAGAATGCTGTCCTAGATACTGAGAGGAAGGATGGTGAACTGTTTCAGAATAGAGCTTGTATTCGTTGAGAATTAACTTCTCTGAGCCTTTGTTTCACCTCATGTGATATTAATAGTGATACTTTCTCTTACCAAAATCACAAATCTTAGCAAAATATTTCAAAATAAACTGTGGATAAGAAAGATGGTGCTAATTACTTAGAATAGAAATCTACATGAATAAAAGCCTATGTCATGGGCTTGTGTAGACTCATCCTTACCCCTAGCCCTTAGTATGGGAATATGCATACATATATATATATCTGATTGAGTTTGATTGGGAACCTTGGAAAGATTTCTCAGACATCAAAATGACAGAACTTTTATTAGTTATATCTGTGCCTATTAGAAAATAGGATCTGCCAAAGTAATGTAGAAGGAGAATTTGCCAAGACAGATTAACCAATGAATTATATTTGCAATATATTTTGTATTTGTAATATATTTTATTCCTATTTGGAGCATGTATTAGTTAAAATCTAGCTGTTGTAACAAAGTGATCTAACAATATAGCAGCTCAAATAACAAAGAAGCTTATTTATTGCTCATGTAGCAGGCCTGCTATGAATGGTCCATGTCCGTTCAGAAGCTCAGCTCCCTGCAGACATTCAGGGTATGCTTTCTTTCCATCTTGTTGCTCTGTTATCACCCAGGGCACTGTCATCATCTGCATTGCAGAAGCTGGCTTGGTAAAGAGGACGGGAAACATCTTAAGGCTCAGACCTGGAAGCGGCACATCTCTTCCATTCACAAGTCATTGATGAACTTAAAAACACCACTATGCCTAAGTGAAAGGGAGTGTGGAAAATGTAGCCTAGCTGAATATCAATAAAATCAGCCAGACTTCTATCATTAATGCTATAGAAGAAGAGAACAGAGTTGGTGACTAGCTAACAGACTCTGCCACAGGAAAAGTATATGGAACTTTGAAAGTGGAGCCAGTCACTACTTTTCATGGCTTCACTAATTGGCCAGAGCTGCTGCTAGGCTGTGGAGTATGCTATTTCTTTTGATGTGCTGTTCCCAGCCTGTCTAAAGCCTCATTCCTGGTATCCAGCTAGGCCTGCAAGTTTTTCTGGACAATGTGGATACTGGCATTCTCTGTTCTCAAATTTAGGCTTCTTCTCCTGTATCCTATGTAGATTATGAAAAAAGAGTTATTGAGTTCTGTCCTACAGTTAATATATGTGGTATTGGTTCAAAAATGTTGGCAAAAGCACCAGTATGAATTGTCTTCCGTTTGCTTTTCTGATGGTTGTGACATAATGAATCTAAAGTATGACTATTATCACATAATGAGAGACTCTGAAAATTAAGTACATTTTCTTAAGGATCATCCAGGCAGAAAATGAGTTTTCTGATTTTCAACATTTTTACTGATGGTTCTCAAGGCTCTACCTGTCCCTGAACTCTCCTTAGTCTATGCTACCTCTTTCATATCTCCCTCTCTCTCTCTCCCTCTCTCTCTCTCTCTCTCTCACCCCTGTCTCTCTCTGTCTCTGTCTTGTGGGGGAAAGTTGGGGAGAGAATGTTCCACCATGACAATGTATTTCTGAATTCTTAAAGTTGTTTCTCATTATTTTGTGATGTATAGCACTATTCATAACAGGAAGGTCTTATAATTAGCTGCCTTACGATGCTCTAGAGGTGAAGCCACTCTGCTTCCATGTATCTAAAAGATTAGTGACTTAGACTGAAGATTGGCAGGTGATAGGCACTGTTAGGAAGTATGGAAGCAAACTGATATGAGTGAGAGCTGTTGTCTGGATAGGTATATTGGTTTAGAGAGTGACTTTCCCACTGTAGGAATTGGATCCCTATAACTGTGGTGTGACTCCAGTGAGATTAAATTACTTCAGAAAAGAATCTGAAGGCATATTGAGGGCTGAGAAATTGTTCAGGAAGCTCAGATTACTAAAAGCAAAAACATTCATATGTATAAGAGGAGGAATAGGAGATAGATTACTTTCTTAACATCTAGTTGAGATTGTCATTAAAGTTTGTCTCACTGGAAAAATTATATAGCCATTTCTCTTTTTAATTTTGTATATACACATACCACATATACACATATATTTTGGTGGAGGGATGTTTTGTTTTATTTTTATGTCACAATTTAATAGCCTTTTACATTCTCCAAGAGATCTAGGCTGCCAGCCATGTTCCCACAGTGTTCTGGAATTCTTCCCTCCACCCTTAGCCTGCCTATCACCCAAGCAATTTTAGCGATTCTCTAGTGCCTCACCAACTGCATGTCCATATCTTGGTGAATGTTCTATCTTAGATTTCATGTTCAGCCACTTGTGAGAGCAATTTATAATAAAACCAAGATGTGACCTATTTTGTGTCCAGGAGTCTGCCTGTGATATGTAATGTGCCCTCAGTGAGGGAACAGCTGTGATGTGAATGGATTTGTGAGAGAAAAATTGCCTTTATTTCTCTTCCTCTTTTCTCATGGATATAAAACTTTGTTATGGTAAACTAAACCTCTGATATCATGTACAACTGCTGGCATTCTAGATTGTTTTAATGGCCACTCCTTATTGCTTAATACTAAGTATTACCATCTGTTTCTTTCTTAATTATAAATGCAGCAAGAATTCACAATTACATCAGTAACGGTGGAAATAAAATGGAGTTAGAAGCCTTGTACTTAACACAAGGCAGCCCTCCTCTAATGCTTTCCTTCTGTCACAAGCAATGGTCAGAGAGGAGAATTCCTCAGTGGTTTTCTCCCTCTCTTCTCCATGTACTTACCATGAGAGTATCATGCTATGGTTTCAACAATTTTATTTGAGAGAGAGAGGGAGCACTGTATTTTTCTGTCCATGGAGTGGGATGTGTGGGCAGATCTTTCTCACAGTATGGGAAGCCAGCTGTGATTGTCCTGCTGTTTTGGCCTATGTTTTTGTGAGAAGGGAGATAAATTGTAATAGCCCAATGACATAAGTCACATTCATCCCCCAGAGGAGTTGGGAGTGAACATCTAAAGAACTTTGATCAGCCCACTGGAAGCCAGTCTGCCAGTCCCTGAAAAATAAGGGAACATTTGTGGAGAGAGGGCATGTAGAAAATGAAGAGATATTTAACTTTGTATTACTTAAGCTTTTATTTTTCATTAAGTGGAAAAAAATATCAAATTTTCCACTCGTATTTTAGAATTAAAAGAAATCCTTAGAAATCATGCAACTCAAGCCATGGTCCCTCTTCTTTCTTTGTGTGGTACTTGGCCATGGTGAACGTGAGCTTTGGAGTTAGCAGAACAGGATTTGAATTTTGAGTCAGCTTCGTGTGCTGTGTGTTCTCGTAATTGAGTCCTCAGTGTCTCAGTTCTCCTCATTTGTCGCAGTGGTATCAGAATGCTTCTTGTGAAACCTACTGTTTGGATTAAGTGAGAGGAGGAGACATGTAAATCCTGGCCTATTGGGTGGCCCATGGTTTTCTTCCCTTCTTCCCATTCATGTTTATGGTAAATGACAGAATATTGGTCCAAAGAGGTTACATTCTTTGCCCAATATTATACATATAGTTAACGGCAAACCTGGAACTGGAAGTCATATTTTCTAAAACCAATGTATTCCAAAGTTTTTTCTCACTAAGGCATATCTAGACCTATTGCTACCTTTCTCTATCCTTATCACACATTGTACGTTTGTTTAATAATATCCTTAATAATTACCATTTGTATAATACTTTTTTATCTGTAAATTACTTTGTAAAATATATATTCCCACTTTATATGCAGTTGGCGAAATCATGTTATAATCATATCATTACTCCTATTTTATCATTGGGGGAACTGAAACTTTGAACGACCAAGTATCTTGTTGAGGTCACACTGAAGACTGAGTGAGGATTTGAACCTAGGTCTGAGAGACTTCAATGTGTGGGCTTCATTCTGTTCTAAATGGACTCTCACTGTTACACCAGCACATGTAGGAGAGGACTGAGAGATGAAAAGAACAGGAATCCGTGCTATTATCTATAACTTAGTAGGTGTAGTTAAAATTTTTTAGGATGAGGATGCTCCAAGAAGAACAAAATGGTTTTCTTGGATTACAGTAATATTTTAGTACCATGTGCCTTCTAGCCACCAGAAGGATTCCCTGGGTAAGTAAAAGAGTAGAGCAAGAAACAGAGGTTTCCACTGGGAGTAGTTACAAAACCCAACCCAACCCCAAATAGAACATACAACACCAGAAAAAGCCCTTTCTCCAACCTGTGAATGAGTAGCTGGCTACTTCAAAAATGCAGTTCATAAATGAAGACATTATCTAAGTCATTTGTTCCTGTCAAGTTCAGGTTCAGGCCAAAAAAGGTCAAGCTGGTACATGTTCTCAATGGGTATCCGAGAGCTAGCGAGAGAAGAGTCCATGGGCCTGTGCTTGCCTTTTGGTCCCAGTGCTCTATCCAATGAGGCATGCCCTTTGCACTTTCCCAGCCTCCAGGCCATGTGTTTTGTCTGTGCCTTATAGTTGGGTTAATGATTCTTGGTGATAAAAGCATCACGATGAGTTTCACTTACATCCAGTCTCTCTTGTATAATGCCCATGCTCCTCCTGTCATGCTGTCACCGAGCCATCTAGGCCCACTATATATTAACCAGACTTACTGAAAAGCAGTCTTTTCTGGCAATAAAATGAAATCTTTTAATCTCAGAAATCCTCCTATTGACCAAGTATAGAAAACCATGCAAATTTTTAAAATGTAAATATTGACATTCTGAGGTTTTCCTATGTAACCTGATTTAGTCTGATTTTCTCATGATTTCTGCTGTTTCTGAGGGAATTTTACTGAATCCAGGTTTATAAAGCAGCACAGGGGCAGCATTATTCAGAAGGTGATGGCATGTACTGTAGAGGCAGCCAGACCTGGGGTCGAGTCCTGACCCTGCAGCTGAACTGTGTGACCTCGTATCAGTCCTCTGGGCCTCACTTTCCCCGTCTGTAAAGTGACAATGATGGTATCCACCCACCTGCTGGTGCTGTGAGGATCAAATGAGCTGCTAGGCTATATAATTCAAGAACAGAATTTTGCCTGATCTCGCTCCCCAGAACCAGGTGAGTGATTCATTTGTGATGTTTTTACCTCATTAGTAAGCTTTAGCTAGACAAAGATGTGTCAGGATTCTTTTAACACATGAAATACATTCATTTTATTGAAAGAAAAAAATAGTAATTTTAAAGCTTTATTTTAGAAGTCAAGTCTTATAACATCAGTGAGTTTTCACATTGGGTTACTTTCTTATACTTCGCTGTGAGTAAGGCAGCAAGAAAGACATGTTTTTTGTTATCTTGCATATGAATAAGAAAGTATCCCCTATGTGCCAAGTACATCTCTGTGAGCATATTGTTTGTTTTAATCTAGCCTTTTAATGTCAGAAAACTCTCAATTCCAATATAATAATAATGACTAAAAATGCTTATTAAAAAGTACATTAAAAGATAAGGCTATTTTCGAAGACTCAGGGGCATATAAACAGGTTATTTTTTATAATTGTGTTAAATCAGGCATGTGCTAGCCAAATGCATGGCTTTATACAGTTTTTTTTAGAGTTTTATAGAAATAATGCTAAAATAAAGGAATGTGAATTGCTTTGCCAGTTCTTTGAAGGAAACGGTAGAATCAGACCCACCTGAAGGAATATTAAGAGAAACAACCCAGTCATATTGCTGCAGGCTTAGAATCTTTAAATGATCTCAAAGATCAAATGTGCCTTAGCTGCATTGAGTGATTCCACATGCTGTCCTTTGAAACTTCCTCTTTTTATCTGTACATGGGGCTGTTTTGAACCCAGTGGAGGAAAAGCAGTAGAACAGAAGCACTCTGATGAGGGGATGTACATGATGTGTCACACACAGACATCTCAGCTGGTCATTAACATCCTTGGTACTGGTGAGACCAGTATTGACTGTTTAATCCTCTACTTTCTCCTTGCTTCTCTCCTCCCCCACACCACAAGCTCCTGTGCATTGATATGCATTAACGCTTCTTCTCTTAGAAATGAGAGGCTTAAGAATTATTCTTGGGGGAAAGCTACCTTTACTCTTTGATGTGAAGAGGACTTTGTACTAAACTCTTTGATTCTACTAAATATGCAGGAGCATTTAGCAAGGCGATCAGGCAGCCACATGTAGCTCCAGATGAACCATGCATATGGACCATGGTCATAACACATGTGGTCCCTTGCTTTTTGCTCCTGACGTCTTGCTGATTCAACCACATCATCCTTATGATGTTTCCAGGAGAGCAAATCTTTATCTGCTCTCAAGTCGTGAACTCCATGTGCTTCCCTCAAACAAGGTGGTGGATAGGTTAATTCCAAATGAAAATGAGGAGCAGGTTGCTTTGCCATAA
Source organism: Pteropus medius (assembly GCF_902729225.1). NCBI lineage: Eukaryota > Metazoa > Chordata > Mammalia > Chiroptera > Pteropodidae > Pteropus > Pteropus medius. Next base: position 24,026,613 of record NW_024354502.1, on the reverse strand, counting down.
CCCTACTCTTGCAAGGAGAAGGGGCCTGTGTGAGGTTTTAGAAGATGATGTTGAATGGATTGGACTCTACTCTTTCAATTCAGTGTTTTGGACCCCCACCCAAGCTTTATGGGATGATACTTTCTAATTTCCTTTCTAGCCAGGACTCCAAGTTATGATTTTAGGATGGGGAGTAAATTGTTTGTATTTTGTGAATGTCCTATTCCCATCTCTTAGATGAATTCCTCACCAGCTAAAATTTCAAAGAGACAATTTAATGAAGTTGTTTTATTTTTATAGATATTTATAAATTATTATTATTAAGTCCAAAGTCTTGCTGATTGCTGAAAATATTACACCCCCTCCCCCACCAATATTATGGTCATTTACTTCTCAACTATTACATTGCTGTTACACACCCACATGCTTACCTGGAGCACGCTGAAAAGAAATTACAAAATAATGCTTTTTAACACATATTAGCTTTACAAAGTGATTATAAATGGCTTTAAAAGAAAATAATTCCTATTCTTTTCATCATGTTCAAGATTCTCCACATGTGTGTTCGGGGACTGTGGTGATAAGTTGGGGTACATAGCCAAAACAAATTTAGTTGTTTTTTAATAGACAAATTATATTAGTGCTGCTTATACTTTCAATTTAAATTAGTCTGACAAACATTTATTGACTACCTTCAATGTGTCATAAGAAAATTTCACCTCTCTTTGGGTTTGAGGTTTTTGCTTGTTTTTGTTTTGTTTTGATTAGTTTTTTGAAAGGAGAGAGTATCCCAAGGACTTTATTGATATAAAAAGGCAGTGGTAGTTACAACAACTTAGATATGAGAAAAAAATAGTTTTGATTCATTCCTTGAATGCCTCCATCACAGCGCTCTTTATAGCAATGGTAGTCAGATTATGAAAGGACAAGAACAGGGCCCTGTTCAGAGTTCCAGGAATCTTCCTATGGTACTTTCAGCAAGTATTGGTGGTAGGAAATTAATAAATATAGACACTGCGAGGTTGGCTGGCATTATCTATCCTTTGAACAGATTTAGCAATTATAACTGATTTGTGCTCAGAAATCTGAAATACAGTATTCGTAATAGTAATTTTTCCTGAAGCTTTGCCATTTTCCTTTCCATTAAACTTCTTTCCAGTGAGAGGAATATATCCCTGGTCTTGCTTTGTCATTTTGGGGTGATTTATTTTAAAATTATAGTAAGGGCTTTTTGTTATAATTCCACCAGGCTAATTTCAAACTGTGTTTGCTGACTCCAACTAGCCATAAATGGTCTCCACTTCCAGTGTATAGAACAGAAAGTGGTATGCTAATATGCCAGGAATAAGGCGATTGCTCAGATGGAATAACACTCGGCAGTTTGGAGGAATTTGTTGATGTAAACCTAAATCGTAGGTTAGAGACTGACTTGTGGGATGCATTTCTGCCAACTGTGATCCATACGCCATCAAAAAATGGAAAAAATTACTTACTGCATCTGGCACTTTGGCATTGAAGTCATTTATGGAATAATCAGAAGGAAATCTAAGTTATCAGAGAAAATGGATTGTCACACAGGATGATGGTTCCTGGGTTATCTGCTTTACTTTCCTCATATGACATGAAAGAGGAGAGGAACTAAAGAGCCTAGGAACTGTTGAGTGCTCCTTAGCACTGAGTTGCCCAGTGATAATTGATGCATGCAAAAGCCCTTTCTGCCCTGCCACTGCAAGAACCTGTGTTTTTTTAAGAGTTGGGGCCTTAGGAAGTTTCTTTTTCATTGTTTCTCCTGGGTTCACGGCTCTTTGTGTATAGGTGAGATGGAGACAAGTTCCCTTAAGTGTCTGTAACCACCTACTCTAGGAGCTTGCACAGTATGTGCCTGAGTCTACAGCTGTGATACTGAACACCAAAACAACTACAGCTAATCATTGCAAGTATGTCTACAACTGAACACACTTTTTCTTTTTTGTTCATGGATTTATGCATATGCTAAAAAAATTTACTCTAAGAATAAGATTTGCAAAAGAGGAAATAAGAGAAAATACACCATCCATGAAGGCCAAATGGGCTACTCTCTTCATTGATGAATTGTTGAGTCGTTTGAGGTTCTCCATACTTATTTCTCACCTACTGCTCTTTTCCCCAAGGAATCCATAGTTGTTTGACTCTGTGTCCTTCATCACTGTGCTCTGTGTTAAGGACAGATCTCGAAGATTTGTTCTTAAGGTTCCTACTTATCTGCTTTATAACTTGCCACCTCTGTGTTCTATTTGGTCCAAATATCTTGCTTGCCTCAGCCTTCTCTTTGAATTGTAAGTTCCTTGAGGGAACAGCTATGGTGGACAGCTGATGATATGGTCTACTGAGCATCTGCTTTCTCTTCTGGAAATAGCACCATAGTTACTAGGGAGAACTTACTCTCCTGTTTTCATGCAGGTGAAGTAGTATACAATTAAAATATTCTGTTCTACTCTGCCTGGAGGTGGTCACATGATTCAAATGAGGCCACCCAGACTATCTCTGTTCTGAGAATTTGAGCTTTGAACAGAGTTCCTCTGGAATGGAAAAGTGCTAGAGTTGATTGCTCTCAAAGGAGTTCTCTGAAGGGAAGGCAGGAGATTCTGTTGCCTGCCTGTAAGCTGCCTGCTTCTCATCCTTTATGAAGCCTGTTTGAGTAGTTCTACCTTAAATTTTGTGAGCTGCCCCATATCTTTACAATAAAGCTCTTTATTTTGTCCCAGTTGGCCAAAATTGGTGGTTATTTGCTGATTAAAAAATCCTAATACAGGCTCCATCTTCTAATACCTATTTATATGTCAGATGGTATATAGCATGTTGAAAGCATAGTGAAGGTTGTTGCCTACAGCTAAGAAAGTCCTATATAGAATTCAAAAGGATCATGGATATGAATAAAACCAAAGAATATTTTTCCTTATACCGCTTTATTTCTCCTAATTGTTTTAGAAACTTGTGAGTTTAATGAAGAATTAGAGCAGAAATTTATGACTATTATCCTTTTTTTCAAGTAAACTTTTATTTCTGAATAGTTTAAAATTTTCAGAATTATTGTGAAAATAGTGTGGAGTTCGCATGCCCAGTTTCCCCTATTATGAGCATCTTACATTAACATGCTACATTTGTCACAGTTGACTAGTCAATGTCGACATTGATCCATGCTTTATTCAGATTTCTTCAGTTTTTCCCTAATACCTTTTTCTGTTCCAGGATCTTATCCAGGAATCCACATTACATTTACAAGTCTGATCTCTTAGACTTCTCTTGATGTGATGGTTTCTTAGACTTTCCTTGTTTTTGATTACCTTTACAGTTTTAGGGAGTAATGATTAGATATTTTACAGAAGGTCTCTCAATGGGAATTTGATATTTTTATAAAGATTAGACTGTGGTGATGTTTTTTTTGAAGGAAGACCTCAGAGGCAAAGCGCCCTTATTATCACATATTTCAATGGTACCTACCAACAACATGACTTATCGCTATTGATGTTGACCTAAAAATTTGGTTCAGGTAGTGTTTGCCAGTTTTCTTCACTTTAAAGTTATTTTTTTCCTCCTTTTACATACTGTGTTCTTTGGAAGAAAGTTACTAAGTACAGCCCATGCTAAAAGAGTAGGAGAGTTATACTCTACCTCCTTAAAGGTAGAGTTTCTATATAAATTATTTGTAATTCTTTTGCACAGGAGTTGTGACTATTTTATCATCTATCTATTCAGTAATTTATTTATATTAGTATGGATACATGGATATTTACTCTATATTTTGGGTTATTATCTAATACTGCTTGATTTATTTTGAGCTCAAATTGTTCTAGCTTTGGCCATTGAGAGCTCTTTCAGTTGGCTCCTGTGCCCCTTTAACATACTCCTATTAGTGTGTGTGTGTGTGTGTGTGTGTGTGTGTGTGTGTGTGTGTGTGTGTGTGTTAGCACTTCCTTGCTTTCTGGCACTACAAGATGTTCTAGGCTTATCTCGCATATTTCCTGTTCCAGTTTTAGAATCAATCATTTCTCCAGGGAACCCTAGTTCTTTTTATTGGAGAATGGCATTCAAAACCAAGATCTGGCACAAGAATGCTTGTTACTACTGGGTGTCATTGTTTCTAGGTCCTTTCAGCTGACAGAGAGAGGAGATATATGTTTGTATACTAACCCATTTATATACATATCTATAAATATTGCTATATGTAACCATATATATCTATATTAAGCTAAACATGAATTCATACTAATGTCTCCAACACTAATCTTTTACCATATTCTAGCCTTGTCCTTTGCTTTTCTGTGGATAAGTCCTCTCACCCCAGCAGTGAGAAACCTGGCTTCTACCACTCACCATTCATTTACTTAACTGTTCAATTCTAGTATACATGTACTGCTGTTGCAGCATTGTTAACTCATATTCCTGTGGGAAAAAACTTTTACCAACTAGAGTACCATGCTTATAGTGCAGTTAATTCTACCTCTAGTTTTACAGATTCTACTCATTTCCAAGTTACTTAGATGAGCACCTTATACCCCTACCTTCTGCTGTGGGATTTTTTTTCACACTGTTATCTTTTAAAAATTATTTTATATATACACACATACACACACACACACATATATGTATATATATATATTTCACACTGTTATATTTTAAAAATTATTTTATATATATATACATATATATATATATATATATATTATACAATAAATATTTAGCTAAAGGTGTCAAATAGTGCTAAAAGACTTATAATAAAAACAGAAATCCCCTCCTCTTACTCTCACTCTATCCTGACCGGTTTCCCTAGAGCAACACTGAACTGTAAGCAGTTTATATCCAGATACCTAAATGACATCCTTTATAGTTGTCTCTTGAGACATCAGTTCTGAACATTATCCATTGATTTCTTATTATTGTAGACGAAGATTTAGCTTTATTTCACCTCTTTCTCCTGACTCATTTCTTTCCAATATAGTTATTTCACAGCTTTTAAATTAAATCAATATTTAGTGTTTACATTATTTACTTTTTTGTTAATTTTTTAAAATCTTGGGATTAATAATTATTTCATTCTTTGTACATATTTCTGTCTCCCATCCTACAACATTTTTTCTCACATGATCTAACTTACTAGGTAATTTTCAGTTCTCCTGCCTCTCATTCTCACGTTCTAAGACTCTCTGTTTTCTGGCTACTTCGCTGAGAATAAGTATGCAAAACCAGGAATAAGGCTACTGGTATCTGGAACTTGATGGAAAAGGAGACAGTGGGTCTCATGATTTTATACGCAGGCTTTCACCTAATCTTCCTGTTCTCAGATTGGTGCCTTACCTCACCTTCCACTGCGCCCAGGTCGTTGAGTCCCAGGCCTTTCTGAGTCACCTTCTGTGAGACTTATACTCTTATTTGCTGGGAGAATGCGGGTTGCAATTTCTTGAATGGACATGATGAAAATAAGGACCAAGGGTGTATGTGCCTTTCATAAATAGTTTCAAACAAAAAAGTTTCAAGCAAATTTCCTGCTTTCAACCCTGTGTTTCATCCCTGTTTCAGAGGTACCTGGTACGTCTAATTTCTGGACCTTTCTTATGTTATCTGCAATAATGCAGCTTGTTTCTCTTAGACATACTTTCTCCATGTACATAGGTTCCCTTGCTTTACTCTGTCAAGTCAATAAGAATCTCTATATCTGCTTTGTACCTTCACTTAATGTGGTTCAGGGTTACTGACCAAATGGGTAGGTCATTAACTTCTCTGAGCCTCAGCATCTCTACATTAAAATTAGGATAATAAAAATATATACATTATATGAAGATAAAACAAGATAATATATATAAAACACCTAGTACAATGCCTGACATATGGTAAGTTTTCAATAAACATTACCTATATTTGTTATTATCTATCATGACAGCTAATATAATGCCAAGCAAATATATGATGGTTGTGTAAAATAACTTGGAAAAAGTTTAAGGAAAAAAATTGGGGGTGGGGTTTTGGGATGGGGCATAGAAAATTTAGCAATCTAAGGAAGCAGTGGTGCTTTCTTCACTGAGTCCTATTAGATTGAAAGATTGTATCCTGGCATCCAGGGAAAAGAGCAGCTATAGGAATCATTTCTTATGATCTAAAGTCCATTAGCTACTCCATTTAGCTGTTAATGTTGTGAGGCCATTGGTGTAAATAAATGTGTTCTTTGGTAATGGACTTGTTTTCTTAACAATTATAATACATTGCTCTCTCTAAATGCTATAATTTAGCCTTGGCATTCTAATAATTAGTCAGCAGATCAGCCTTTAGCATTGTTTCAATATCTCATTCCCTCACCACATTTTTATATTAAAACTTATATTTAGTTGGTGTTATTGGCTGACTTCTGTTCCCCCAAAAGTCATACATTGAAGGTCTAACATCCAGTACTTCGGAAGGTGACTGTATTTGGAGGGCCATTAAAGAGGTGATTAGGATAAAATGAGACCCTTAGGGTGAGCCCTAATCTAATATGACTGATGTCCTTATAAGAAGAAATTTGGGCACACAGAGAGACACCAGGGGTGCACGTGCACAGAGGAACAACCAAGGAGATTAGCCTCAGGAGAAACCAAAACTGCTGGCACCTTGGTCTTAAACTTCCAGAAGTATGAGATAATAAATTTCTGTTGCTTAAGCCACCTAGTCTGTGATATTTTTGTTTTTGATTGCACTCCTCACAAACTAATACAGTTGGCATCAAGGAGCAAAATCCACTCTGGAATTTCTGGTTTTATTTTATTGTAGTCTATAAAACACTTATCACATACATCATTTGAATCTCATCCAGCCCTGGAAAGTGAGTGTTATTATTAACTCCATTTTACAGATGAAGCAACTGGGGGGCTCTGAGTCTTTACAAACACATAGGTTGCAAATGGGGGCAGGTGGAATTTGAAGCCAGGCTATTTGATTTAAATCTCCTTTTCTGTTCACTTTACCTCTCCTTGTTACCATGAATGTAGAATATGTACTTACTTCTTCCTAGTGCAGTTTATGCACTTGATTTGTTTTAAGATAGTTTTGACAGGTTACCACTCTCTGCACTGGCAGTTTACCACTCATAACTGTGTGGACTTCTGCCTAATGCTGGAATGAAGAAAACAGCAGACTTGTCAAATCTGAAAAGAGAGTATTTTTATTCATTACTCAGCTTCCAGAATCTAATGCTTTTCAATTTTCTTTCATAGTTCCACTGAAAGTGAAGAATGGAATATTGATATACCTATTGTTTTTTTCTGCTTTTAAGTCAGTCTGTGTGGTTAGATCAACTCTTAGTTGTCCATTCATTCCACAAATATATATTGAGTACCTGTTATAACCCCTGAGTTTGGATATCAGTTTTTGAGGTGGGAGTTCACATGTTCAGCATGGAGAGATGTGGCTGAACAGAAACCTTGGCTCTTGAGCCAGGAAGACCTCTCCTTTCCATGAGGTTACATTGTGGCTTCCTTGCTATATTGAAAATATACCTTCCCTAACCCCCAAATTAAACTTCTAATGTTTTCCTTCATCCTCAGAAACATTTCTATGTAAATTTGAAATATTTTGCCTCAAAATAATATAGTAAGCAGTCTGATATTTCTGGTCTTATATAATCTCAGTTTTTTGTTATAGTCAGTCATAATTAAAGTTTTAACTGCTCATATGAGGAATTGTCCTAAGGGAGAAAGTATGTAGACAAGGACAGGATATTTAAGGAACAACTTCGATTTGTGATTTCATCCCTATTATTTTTATACTACAACTTAAAGATGTTTATGTGTATTACTTTTTTAACAAAATGTTTTTAAATCATATTTTTAAATTAAATTAAAATTTTAAATTTTAGAGATCTTTGTTATTCTCGTGTGACAACACAGAGTGTGTAACTTTAATTCTCTGGCCATCTAATTAAAAAGATGTTTTCTAAATACGATCAGCATTGGAATTGGTCCAGAGCCCATATTTATAAAACAGTAACTATGGCGACCCATTTTTCTTAACCAGACTCCAACCCTGACAGTTTTCCAACTGTTTGTTCTACAAGATGACATAAGTAGAGGGTTTGGGGGGAAAAAACCCAACTTTGTATGATAACTAAAATGCTTTTTGCAAACAGAGCCTTTAAAGCTGTTTGTTCAGCAGCATGTGACTCAGACAGTGAGAGTTCATCAGACAGCAAGGATTAACCCACTAATTTGTTTCTCTTTTGCCTTTTGGAAGAGGATAGACTGCTGTGAATTTCATGTACTCAGCCTGAGCTGCCAAATGGGATTGGAAACTCTTTGACTAACTGGTGGCCAAAACATGAGGTGGGGATAATTTATTATCATCCTGTTCTTTATGACCCTATGTAACAGGGTTTTGTTTTGTTTAAAAAGAAGCAAAAATATATTACAATTTTCAAATCAATGTCTCTCTGAACCTGAAAGGCTTTTAAATATTTGATCCTTTTCTGATGGAATAGAACGATGCTACTTGTCCGTAACAATTTTAACCAAATTCTTTATAGTTGCCTCTGTCTCCAGTGCAGGAACTCTTCTTCAGTAAATACTTAACACAGGTCATAATATGCTTGAAGAGCCAGTTTCTTTAGATGCACACATACATGGTTGAGTTTGATTAGACCACCATGGTGTGCAGAGGTACCAGTGTCCAAGGCAGGGTCAGAATAGTCCTCTGGTGCTTGATTGGATGGCATATCCCTTAAGATTAGCCGACCTTCAAAACCGAGAGCCACGACTCTGCAGTTAAGACCACTCCTTGATGTTGACCCCGCCCTTCAGTTTATTTCCTTATGTCTGAGAATGAATTCCCTGTATGGAAAGGGGAGTTGGAAGAGCTGCCTCTATCAGAAGAGTTCTTCTTTCCTTATACCAGAAGGAAGTAGAAGGTAGTAGGCTGTAAATTGTTTGACCATATCTCCATGAGCCCTTGCTACTGGATGCTGAGACCATCTTAGCCTGCACTCAGCTGCTGGGACAAGGACTTCTCAGTCAAGATCATACCAGGACTCTTAGTGGCACGGGACACACTTAACCAGGTTGACTTTCTGATATTCTTTCTTCCCTTGACTTCTATACTATCTTTGTTTGATATATATATATCATCTCTCTAAAAATTAGAATTCTAGCCTGGAGGTTAAAAGTAATGTGTTAAACTGAAATTGTTAAGGTTATGATATAAAGAAGTATAAGTAAGAACTACAGCATGTGAACTTGGATCATTAGTGGCTATAAAATTAAACACGTGGCATGGATATTCAAAGAGAGTACCTTTTTAATGTGCTTGTTCTCCATAAAATACCTCCTTTTCATCCCTACACTGTCTTAACCTTTCCATCAGAATCACTCAACTAGATCCTGGAACTTGACCAATGGGAACAATTCAACTCCTATTTCTCTCTTTTCCTCAAATGTTATTGTTTTCCATGGCTTCAGTATTAATCTTATCCAGTATTTTATCCACTGTTCCCAGTCACATATTCTTGTTTGTCTATCCATCCATTCATTCATCTATCCATTGACCCATCCATCATTTATTGAGTAAATAACTACTATGTGTGTGCAAGGCATATTCTCAAAGCATCATCATTTCCTTGGTCAAATTAGGAAGATAATGAAAGATTAGATGCTCTGCTCTTAGTTTGACTCTTCAAAAGTAAAATAGACCCTATAATAAAGAATCGGGTGCAGAAAGTTTATTTGATATGTGATTCTAGGAAGCCAAAGTGAGGTAAAGAGGGGGAAAGACGGGAGAACAATCAATAAAGGATGCATTAAGGTATGGGTAATTGCTATGGCAATTGGGCTCAGTACTGCTGGGGACTGTTTTAGAAAGTTTGTAGAACATTCTTCAGAACTGTCCTACTGAAGGACAGGAGAGCTGAGATGCTTATCTATTGACTCTTGTCCTCTTTGATTGAAAGTTGCCCTGGGGGTATTAAATCTCTGGTATTTGCAAGATTCCCTCCTAGCAGGCTTTTAGTGCTAGAGAAAGCCCTCAGGCAGAAAAGTAGAGGACAGGGGCATAAACAGGTTTCTCTCACCAACCCTGCAGGCAAACCAGGGGTGGGCCTAGAGGCTGTGGGGTGGGGTACTCATAGCATGTGCTTCAACCTCTGGCCATCCCAACTGCCTTAAATGGAAATGTATGAGAATTTTGCACTTTCCAGTAAAGTTTACCAGAGTGTGCACTTTATTTCATGTGTGGAAACAGTACTATGTTTAGAATTGGACTTAGTTCCTGAATATATATAGCTTCCCTTTTCTGTATAACCTCTTTACAGCAGATTTATGCAGACAGGAAAAATATTGCAACTGAAAGCACCACTGCAAATTTCCCTGTACTGACATTAATCATGCCCACTTGATTTATTATCTATCATTTGAAAAGAATATTTTGGAACTCTTGTGCAATGATTTTTTTTTTTTTTTACAAAGAATGATTACTTCCACGTAGCATAACTCTTCTAATGGCTAATGCAGTTTGCTTTATCACCCATTCACTCCCTAATTATAGTGTGTTAGTAAGCAGACACTGTACATGGAAAGTTGAGAGAGAAACGTTTGGTTCAGATCATCTTTCAGAGGAGAGGGGACCGATACAAAATCAGACTAAATATACTGACTGATTACTGAGTGCTTGCTTCAGCAGACTTAATTTAAATTGATTAAAAAATAAAGAAACTTATGTGGCTATTAATACTTTCAACCATCAAAGTTTGAATGGCATCTACTTTGGGTCCATCAAAAAGATTTTTACTAATCCTTATAATTGAATTGCACTTTTTCTTTTTTAAAAAATTCACTATCTTTTTGTGTAACCCCTTCCACTCTACACATCTCTAGGCTGAGGACAAAAATAACAATGAGTTACAGATATATGGGAAATACGTATTGAATGCATGAAAGAAATTGGAATTTATATCTAAGAACAAATGCCCCTGAATTGTAACAAAAATCAATAAATTAACCTTCTTTTGGGGTTCATTTATGGATATTCTATAATAGATATCAAACATATACCCGGCTGTGCCAAGAATCTCTCTTTCTCTCCATTTATTCGAATTTTGTCCAACCTGTAAGGCCCAGGCATAATTTCTCTTTCTTTAATGAAGTTTCCCCAATTTCTTCCAATTTAGTGCTTCTTATACGTAATTGCTGCTGCAGTCGGAGGACTATTAAAAATATTTTTGCCTAGGCTGCACCCCAGATCATTTAAATTGAAGCCTCTGATAGTGCGATTCAGGCTCCTGCATTTTTAAAAGCTCAGATGGTTACAATGTGCAGCCAAGGTTGAGAACCACTGCCCTACCTGCCTGTCATTGCTTCCTTCTCTGAAGATTCAGAAAACCTTGATTACACCTCTTAAAGACAGTTGTAATTAGCCTTGTATTCTAGCTCAGGGTACTCTGAAGATCGACTAGCCCAACAACCCTTCCAATTCTGAGATACCTCTTAAAATATTCCGATTGTCCAGTTTGAATACCCTCAGCGACATGGAACTCATTCCCCAATGCAAGCTACTAGCTTTGGACAGTTTTGAATAGTTAAGATCCAAGATGTCTCTTTGTAGCTTCAACCTATTCTTCCTGTTTCTACCACCATAGGGGGGAAAAAAACCCTCCCTAAAAGATGTTTTGGATGTTTGAACAATCCATTCATTTAAAAAACATTTAAGGATGCTTACTGTGTATTGAGTACTGGGCTACCTCACTGGGAATAAAAGTACAGATTCTTAGGAAGATTTGAAAGTTAATCCTCATCTCTATAAAAATAAATTTTTTCTTTAATCTGGCACTTTTCTTACACAAAAGATTATCTCGGCTGGAATAGTAAAAGACCAAACGGGCTTAAGCTACATGATAAATTTATGTAGTAGGGTTATAACTATAAAACTTTGGGAACGGTTTTCTGAACAAAGTCGTGGAATCTTTCCACCATCCGCTCTTGTCTGCTTAGACCCTATATCCTCCTTTCATTCAAATAAACTCAGCTCTGAGATGATCAGAATTTCTAGTTCTAATTTGTTTATTAGTGCAGCAAAATTTGCACTTTGGTGATTAATTCTGGTTTATTCTTTCGCCCTGCCATGCTTTATCCCATGGTACACATTATGCCAGGAGGTAGTTGTACTCTCCCCCAGTTGCATCATCCTTAAAGCAGACATGGGCACTGAAGATATGTAGGGCCAGACCAGCAAATCCTGGACAGCTCAAGTTCATCATGGTGTTGTACAACCAACCAATTATTCAATTCATTTTATGGGTTGACTGTGCCCATCTCTTACTCTCAGGAAATGTTTTCTAATATCATAAGACAGGGAGTGAGGGAAAAGTGTTCTTTCTGTTCCAAACCCTGGGGCATTTATGCACTAATAACCTTCCTCCTTTGTGTTTTTCAGAAGTAAGTAAACCAAAGCAATTAAATTAAATGGAGTTAGCACTGGCATGGTAGCATAAATCAAATGTAAGGAAAGTCACTATATTAAGGGATTACCGTTCCCTTCTTATGAGCTATCTAGTATATGCCTACTTTGAATTAAGAATAAGCCAAACATTAGGCCTTGGTATTTGAGAAGATTGCAAAAGAGAGGAGAGATGCTGACCTTGTATTTAGCAGCAGATAGGCAGCCCTGTAATTTGTTGAGGATGCATGTTTATCAGATGTTTGTCTTTTTGCAGGCTACAGGCCTCTTAATAAGATTCACCTGCCCATGGTATTCTGAACAGGCAAACACGATTAAGCAGTTTACCTCTGTGCTCAACAGTTCCAGAACAGAAAGCAAACAGCCTCGTGTTTAGACTGCACCCACCCAGGCTGTGCTCTGAAGAGCCGCCAAATTCTTCACATCACTGACTCTCAGTGTAGAGCAGAGTTCTCTTCACTTTGTTCGTGGACTGAAAGCTGCTTGCAAGCTGAGCTTCCAAAGTTCAGAGCCCAACAAAGGGAAATTATACTCCAAATCTGAGAGGGGCAAATCAGAAGAAACAATTTGCTTGGATTTAGATCTGATTTTAATTTGAGGATTCTGGAGCCTGAAAGCTTGCGGCTGAGTCTAAAAACAAACAAAATCCAAACTCAACCCAGGTCAGTTTTGAGAAATGGTAAATTATTTAAAACCTGTACTTTATTATAATTTATTCCCACTGAGAAGGTGCTGTCCCCTTCCAACCTCATTTTTGCACATGACTTCCTAATGAACTGTTAACAAGCATTTATATTAAGAGCTTGTACAGGTTTTTGAATGATGGGAGATCATTCTGATTTAAATGAGTGATAATTTAAAATCCCAGGTGCTGTCTTTCTTTCTATTTATTGGGGAGAGACAGGACTGAAATTTTCTAGCGAGAACCTTTCAAAGGCAAAGAAATAAAATGTGTAGCATTCATTTTGTTCACATGAGGAAGAACTTATTGATGTCTTGGTGAGTACATGTGACCCATCGTATTGGTTAGGAGGAATGCTGAGAGATGAGATGTTTTGCTTAGCTTGATGTGTGTTTTTAGCCATGTTATACTGTAAAGAAGTTATGCTTGTGACTCTTTTGGCTTGCTTTATGAGATTAAACAAAAAATGCTCATCTTTCTAGGCATTCTTATATGCTTCCCCAAATACAAGTTTCTCAGTTCTGATCCTAGAGAGTGCTATCTCCTGTTTTGTTATTCCTCTTTGATTTAATTTTAGAAATCCATTTTGCTATTTCTACAGTTTTCTTTAGCATAGTTCAAATCATGCCTTCTTACCAATTTATGTCCCTCCAAAACATGCTTAATTTTTCCTATATCTGTCCTTACACTGTAGCATTTGGGTTGAAAATGTCCTTTCACTATATTCTCATTTTCAAAAGTATGTGTGTAAGCACACAGATGAGTTATACTCTGATACAATTACTCATGCTTGCTTCCAACTGAAAGCATCCACTGAAAAATACGGTAGAAAATTCAGTAGATCTGTGTCTCAGAGGCTAAAGGTTCTTTACCGATTGATATGCTTTGAAAACAGCCTTTTCCTGTTTGCTGTGTTCAGGTCAGGAGGTATATCAAGAAACACCTCTAACTGAAGCAGTCAGAAGCCCAGAGGGGAGAAGCTTATCCTTGCTGAACTTCACTGTTAAGAGATCAAGAGGGAGATACAGTTTTCCTGAGACATATTCAGAAACTATAAGGTTTCTATGACAACAGAAATGGACATGGGAAATACAGTGTCATCCTTCACATGAGCCCAAGATCAAGGTATCAAATACAGGGAAAGTCACAAAGCAAAGGGGGACACATGTTTCTTTTAGCCAGCAGATGGCTAGCAACTGGAACTCGTTAGATCTTCACTGGATGAGGAATTGAGAACTGTTACAGTTCTTTTTTCCTAGAGCGATTTTTTGGAGATATTGAAATGTTAATTCTATTCATGTGTGCAGACTTTGTTTGAAATAGAGAATTTATCTCACTTGCTAGCTCCTCTAGAGAATGAAGTCCATAGACTTGCTGTTTCAGAAGTTTGATTCTTTGGCTAGTTCTTTCTAAAGTCAAACCCTCACAGAAACTATTATTAAAAAGTTCTATCTCTGGCAGTAAGGGTGGTATTCTTCGGAGACTTTTAGTTTTAAACCACCTATTTTACTGGAGGCATAAGTTGCATGCACCTATTTCCCAGTGGTTAGTGGAGAGCCTTCATCGCTCTCCTCGTTCTTCCAGTAATGACTTTTCAGGTCTGCAGAACGCAGAGGACAATGCCAGCTCCCTTCACAAGAGTACCAACAGAAGTGTCATTTGCCAGCCTGGCAAAAGGGTAGTAATGGAGATGGTTATAGCTGGCTGGACTCCAAGATGAGAAAATAATTCTTTTGGGAAATTAGAATGTCAGACAGGTTTATATATTCTTGGACTGGGGTCTGCCAACAATACTGGGAGTAGAGAGACGTTTGTCCTACACATTCACTGAGCAAAGATGGGAATCCATGTGCTAAGTCTTATCACTTTTCTTTGTATCAGCTCCCTTGGCAGGTAGTTCCCAAGCAGGTGCTGAACATCCAGGCAGAGAGATGAGATGACACCCAGGAGTGCTCTCTCCTTCTGTCCGTGGCTGTATGCACACTGAAGGCCACGTTGACCTTTCATCAGACACACATGCAGGCCTCTGGTTGCTCTTCCCCTCTTCTCCACAAAAGATTTGTTGAAGCAAAGATCATGTTATTGGCTAGGAGGTAACTGGCTTTCACTTCTGGAATGTTCTGTGGATCAAGGCTGGTCACTGAAGTTCAGCAGAGCTGGTCTGACATTTTTGCATTATAGCCATGCTAGGTGCAAACACGAAATCGGTAAAATAGATTTATTTTCAGTTCCCTTTCTTTTTATTTCTCTTTAATTTTCCTATTGTGCCACAAAGGACAAGTATGTCTCCTGCTTACCTGAAGAAGCTTCGACAAAAAAAGTTGTGTTCCTATAGTTATATGGTAGCCCTGGAGAAACTGCCATACTGTTTCCACACATCCTTATTTTTTCGTTTTTATTATAGCCACACTCTTTTGCTTCTGTTTTAATTACCAGCTTGGGAAGCTAACTCTCCTGGGCCCTGTGTAGCTCCCGTGATCACCTAGGCTGGGTGAAGCTTGGCCTTCAGAGAAGGAGTAGACATAACAGGAAGGATGCATGTAAGGCTGACACAGGCTTCACTTAACTTCTTTACGTCTTCCTTTTGGACGTAAAGGGAGGCCTTACCTTAAGCACCTGCAACTATCCCATAGTTTTGCATTGTTGAGCTCTGGGAATAACAAGGCAGTGGTCGAGGTATCTTACATTTTGGGATTACTTCTGTCCTCCCACCCTGATCTCACATACTCTATTTCTCCTAACTCTAAAAAGATTATTGTGACTAAATTTCTCCAAATAGAAGGAGCTCATTCGGTAGCCCGAAGAGGAGAAGAGGTACCAGATTGCATTTGGTAGGGTGATAGGTTTGAGCAGACTATGGTCTTCCCGGTTCTGGTTTAGTCCTCTTGTCCCAAATGATATTTATGGATCTCTGTGGACTCTTCCTCTAGCCAGTCAGTAACTGGCCCAGGGGGAAACTTGAGATCTTTTATTCCAGATTTTCTATGTAGCAATGCCTAACTTACCTTGATTATTCTTGCTTTTTTATTATTTTTAATTAAAACTGTTTTAAACATACTATAAAATCACCAAAAAAAAAATCAGAAAAAGACAAGCATATATAATATATTCATTACCTAGATTGAACAGAGAACAGATATCAACACTTAGCTCTATTTGCTTTATATACCTGAAGGAAGGAAGGAAGGAAGGAAGGAAGGAAGGAAGGGAAGGGAAGGAAGGGAAGGAAGAAGGGAAGGAGGAGGAGGAGGAGGGAGGGGGATGGGAAGGAAGGAAGGAAGGAAGGGAAGGAAAAGAAAGGAGAGGAGAGGAGGGAGGAAAGAAGGAAAATAAAAGAATGACAGAAGGAAAGAAGGAAGGCAAACAAAACAATACAGATCCAGTTAGAGTTTTATCCATATCTCCTTTGTATCTTCCCTTTTTTTCCCCAAAGAATTCTCTTTTTAAATTTTGTATATATTATTCCCATGTGTATTTTGATTGTTTTATTACATATGCATGTTCTCATATTCAAATTAGGTTATTGATTTTTAGTATTAAAGCTTTAAACCAGTAGTATCATAAAAGTGCATCCTATTGCAACTTGATTGATTTTACTCAATGTTATTACTGCATTTTTAAAGACTTATTTGTGTGGATGTAAATAGTTCTAGTTCATCCATTTTAACTATATGAACCAACAAGAGTTTACTTAATGTCATTGTTACTCAAAATACCACTTTATTACGCAAAGCTGATTATGTTCTTTCCCTATTCTTCATAACCTGGCCCCAACCTACCTTTCCAGTCATCATGAATTACTGTCTTGGTCGAGTTCCCCGTTGGTCCTGATTTTCAAAAGAACCATTAGTTTATGTGATAAATAATTGTTTGTGCTTTGACTTTAGTGATACAGATGGTCTTATGAATGACCTCTTCCAGGTAAGAGAGTTCATTAGAGATACTAGGATTTGTTTGTTCATCATTATCTTTCTAGCATCTAGGAGAGTGCTTGGTGCTTAACAGATATGCAATAAATACATGTTGGGTGAATGTCTACATTGGGTGTGAAAAAGATTTCTGTAGAAGAAGGGTTTAATGCTGTGGTTCTGCATGCATATAAGAGGGAATTAAGGCCTTTCCTAAAATATTCACATCACCTTTCAGCAATCATTGCTAGTTAGTCTATTTTTCAAGAATTGCCACAAGATTAAAGAGATGACTTTTGTCAACTCTTTCAGGTTGTAGACCCCTTCTGCATGGCTCAGCGAAGACTACTGGATGTTTCCAAAGAGCTACCAAAAGCTCTCGCCAGGGGAATTGATGGTTTGAAAGGCCTGGCAGATGTTACCTTCTTTTGCCATCTGTCTCTGGGAAGTAGCTTTGATTTGGCTTTGACTAGGCCCCAGCAAGGTCATAAATACCAGATCTGGTGACAAAAAGCCAAGTCTGTAGCTGCAGTCAAAAGAAGACATTTTCCCCTTACACTGACGTTCTTGGCAACGCAGGGCCTTTTAGTTCTTGCTCTGCCTAGAAGTAGATATACTCTCCTGTAACGAATGGTTGGAGGGACCAGGGCGAAATGGAAAGTGCTTCTGTAACATAAGCAAAGGCTTCTTGGGGCTTTTGTCAACCTCATGCATTCAAAAGTTATTTCCTGAATAAGCAATTGACAAGGCATTGTCCCTGCCCCCAAGGAGCTTTTAATTCAGTGGAAGAGATAGAAAACTGGGGTTTTCAAGGCAGTAGCTAAATTCTAAAACAGGGAGAGGTAGTAGGGAAGCACTTAGGAGTGGCACCAGCCTAGTTTGGGGTATGGTGCTCAACAGAGGTTCCCAGTGACCTCATCTGTAAAAGAAGATTAATACCCACATGGCAAGGTTGAGAGAATTTAAGGTAATGTCTTTAAATCACCTACTCCTTGCCAAATAGTAACAGTGATAATAATGTAGTATTGATTCAATGATGATGATAGTGAAGGAAAAAATAACTTCAAGTCTTAGCTCTGTGATCCTGAACAAGTGACTCAGCCTCTCTGTGACTTGTCAGTAAAATGGGACTGGTGATGTGTACCTCCAGGATGGTTGTAATGATTATGGAAAATGTTTATGAAGAACCTAACACAGCACCTACACATAGGAAGCACTCAATAAAAAGTTGAGGAGGGGTATTGAAATGAACATTGAGTAAAAAGGCAACAGGAGCATGAGGAGAAAGTAGCAGCAGGTGTCATTAGTGATTGTGGAGGGAAGAGCTCTGGATGTGGAGGCTGGGGACCTAACTTCTCATCCTGCTCTGTCAACGAGGAGCTTGGCCATGTCCTTTCTGATATCTACTGGCATCTTCCATCAGTAGAGAGGCCTATTCATGAATTAGGTGATTTTTAAGTGAAAGGAACAACATGTAACAAGCAACTTAGTATACAGACAGCAGAGAGATCCCTGTGTGATGTGGTACATGAGAAGGCTTCATGGAGGAGAGGGGCCATTGGCTGGGTGCTGAATGACAGGCAGGCTTTACACAGGAAGAGCTAAGTGAAGAGGACAGTCCAGGCAGGGGCACGATGGAGAAAAAAAGACAAAGTCACACATCAAGTACGTCAGCCACTTCCTTCATCTCCTCACCTCTGGGGCAACCTTGCTCCTGGAAGAAATGGATAATACGAAGGCCTTGACTTTGGCTCAGAAGTTTGTTTCTTTGATAGTCAGAACTGGTTCTGGAAAAATAATCAAGTCACTGACGTTCAACTGCATAATTATAAATATTCCTGTCACCAACCCACCTTCCTTTTCCTGTACATTTCTGTTATCCCCAGCTAAACAAGCCCCCCACTCCCACCCCACTTTGCAAGCCTGCAAAATATGCCTTTTATAGCATCTTTTTTCTGGTTCTTCTTCTACTCTTAAAAAAAGTATATCTGTATTCATAGTATATCAAAGCTTAAAGGGAGCTTGGAATTCATTATTATAACCCCCCTTTTATTTTATTATGAAGGGACATGCCCAAGGTTAAGCATTTAGGGACAGAGTCCCTTGTGATTTCCAGGTATGCTCTTTTTCTTCCAGTATGCAGTCTGCATTTTTTTTTCTCTACCATGCGTTCTGATTAGGGCTTCAATACCTATGTATTAATCGAGACCCTTGGAGTTTTAATTTTCAGAAACTTAGTGAAACTGATCTAACAAGGGGGAAATGTCTTGGTTCATGTAGCTGAAGAGTAGGCTGACCTTTTGGCTGAGCTGGTTTCTAGAAGATGTGAGATGTTTGCTTCTCCTTCTCAAGTCTCTGCTTTTCTCAGTATGGCTTCCATTTAGGCAAACTGCCTGCAAATGGTGTCCAAATGGCCTTAATAGCCCCAGGCTTATATCCTACCATCTTAGCATCACAGGAGAAATGGAGAAATTTTTCTGGATAAAGTCCTAAATAGGATGTTCATTAGTTTGACTTGAGTCATTTGTGTACTTTCATTGTGGTGTGTGTGGCGGGGAGGGATATAGTTCTGTAATTGTCCAGAGTTAGGTAGGGTGTCCACTACTGGAACCAGAGGTCATGGTCAGACTCACCCAAACTGTGGCTGAGAGTGGGAAAGAAGCGGTTCCCAAGAGGAAACCAGGTGTCTGTTTTCAAAAGAAGGGGAAATGGATGTTGAGCTAGTGTGTGCCCGCATCCACACATCACCCACACAACCAACCACAAGCTGATAAGTTTAAAGTATTGTATCCCTCATAGCATTTGCCTCTTGTGAAGAATTGTCAATGTTGTAACATGTATAACATGGAAATTTTGTGAACCATGGTAAGGCCAGGGAGGAGGTTAGAGAAGGTGGAGATTCAGGATTAGGATTTTTCAGGCTCTCTCAAATCATAGCAGAAAGTAACTGTCTACTCCGTCTCTGCTCTGTCCATTTCTAAATCTTATCCTGCTGGTGGCACAGGAAATCAGCCTGAGATGAAAAGATTGCCACTGGCTAACCACATGTAGATGATTGAAAGTCAGTGCTAATTAATTGTTTTCCAACTGTTCATCCCACTTCATTCCACCTCTTTTTTTTTTTTTTTTTTTTTTCCTTTTTTTTTTAGGCGAGGCAACCCTTGGTTGCCCTCACAGATTGCAAGGACCTTGTCAGGTTACAATCCTTTAATTTTTTTTATTTTTTACGCCTACAGCACCTGGTATTTCTAGGTGGTCTCCCATCGAAGTACTAACTAGGCCCGACCCTGCTTAGCTTCCGAGATCAGACGGGATTGAGTTTGTTCAGGGTAGCATGGCTGTAGATATCCACTTCTTTTTTTTTTTTTAAATCACGTATTGCTTACCTCACTCATGACCATAGGCAATGTCTTATGAGCCTAATTCAAGTAGTGAACATCAGATAGGAAATTATAACTTTGCATGTTGATTGTATTCTTTCTCTCCTTTTCATAGCTGCTATGTGTAGTTCTCATGTGGTTGGAGAAAACTCTGGGCTTGTTTGTTAAGACCACAGTGCTTGCATTTTTCTCACCCTGATGCATTGTGGCTATGGGATACAGTAGGTACCTGTTAGAGGAGGTAAGTGTGCAAGAGGGGCCGTTTGAATGTAGCATTATTCAATATGGTGGGACTAATGCAGTATTTCTGGACTTCATTGAATGAAATTTTTGCCTAATGTCCTTTAGAAGTCATTTTCAAGTCTGGTTTAATGTCTGATGTTCCCCTACATGATTACTGATGTATTTGCTTAATGGTTTCATTGGTGTTTGAAAAAGGAACACCAAACCTTCATTACTTACTTTCTCTGATGCTTTTCAAATACCACCAAATTCTGTAAAGCCATCAGAGAGACAGAAGGGACCAACAGTAAATATTCATTTACATTATTTTGGCAAAGAATTCTTGAGATAATTCAGCACAGAGGAACCAGTGCAAGTCTCTGGTAGCTGTACCTGATGCTAATTAACTCACAAAATTTCTTGCCTGACAATAGTAGAAATATACAGAAATATCTGAATACTCCAAAGATCTCAGAGAGATCTAAATGATGGAAATATCAGAAGTTTGGAAAACAAAATATTGCTACATATAAGCATAGGGATGGGGAAGGGACTATGGTCTGTTTTTTCCTCTGTTTTTGTTTTCTCTCCATTATATCACTGGCCGCTAACACAGTGATTCATGGAGAAGAGTTTCTCATTAAGTATGTGATGCATCAGTGACTTCACCTTTACATGGATTCTTGAATACCCATGGCTTTAGAGGTCATTAGAGCAGCCAAAACATGGTGATCTATTTTGTATTGTCATATTTATGGATCCAGCAGCCTGTGGTTTCCTTCCTTCCTTCCTTCCTTCCTTCCTTCCTTCCTTCTTCCTTCCTTCCTTCCTCTTCCTTCCTTCCTTCCTTCCTTCTTTCTTTCTTTCCTTCCTTCTTTGGTTCTCTCACTCCCTTATTCCCTCACTCCTCTCCCTTCTTCCTTTTTTTGTTCCTTCCACTATTTAATGAACCCCTACTCTGTGTCAGTATCTCTTACGATACTGACATAGGCTTAGCCCCTGCTCTCAAAGAGGTTACAGTTTAGTATCACAAAAGTAAATGGGTGATTTCAATGTAGTATAAAAAATATTATGATAGAGGAAGTACACAGTGTCTGTGGGTCATTTAAGAAGAAGAGCACTTAACAAAAAACCCAAGGAATCAGGAAGGGCTTCTCAGAGGAAGTGACACCTAATCTGAGTTTTGAAGGACAATCTGAGTTAGCCAGACCTTTTTATCTCCCTACTGGGATGAAGCAAATGTTGTGGCCATCCCCAGCTTTAAATGCCTAGACAGAGTCCAGTTCAACAGTCATAGCCTGGTACCAAAGGGTTTGATCATGGAATTCGTACTCCACAGAAGCATCCAGACCCTGGGTACCCAGAGGGGAGACAGAAGTACTAGAAGTCTGTCAGACCTTAGAAGAGACACCTGTATGAGCATGGTCAGGCACAAGTCTCATGCCCAGAGACAGTGGCACAGCTCAGCCTGCAGAGGGCCTGAGACCTTAGTCGTGGGCACACCTTGCACAAGGAAACAGGCTGACAGCCCAGTTTTGCCTGTACCTGAAGTGAGTAGGGGCCATCATCACCCACAACTTTCAGAAGCCTCTAGTAAACTCTTTTAGGAGGTATTTATTCTTTCCCTCTTATTATTTAACTTCAGAGACGTTAACTTCACTTCTGAGTAATCTTTAAGTCTCAAGTTCACTAGATTACAGTCTCAGCATTCCTAATTGGCACCTACTTACTATGTGGCTGGCACTGTGCTAGGCATGAAGATAGAGAAGAAAAATGACCTGGTTTGTTCCTCTAACTAAACTTCCCCAGCCTTGTATTTTAAATTATTTTTTCATGTATTCTTAAATTTGTTTTGTCCAAATAACACATGAATACTTGCCTCTTATAAATATGTTTTATAGCATGGAAAATAAAGACCAAAACATTAGTGTTTCCTTTTCCCCCAAATACTAGCTTCTTTCATTAGTGATAACCTTTCTTGTGTATATTTCTAATCCTTTTTCTATGCTTGTATATCCATATATAATTGTATCAGTTGGGGTCTCAGAAGGAAACAGATGCTGCATTCATATTAGGATAATTTAAGTTGACTTTAATGAAGGGACTATTTACAAGGTGTGGGGCAGATGCAAGAAAACCACAGGAGATAATGTTTACTACCCTTTGACCTGCAAGGGTATGGAGAGGGTGTGGTCATGGGGACTGGGATACAGAGAAGGTACTGCAGAAGGGGCCCTTCGATGGCACTTAGACCTTTGCTGGAAGGATGCAGCTAGTCCTCAGGGGACCACAGGGAAGTAGCTGGGAATGAGCACACTGACCTCCCTCTTTTCCCTCTCCACTCTCTTGCTGATGCTCCATATTGATTGAACCCTACTGAAAGCCAGAGGGCAGGAAAGTCTACTGATGCAATTCTTATAGATCAGCCTCCTTGGCCAGAGAGCAGGGTAGAGGGTGGGCTGGAGGGACAAACAGAAGGTATCCAGTACAAATATATACTTATATAGTTTTATGAACTTTTAGTTTCTTTGCTTACTTGTAACACAGATGAGATTATACTATGGTATTGTTCTGTGTCTTGCTTTTTAGTTAACCTAAACAATTTGTCTTGAGATCTTTTCCTATCAGTGCATATGGGTCTAATTAATTTATTTTAATGGATATATAGTATTTTATCATATGCTATATAAGAATTAAAAAAGTTTTGTTAATGTAACCATTGATATGTACAATAGAATATGTACCATCTATGTAAATTATGAAGCCTAATAATTAAACGATCATCTGTAAATTCACCTCTTGACCTCAGGTCACTGATCCCACTGACTCCAGCTTGGAGTCCTCTCCAGTGCAGTCTCCCAGTGTCCCCTCACCCTGAAATGCTTGTATGAATTTTTGTGTTAATCCTCTTATGTTTTTTTAAATAGTTTTTCCACATATGTATCTCTAAATAATATATAGTTTTGCTTTTTTAAAAAAAATTTGCTTTTTAAGAAAAATATTATCTTCTACAATTTGTTTTAAAAAAAAAAGCATGGCATCCATTTTGCTGAGTGCAGCCATATTTCATTTATTTTCACATTTTATAATACTCCTTTGTATGCATATGCCACAACCTACTTACCTATATGACTGTCATTGGGCTCTAGTTTTTGCCATTTCAAATGGTGCCATTTCAATGTTGAATATACATTTTCACCCACATCGCCTGGCACACATGCAAGAGCTGCTCTGGGGCAGATACTGAGGAGCAGGATTTCTGGGCCATTGGGTTTCCACATATTTGGCTTTGCTAGGTAATATCAAATTGTTTTTATTGGGATTGTGCCAATTTACATTCCCACCAGAAGTATGTAAGAGTTCCAGTTGTTCCCTGCCTTCCCCAGTGTTTGGTATTTTTAGATGTCTTAATTTTTACCACTAATGCTCTTTTCAGGGATGCCCAGTGAAAGCTTAATGATAGTCTGACTCTATTATCATAGTAAATATTTTTAACTAGGCCATTCTAAAAAATGAATTCTACATTTTCTGTAAAAAATTGTTTTCCCTTTCCTGCCCTATTTGATTTACCTCATTATTCCCCGACTGTGACACATTTTAAATATATTTAAGGGTAGTTAGTACATGGAAAATAAATCTTCCAAATAGGTCTTTAAATTCTTCCCAATTCTAAGATGAATGTGATCCTGATAGGGCTCCACTTGTGAATCATGGTTCATCAAACTGAAGGTTAGAGTTGGTCCCTTATGGAAGAGTTATCTTACAAGGAAGAAAGAGAAAACCAACAGGTCCCCATGGCCTCTTTTTACCAAACTCTAGACCACCTTGATTTTCACAGCAAACTGGATTATGTGCCCTTTGAAAGGAATTGTGTCTCCTTCCATCTCTCTCTCATCCCATCTGTCTTTCTTTTCTTTCTTTTTAAATGCATTCAGTCATTGACTAGCTAAAAAGCTAGTAGAGAAGAGAAATGAATTATTACTGTGTAGCTTGCAAATGTGATGATGTAGGATGGATAGATAGCTTCTGGAGTGCCGAGGAGGAAATTTGACCTCTATATTTCTTGAGTTCACCTCAGTTCCTGATATAGCAAAGGCTGAGTATTTGATGAATGAATGAATGCTATAAAAAGTTTTCAGTTCTTCACTCATTGAAGTAGGAAGAGTACATAGAATTGAATTCCTATTACTTAGTTCACATTTTTTACTGGAGTTAGTCTTTTTTGATAATATAATACTCAGAGGTCTTTATATGATCTCTTGATTGATTCCTATAGGAGATGTAAAACATTCTATCAATTTATTTTACTCTTTCAAAAAATACATTTGCATTCTTTCGAGTACTCCATCTTCTTTCCCAAATCTTGGAAACTGGCATTAGCTCCTTATAATAAGCCAGCATGCTTTTCCCCCTTCCATACAAGTAAGAGCTTGTTATCACCCGGTGTTTTTCTGACCTAGAAAAGCTGAGAAATTCACATTAATGAAAACAGAGGGGCTTACAAAATTACTCTCAGCCCTCTCCCATAGAAGCATGGCTGGCTCTTGGTCATTAGCTGGATAGAATGTGGGTAATGGATGGAGTGTGGTGCTGCTGCTGCTGCAGGTAGGGTTATGTAACTTTGAAATTAGGAAGCACATTCAGTGGGGTAGGGTAGAACTGCTTTTAACAAGCTGCTGGCATTGGCTGAACTTTTGCTGGCCTTGCACTCTTACTATTATAACCTTGATAGCTTTCTCATTTGTACACTTTATTTACATTTCAGAGCTCAGCTGAATTTGCCTGGGTCCCTCATTTCTTTAATCATTTGTCCTGGCTGGTTTGCACATAAATCAGTTTCAGACTCAGCTGCTCACATATTGTCCCAGTTCACACTCTGTAAAAAGTTCTTTCTTTGTAGGCTCCTGTCCAAAGTTAGGCGGTGTGTCTTAACATTGGATGATATGGTCACTCTTGGTAGCGAATTCATATTGAGCATCAGGATGGGGATGAGTAGATGGAGCAATTGAGATGGCTCAGGTCTGAGGATTTCCCCGCTAACATGCCGTGGGACCCTGGAGAAGTTTCCAAGCCACTCCAGGTCCCCTATTGTACTCTTGCTGGAGGTGACGTTTTCCTTTCTCTCCTAGGGATGCCATGAGCATAACTGAGAACCATGGTTCTAAAACTATTGGAGCAAAGGTTCGTAGTACTGTCCAGAGCCCCTCACAGTGGTGGGGGTAAGCACATTGTCACATCTTTACATATAACTATGCATCAGTATGTCCTCTTCTCATGCCTGTGGATTGGATGCAATAATTATTATTTTTAAAATATAGAAATACAAGAAAATGGAACTGATAAAGGGAGAAAATAAGGCAGATAACATTGGAAGAGGGAGATGCTTAGTCATTCAAGCTACTATTGAAATATTGAATTTCTTTAGTGGTGGTATACATGCTAGAATGCTTTAATATCCTTATCCTTTCTCCTTTTTTTATTTCTCTAGAGAATATGGACTTATTTTATAAAGTCTAAATAACTGAGGGGGGTATATACTGATTTATTATTTAGTGAAACAATTTGGCTAATCTAATTAGCAGAACCTGAAATAGCATTGTCCTTCAAAGACTGCCTAACTTGATTTCACAAATAAACCACAAAAAGCAATTATTTGGTACATTTTCTATATGCTTTTCTCTTCTTTCATCCCTATAAAGCAGGGACTACGTTGGTATTTTGCAGACTTACTGCCTTAGCCTACGCCTCCATGGTTGCTTTTTGAATGGGAATTTGATAATATTTCCAGAGTCATGTTAAAGAAGGAATCCTATAAAGGCAGTGTTCTTGGAGCTAAGTTCTCAGGGTGGCTAGCTCTGTCCAGTTGCCTCCTTTGGTCCCAGCACGATTCGTAGAGTTGGATTCTTCATTTGGAGCTGGAGTGAGGTGCAGAGATGAAGCAAATGAAAGGGATCTATGGGTAAGAGAGGTAAGAGAGGTGAGCCAGAGAGCATTCAGCCCATGGCTCGTCTTTCTGACACAAAAGATCATGACCAGTAGCATAAATTTTTAGCTCAGTCACATAACCTGAGTTGAATTTCCTGGAGTGGTTCTCAAAATTCAGCATGTGTAGAAAACATCTGGGTGCTTAATAAAAATGTAGATTCCTGAGACCCATGATTAGATTCAGATCTGGTAGATCTGGGGTGGGATCCAGGAGTCTGCAGTTGTACAGATGCTACAGATGATTCTGATGCTGGTGGTCTGAGGACCACACTTTGGGAAACACCAACCTCGTGCCTCCAGCCACCTTTTTCCTTTGGCTCTTTGCCTTTGCTTCAGAAAGTGACTTTGAATAGGACTCTTAATGTCTCCACTTGGAACTGAAGCCATAAATTTCTGTGGTGTACTTTTACCTAACCTGGTTGAATTCTAACTGAGAGGACTTTAGGTTCATTACTTACTGGAAAACTCCCACTGGACCCATTTAATGTCCAGTGGCTTGAATGAGAGAAAGCTGGAATTAACTGCTAGCCTTCTAGACCTACCCAAATCCTCTTCCTTTGGAAAGCTCTCTAGCACTCCAAAGAAAATGCGAGATAAGTGCATGATACTCCTAGGCTGGAATTTTAAATAGGAGAGCTGAACAACTTGGAAGTATCAAGAATTTGAAAGTTCCCCCTATATCATGGTGGGACCTATTTTCATAAATTTATATAACCCACTGAAATAATAAAAATGATACAAATAATTTATAATTAGGCCAGGCCTTGTAAATAATAATTTACATAATTATTATTATTATTCCACTTATATAGATAAGAAAGCAAGGAAAGTTAAGTAACTTGTACAACTAAAAAATGGTCTGGACATCTTGGTTTGTATAAATTAAAATGAAGCCATTAAGGAAACTAGAAATCTGAAGACTTCTTTTCAAACGAGAAAGAAAGACATGAAGGTCACAACCACTTGTGAGAAGTGTCGTAGCTTTTTTTTTTTTTTTTTTTTTTGAAGTTTTTCAGAAATGTATGTAGGCATGGTAGCTGCAGCCTTTAATGCATATTGGGGTTAATTTCAAGACTTTTATTGTCACTCAGGATTTGACAGTGTAATAGTTATTTGTGTCATTAAACCTTTTATGCTAGAAGGCTTTATACATTAATAGCTGTTAAAGATCATATTGCAGAAATTACTGTCACAATTATGGAAGCCCTAATTTAACCCACATTGATCTTAATATGTTTCTGGCATGGTCAAGAAGTTTTTCCTGATTCAAGTAGCTTTATAAAGCATATTTAAAGTCTGGCTTCAATTTCTCTAGAGTTGTACAGCCCTTCTGTTATGTCAGTCCTGGTAGAACCCCCTTTGAGGACTTTTTAGTGTCCTGGAAAGAAAAGATAGGAAGACAATTGACTTTGCTTAGTGCTGAATTTCAGAATCCTGTCTATGATAAAAATGTCCCCTGGCTCTACCAACCAGTAGTGCAAAGGTGGTCTAATTAA
Organism: Pteropus medius; assembly: GCF_902729225.1. Classification (NCBI taxonomy): domain Eukaryota; kingdom Metazoa; phylum Chordata; class Mammalia; order Chiroptera; family Pteropodidae; genus Pteropus; species Pteropus medius. The sequence continues at coordinate 23,998,517 of NW_024354502.1, read as the reverse complement.
CGTTGTGCCCACTTTTGTATCCTATGGCCCTTGCTTGAAGAGCCCAGGTTTCCAGGCATCCCTACAAAGTCCCCTCAAGGCAGTTCTCAGATTTCCCAGTGGAGTCTGTCATGTTCTCAGTCCCGTTTGTCCATGACCACCTGCTATTTCCTTATTAATAGTATATAATTAGCGACAGTAAGGAACAGAGACCTGTACTTTACCATTTTTTTTTTCCCCTGGGGAGTAGTTCTAAAAAAGAACTGGTACAAAATTTCCTCTTTTAGAGGTGTGGAATTTTTCATATGTCAACCAGCTGTAACCTTTTGAAGGTTTAATGAAATCAGCAAATATAATCCAATGTATGAGAGTGGATATGAATCAAGTCTATTATTGTTGAACAAATGGCATTAATTTCCAGTGCACATGTGGACCTGAGTTTTAAAATATTTGTTTGAAAAATGTCAAGCTGCTCATTGTTTCAGAATATTTGAGCAGCTTGCCAGTATACTCTTTTTAAGCATTTATACTTCTAAAAGGCTACAGTGTTTGCGTATTTACTCTTAAACTTTAAAAACTCGTCCAGTGGCATGGGTAGTGGGGAAATACCTTGGATTCCTCTTTTTAATGGATTGCATTTCCTAGAGGATATGTAAAAAAAAAAAAAAAAATCTCCTTCACTTTCGACAGTGGTTTTAGGTTGAGAGACTCACTTAATACCCCTGTGTCATTCTGTCGCAGGGTGGAGTTCTCTTCAGCATCCCCCAGAGGTTAGTACAGAATTAGATTGCTTAAAGCTAATGGAGAAGCTTATTATCGCCTGTGTCCAGCCTCCTACGAAGGACAGGGCTCAAGGGAGAATGGACACTTGCTGAGTACTCTAAGGCTCTGGAGATTCGACGATGAGCAAGGCTGCATGGGCCCTGCCCTCCTGGAGGTAATGGTTGCAGTCCAACAAGGATCAGTATGGGCAGAGTAGAGATGTCTCCAAAGTGGATATGGTGAGAGCCATAAGGATATTGAGAAAAAATATAGAACTTAGGTTTCTCTTATTTTAAATTTCTATTGTTGTGAATGTTTCATAATATAGTGTGCTGGTGTTCTGAAGCATTGTTTTATAATATACTTAATTAATTTGTACTCACATACACAGATCTGCTTCAGGACTGTCTGCTTTGTTCCACTGATCTTAGCTGCTCTGTAAGAAAGATTGACAACTGTATTTTAAAAATCTAATCTTTCTAATCAGGAAATTGATTTAATCAGAACACTCCATTCCATAAATGATTTGTTTGAGCATATTTTTTTTCATGATGAAAGAGTACCTAGGTTATTTTTTGCACTTATATCCAATTTAGCACCTCTTTCAAGCTAGATTTAAAATTGGAGTAACTTACCATACATTTCTCTAAGATAAATCTGTTATGATGATATGATACTCCATTTTTTACAAAAACACAAAATACAACCCTTCTCATTATTTTGTTTATTTGCTCACTTTTCATCCTACTTGTTCTGTATGAATTCTTTTTTCACTCGTTTCCATGTGCTGCTAAACTGTGACCTCTTTTTGAGGAAGGTCTCCCCACAGATTTTCCCTGAGTTTGCTCTCTTTCCACTTGCGACCTGTGAATTGTTGTCAGCCAAAGTGACTTTCAGGTGACTTGCTGTGAGCAGTGGCTGCTCATTTCACACACTGCAGAGTCCTGGGGGCATGCTGACCGTGCTACCAGAGGCACAGACTACTCCCGTCAGGGCTGCTTTCCATGATGCTGGCTTTCCAGTTGACTTTGGGAAAAGATACATCTCTGTTTATATCCCCTTGTTGTTCAACTCCTCTTTTGTTTGATCCTATCTGCAGTGTTCATTCCTTCCCAATTTTCCCTAGTAGAGGTTTTTTTGTTTTTGTTTTTGTTTTCCAAAAAATGATCCTTCCTCTTTGGTTCTTTTCTATAGGATTTCTATGACAATTAGATATTTACATTACTTTTCATTTACAAAACAAAATTATTTGGTGATTGTCTATTATTAGAAAAACAATTCCAAAAAAAATCACATCTTAGTTTGCTATATTAACTCTTTCTTGAGATTTCTAGATCTAATTTGGTGCATTTTACTACTTGAAAGGGAATTATTATCAACATTTCCAAATGGATCTGTTTATGAGCATTTAGTAATTTTTTTAGTTTTTTTAAATTAGCATGCCCATCTCTAATTCCTAAATTCAAATTAAACCAATATTTCTGGTACTTTAAGTATTTCCTAAATGAGGCTCCCTGATTCACTATTTTGCTTAATACTAAAGGGTTGTTTTGAAGAAAGGTTTAACCATTCAAATTCATTTTGACCCCTGGGCCTTTGTACCAGCTGTTCCCTTTGGCTGGGGTTCTATTTCCCAGATCTTCACATGTCAGCTCATATCATTCAGGTCTCACTTCAAACTTTACTTTCCTGAAGAGGCCTTATTTTATTTTATTTTATTTTAATTTATTTTATTTTATTTTATTTTATTTTATTTTATTTTATTTTATTTTATTTTATTTTATTTTATATTTTATTTATTTTATTTTATTTTATTTATTTTATTTTATTTTATTTTATTTTTTATTTTATTTATTTTATTTATTTTATTTATTTTATTTTATTTTAATTTTATTTTTTTCTGGCTACTGAGCCCCTCACCATTCTGTCACATCATTTCATTTAATTTTTCATAGCATGTGTCTGGAGTTCCCTTTGTTCACTTGTTCATTACCTGTCCTCTAAGCAGACTGTAAGTTCAGAAGAATAGAGGCCTTGTCCATCAAGATCATTGTTCTATCCTCAGCATATAACCAGAATAGTGTCTGACACATAATAGTTTGATAAATGCTTACTGGATGCATGGATAAAACATTTGGAAATTCTGGGTAAAATAAGGTTAGATAGGTTTCTCTAGAGTAGGATGTAACTGGTATAACATTTTCCAAACATATTTGTGTGTATTTATGTGTGTGTATATGTACACGTGTGTGTATATGTATATACATACTATCCTTGTGCCTTTCTCTGTCTCTGTTTGTCTGTCTGTCTGTCTCTCTCTGTCTCTCTATCTTTCTCTCTTTATCTCTCTCTCTCACTATTGCTCAGATTAACCTGGGATACAGTGATTTACTGGAAGCATACAAGGGCATATAGATAATATAGGTGGCAGGTACTTAATCTTTTCAGGCTTATGTCAGTTAATGATCCCTATACTTTTAAGATTGCATTATACAGTAGGCTTAAAGGAGAACCAAGATGAACTCCAGAAGTGTAAGGGACCCCTTCCTTCCCTGTCCCCTGCTCTGTATATCCCAAGCTTATTGCCATCCAGTGCAACTCACCCCTCTTGAGTAGGTTTTGGAGCCAAGTCAGGTTAAAGGTAAGCTCTCATATTTGATTATCCATGTTACTTTGACTTAGGAGCTGGTTTTGGTGTAATCATTTGTAACCATGGTAGCAGAGCTGGTTTCTCTCGACATACGGAGCATAAGTCCCAACAACTCTACTAGAAATAACAGTCTGAGACTGTTTTCCTAAGGAGAAGCCTGTGGGCAGGGCAGGCACTTAACTGCTTCTCGGCACCTGTCTACTACAGAAGGCAAAATGGAACACAGTCTTATATTTGTTTTGTTGTTGTTGTTTTTGTTTTTAAGATTGTCAAATATTTCACTGATAGTGCAATAGCATATATATAAAACAAATATAAGTAAACCGTGGTTCTAGGATACGGTGCTATTAGGCTTTATAGATATGGGTAGTGAAGCAGGAGTAAATGAATGTGATCGAGTGTGATCATTTTCCGCTGAACATAATTCTTTAATCTTTAGCTAGCAAGCTGGAGTTAATCATTCAAAATGCCATGTTTATATAAACACATCTACAGAACGCTCCATGTGAATAATCAGAATTGTTGTGGATTTTATTTTTTCACAGAAAATCACTAACTTGTATTTCACATTTTGGACCAGACATAAGATATTGGTTGTTTTTATGTTTGCCTTTTGAAGAATGACCAAATTACCTATGATGATAGATTATATAGATTGACTGGAATCATAAGCTCACTATTTACCTTTATTGTCTATTTGCTTTCTAATCTTATCTGTTAAAGTTGGAGAAGGTTTTACCTCGTGTTTAATTATTCATTTAATAATTTTGCTTTGTATTCATAAATAAAATTGGTCTAAAATTTACTGTTTTTTTGTTTTGATATCAAGGTAATACCTTGATAAATGAGTTGGCTTAGTTTGAGGGTTATCTATTCTTTTAAAATGGGTAAAACTCACTTGTAAAACTTTTTGAGTCTAGTGGCTTAGTTTGTGTGTCTGTAAGGAGAGAGAGTACTTTCTGATTTTTGGTTGACTTTCTTAATGTTTATTGATTTCCAGGTTTTCTCTTTCTTCTTAAGTCAATTTTGGTAATTTTTCTTTTTCTAGAAAATTATTCCTTTGACACCATAAGTGTAATTTTTAAAAATGTTATACAGTCTTACCATAAAATTAATCTGGAGTGGAGTTTTTTATTGGTTTTGTTGATTTTGTTGATATTTTCAGCACTATTTTCATGTATTTTGGAATTTTGGTTTGCTGACTCATTTTGAGTAGGATGTTTTAAAATTGAGTTTGTATTATTGTTTGTATTGTTTTCTTTCCCTCTGGGCTCTCTGTTCTCTCTCTAGAGGTTTCGTAATTACTTTTACCTGACCTGCAACACTGTCAGTATAGAACCAGGTTTATGTTGTATCAGACACTCTTGTTAATGGTGATAGCGAAGATCATGTATTCTGTTAGAAAGCCAGTGAGGGGTTGGCCTCACTGCCTGGTTCTGATTCCAGTCTGTCCATTTCTTTTTTACATTCTCTTGGTATGTGTTTTTGTTTTCAGCCTCCACCAATGAGCTCACCCTCTGTCCCGCTTGCTTACACAGTTAACCTGGCTCTGTCTCCCTATCTCCAATGAAGTGGTTTTAGATTCTCTTTGCCTGTAAGAACAGAATGCTTAGCAGTCAGTGCTGGCTTATAGATCTAGAGCCCTGCAGGTACCATGACTTCAGAACCACTCACTGCTTTGTGATTGTAATCCATTTCTAGTCCACAGAGATGTTTATCTGGTTTTTAGAGCCCAACTACAACCTTTTGATTTTCACTTTTTATATTTCATGTCTAATTGCCACATGTTTGGAACAGAAAAGCTCATAAAGGTATGAATTTGCTGTACCATGTTGACCAGAAATCTCATTATTAACTTTTAAGCAATATTTTATTTCTGGTCCTAATTTCTTGTCCATAGCTCTGTATGGTTCTAACCTTTGAAGAACATATTGAAAGATTAATCTTTTTAAATTGTGCTCATTGTTTCTGCTCATTACTGAGAGAAAGAGAGTTACATTATATAGTAATTGAGAATAAACTTTAATGGGGCTATGTGACTAAAATTGTAAATGTCAAAGAAATTAATAGGAATTTGATTTAATTGTGCATCGATAACAAAAAGTAATATTGTTTTCTTTTAAGGGGCTGAACTAGCTTGATTCTAAGTCACATCTTATTACTAAACAGAAACAAATCAAGTTGATTTGTTGATTCTTGACTGTATTTCAGGTCTTGTGAGAAGGACGTAGGGAGGTAATAAAAAGGTCTCTGCCATCAGGAATCTTCCAGTCTCAGGTTTCTCAGCTGAGAGTCAGAGATGGAAGGCATACTCCTCTCTCCCCAGTAGAAGTAGATCGAATCAAGGATGGGAGGCTTCTTATTTTTAAACTCCACACACTATCCCCCTTCCCAGCCCCCTATCACCAGGGGTATTTATTCTTTGCCCTGCCCCGCCATCAATTGCTTGAGAATTATCCAGAGAGCCACTTTTACTAAGAATATATGCTGTATCCATTAAGCATTATGATAACAATAAAACATGTAGTTAAATGCTAAAATGGATTAGGAAATTACATGGACTGAGCTTGTACTAGGTGGCAAACAATTGTGTTAGGCCCTTTCCTTGCAATTGCTGTTATGTCACCATTGTGGGTAGTTGTTAATGTCCATGTTTAGATACATGGAAATGGGAACTCAAAGTGCCCAAGCAGCTTGCTGATGTCTACCTCTCTTGGTCAGTGGGAGAGGAAGACTTCAAATCCTGGCCTGTCTGCCTCTAAAGCCCATGGCCTTAACTACTCTGTTGCAAGAAGAGGAACAAAGACAAGGTTGAAACATGCCCTACTTTATTGCAGCTTATTGAAGGAACATATGGAGATTAAAATTCATAACTTGTTAGAATTGAAAGAGATGAGACAATGCTCCTTCGACAGGCCATTTAGTTTTTTCTTTGATCTTTAAATAATGCTATACTTAAATTTGTCTACAATAGCATAAAAAAATTGATACCTGCCCTTTATCATTTACTCCCCATTTTGGGGAATCTTTATAACTTCTCTACAGAGATTTTGCTAAAATGTGATGCCAGGATGTGCTTTTTGTTCCCAATTTAAGCTTTTCATTTCTACATGAAATATGCTAGACTTTTGATGCATTCTTCAAGGCCCTATTCTGGACTCCCTCCCTGTATTCAAGACACTCTTAGGGAGTGAGTCATTCTGTGGCCAGTCTTGCCAACTCTGTAAATGCAATTGACAGTAGAATCGTTTATCTGGTTAGCCATTGCCAGGACAGAATTCACCTCAGGAGCATGGGAAAACTTCAGTTCAAACACCTGAATTCATTTTCAGCCAGCGCTACCTGGTTACCTAGTAAGTGCAGAGTTATTTAGAGAAGGCTGCATGTTTGTGATTGCTTGAGCTATAACTTTTTTTTTCTCCTTTGCAACCTATTATTGAAATGGACATGTAACTTAGCTATTTCATGGCATATGGATGTTTTCAAACGGAATAAGTTCATGCTTTTTTAAGTTAGGCTCACTAAACAACATTTAAAAATATTTGTCATATTTCTAAATACACTGGGCTCGTGATTGATTCTCCCTCTAATTCAAACTGACAGTATGTAGTACTCTGAGTCTGTGCCTGCTGAAGTAGCCTGTACTGAATCTACCTAGACTCTCCAACTTCCTAAGTGAGCCTTTCGTAGAGAGAATTGTTTGTAATGTTTGAGGTCATCTTAAACTATTTATGATGTAATCAATAACAGCAACCATTTAAAGAGTTCATGCTCTGTGCCAGGGACTATGACAATGATGAATATGTTATGCCACCTCATTTAATACTCACAACACACTTTAAAGAAAATTTGTGTTATTATTCCTACTCTACAGATAGGGAAACAAGGTTTAGAGAGGTTAAATAACCTACCCATGTCAAACAGATAGTGACAATTTGTTGAAAAAAAATTATTAGACTATGTGTGTAGGCAAAAAGTAGCTGATTAATTTTTAGCATAGTCAAGTAAAAGGTAATGCATTGAGAAAAATGATCAAAAAAATGCACCATTTTTTTTTTTAAATGAAGCAGACAGAGAGATATGATAGAAATAACCCTTGGCTCTGGATCAGAAATGCTGGGGCTGATTTTGAGGCCCTGCCAGTTAGGCACACTACTTCTCTGTTAAAGCAAAATGTTGGCCATAATCGCTTAATCTCTAATTCTGGTTTTAATTGAGTTTGAATGTGGGTGCCTAAAAAGGAATCCAGAGTCATTGTAGGTTTCTTAATTTATGTAATTCTGTACAATTAAAGAGACCAAGTAAATTCTGGAAACTGTCTTGAAAGTTGTGACAGTTTCTGTGTAATACACAAAAAATTATGGCAGCTCTCCCTTACAAGTTTGATTGCTACATCTCTAAAATCTAGTAGAATTAGAGAAAGTTCAGGGAAAAAAAAAACATCAAAATGGTATGATGAGACTATTAAAATGAATAGCAATCTTCACCCTCAAAGGGGCGGGGGGAAGCCCATTTAGAAATGTCTACAAAGTCATGATTTTTTATGTATTATATACTTGAGAAGGTAATCTTGGGGCAGATAGAGAGAAGTACCATGTGGTAGATAATAAACATATGGAATTTTTTACCCTTGGATGCAAAAATAAAAATAACTTTGAGAACATTTAAGCAAATGCAGAAATGACAGTCCATCATGATTGTCAAAGGAAACTTGAAGTGTGGCGTTCCCTCCTGAAGGCTGTATTGACAGCCGTCATGATCACTGTGCCCTCCCACAGTATGCCCCCTGCGTTCCAGTGGAAGTTGACGCAGCGTGGCTTCAAGTCAGGAAGGCAAATTTTAAGTTATCAAAAATTCCATTTAGTTTGGCAGATTTCCTTAATAAAGTACTAGTAATATAATTTTTTTTTAATTTTGGGTCCAGTTGAAGAAAAAACATGATAATAGAAATTTATAATAGAAAAAAAATAATATCCCAGGAAAACATTAACAGTTCCTTCTCACTGCATAATGGTCAAGATAAGCCCACTTTTCTTTTTAGAATCATAGAATCTTAGACTCATCCATGCTCTTGGAGATTATCGAGCTCAGTGCCCAGCTTAGGTAAGATACCTATTCTTTACTTGACAGATGTTTTTTTTTTTGTTTCCCTTTGAATAATGCCAGTATTTGGCAGCTCTGAGGAACACTGTTCCATTGCTGGACCTCTCTGATTTATTCTTCTATTGAGCTGAAATCTACCTGCACATAACCTCCCACCCACTCACTGGCCTGGTTCAAAGGGTGTATATGAAGTATCTAGCTCCTTGAAGCCCTCCCTTCTCCAGGGTAACATATTAGTTGCTCTTCAAACAATGCTATTTTCGGATACTGTAAAATCCTGACAGCTCTTCTCTGACCACAGTCATTTTTCAGAAGGTCTCCTTAGGTATCCAGATGGAAAAAAGAAGTATAATAGTGTTTGATTAATTAGATTAAAATGGAAGTATTATTTCACATAATCAGAATTCCATATTTTTATCAACAGACCCTAAAATTTTATTAAATTTTTCCATAGCTGAGACACACTGCTTAGGCCCATCTGAGTTTTCTGCTGGTCCCCAGATGAACTGCTATCAACCCCCTATCTTAATATGTAGTGTATATCTTCATATTTATCCCTCCTGAATTATCTCATTGGCTATAAGCTATTATTTATGCTTCAGGATATTTTGGAAACTTGATTATTTGGTCCAACATATTAATGATTCATATTATATTTTTATCAGTGATTAGGTAAGTTACACAAGTGCTAACATTCAGAATTTAGTAAGAAATATAATTTAGTGAGAATTGTACTTTGATGCTTATACTTCTTTTAATCTTGCCCTAATTCTATAGCCTGTTAAATATACTGTTTCTGTTAATGCAAGTTAAATTAATAAACACTTGTTTTTCTTAGCATTTTTATTTCTTCAGACAATGGGCCATTAAAGGAAAAATAGCTTTCCTTCTTCCTTTCCTTTTTTCTTTTTTCTCTTCCCTTCCTTCCTTCCTTCCTTCCTTCCTTCCTTCCTTCCTTCCTTCCTTCCTTCCTTCCTTCTTCCTTCCTTCCTTCCTTCCTTCTCTTCTTCTTCTTCCTTCTTCTTCTTTTTCTTCTATTTTTAGGTTTCCCAAGGTGTATGATTAACTATTCAAAAACATGGCCACAACCAACAGTTAACTGATGTGTATATAAACTCATGACAAGTCAGAATACTTAGGGGAACATGGACAACCTCGTGAGTATTGACATTAAAAAATCAAAGCCCACAATGTGACAATAATGTCACAATATCCATTGATGGAGAAGGTGAGCATTCTTTTTCCATGATGTTCTTTTATTTTAATCACTTGCATTTCAGAGAGAGGAAAGCTGAACTATTCATTTTCCTTTGTGGTCTCTGTTAGTTCTGAAAATTACTTTTTATTTTCATTAAATTCTTTTTTTAACAGTCATTCCTCATGGACTCTCAGTTTCTAGGGCCAATTTTTATTCCTTCCTGTCCAGCAGGTCTGCCTTTACCAAACATTATGACATTATCCTTGAAGTTCACTTTTAAGAGCGCAGAAGATAAGTTTTATGTGCTGTGAAAAATATAAATGACCATACTTCAAGGTGGCTTTGGACTTAGAAGAAATCACTTTCAGACTATTCTTTTTTTAATAAGGTTAATTAGCCTTTTAGCTATTAGTAGTTTTTGATTCTCATGAGACTAAAATCTCATTGCCAGGTTGACTTCTGATTCCCATTGCCACTGTGGCCCAGAGACATGGCAGTCAGGAGACAACAGAATAACTTAAATGTTTAGAAATATTTTAGGTAACTTTTATTTAAACTACACAGGCTCTCATGGCTGGGTAGTATTTCTCTAAGACTCCTTCTCACTTGTCAGTTTATCCAGTCTTAACAACATCCATGATGACATTAAACTAGTGTACCTCAGAACACAGACACAAAGCCTAGATTCACTTCTCGACCTGAGTTTACTTTCTCTTCCCTTCCTCTGCCTTTCCCAAAGCTGCTTTGCAACCCTCCTGCCTTCTACTGTCTTCTACTTCACCTTCTCTTTTTGTTCTAGTCATCATTTTGCTTCCATCTCTCTCTCCCTCCTTCCGTCTGTCTCTCCCTCTTTTCCTTCCTTTCTTCCTTCCTTTCCTAATCATTCACAATCAAAGTAACTAAAAATCCCTCACCCTCAAAACAAATTTATTTCTATTAAGAAAAAACTATACAGAAGTAAATCCATATGCGAATCCACTCTAATATGTCTCTCTTTTGATGGGAACCGGTGATGGAGGAGGAATCGCTGTATAGCTCGCCAGGGACTGTGCTTTTTAAAATGACAACAATCACTTGAAGAGGTAGACCTTGGTCTGTTGTTTAGTTTTTTTTTTTTTCCTCATGGCACATCAAATAGGTTCAGAACTGGAGGCAAAATAATGCACAGACAGAAGCTTTCAGCTGATGTTGCTTACTGACTTCTATAGAGAATATTCAGAAGATCACAGAAGGTTAAATAATTGAGAAAGTTTTCATAATCAATAAACAAACAAATGTCAAAAACAGTGCTCTAAGCTGCATAGGCTTCTGGGATTTTAGAAACTATTATGGGTCAAGAAGAATCCTTTATCTTATAAAACTAAATGCCAAAAAAATGAATTTTAAAAAGTTTCTTTTGGTAGGAATCACCTTGGCCCCCATTTTTCTATAATGAAAGATTGATAAACCCCTATTATCTTGTCTAAATGAAACCATGAAAGAGTCTGTAGAGTACCAACTGCTTCTGTTCTTTTTCTTTAAAATCCTACACACCATGCCTAACAAAAGCCTGGACCGTAGTGGTGAGTGAATGGTTGTAAGAAAAGAGAAGTTACAGCTGTGCCCTGCACCATCGCTGGACTTAACCATGAGAAAGACGATCTTTATTGAGATAGAAGTTGCCTAAGTTCTCTGTCTCTCTTTCCTCCCCTGAGGAAGTTAAAATATAATGTTGTAATTCAACTCTTCTGTTCTTCCCATCCTCTCAAGTGAGACCACTAACCCTGTGGTTGCTTAGGCCAAAGGAGAAGGAATTCAGGAGCACAGCTCTTTCACTTAAAAGAATATCATCACCAGTTGCAACCAGTCATGACTTCTGGTTGAAACCCAAATGCCTCCATTTAACCAGATTGATTTCCTTCCATAGACATTCTCTGCTGTTCCCCTATCTACAAATCAACGTTGAATAAATTTCAGCTATTTCTTCCAAATACGCTGCAATCATATTTTATAAATCTACCCAAGGGTTGGTTTTTGGGAGTAACAGATAAATTCGACCCTTCTTGTTTTATCCTCAGATATCTGTCCAGTGATGTACTCAGAGAATCCAACCAGAACAGGCATGCTCTTCCTTTTGTGAAGCTAATCCAAGTGCCCTGCACAAATAAGAGGGGACAGTCTGTAAATGGACACAGCTCCTTTCAGGAGCAGTTGTGATGATGGGGAGCATTTATACAGATGGTTCATTTTCTTGTGAAAGAAGTCTGAATCCCACAAGCTGTCAACACCCAACAGCTTCACTAAGTAAACTTAACGATAAGAAATGAGTGCAAGAAGAGCTCAAATGTTTGCTGTGTTGTCTCCAAACACACCCTGTATGTCAGGAACCTAGCTTTATTCTGTAGACCACCTAGTCTGTTCATTGGGGAGAGCAGTATTCGTGCATAGTCCCTTTGGTTAGTGCTGGGCAATAGCACAATATATCCAGCAACTGCCCTCTGAAAGAAAGGCTTCGTCTTCAGCAGGGATTACAAAATCATAGATTTCTTGAGAAGTGCCTTCCTACCTGTGTTTAGATTCCAAATTGTGGGAACATCTTGGCAGCCAAAGTATCTAGGAGGTGCTCAGAGAAAAGTCGTTATAGAGACTTTTCAAAGGACAATTTTCCCCCCTTTAAAGCGGTTAGAATAGAAGAAGAATTCTTGAAAACAGTCATGGAATATTAAGCAAGATGAAACCTTGAAAGATTTTATCCCTTCTATGTTAGCTTTCCATCTAAGACCTAAAAATGTATCCTATTTTAGAAACCCTCCAAGGAACAGAATTTTCCATAACCTTTCCCCCGTGAGCCCTTTTTTAACTTCTACAAAAGCCTTCCATCAGAAAATTCCTGATCGTTTATATGATTCTAATGCTCACTATTGCAGCCCAAACCTGGTTGCTTTGCTTTATCATCTGCTGTTTATATCCTCTGGAGAGGGGCCTGACATAGCCAGAGCCCATTATTCATCACTTTTCGGCTACTTCTCTAAGGCTAAATAATGAAAGGTTTTCCCCTCCTCTTTTTGTAGGTCATATTTTTCAACTATTTAATGATTTTCATTGTTGAAAATTTGAGGATTTCCTGTGTCTGGAAATGCATTAGGCTTCGAACTTCGTAGCCTTAACGTTCCTCCTGCTACTTCCTAAAATACACCAAATAAAATAAGACTGAGAGAATGAAGCAGCTGCAAACAAACCAAAACATCACAAAAGTGAAAAATAAAGCCACTGGGTACGTTGTCTTTCTGGGTTTTATTGAGCAAGACATTTGTAAAAGGAAGCATATTTCAAAGTTAAGTGGGCTTCTCATTTATTGAGAATTGATCAACAAGTACTTGATCAGGTTTAGATAAATACCTATAAAACTCAAAATTTAAAATACAAAACATTAAAAGCTAGGCATGTCAAGAAAATAGGTATGATCCAACAGTATGTGTGTGTGTATATATACATATATATGTATATCTGTGTGTATATATGTGTATATATATGTATATATGTGTATATATACATACATGTGTGTCTGTATTATATAATACACATACCTTCTAGTTACCTTGGGCCTTTGAAAACCATTGAGCCATTGTAGCAATGGCTTTCAATATATGCTGTATACAATTTTTTCAGATTTTACAATTAGATTTGCTCTCTAGTTGGTTTTTAGAAGAGAGAAAGTCTTTTTCAGGTTTTAGTAACAAGATTATGATAGTAAGTAAATGTAGACATTCTAAATATTTTTTCTTTGCTTTCCAATAGTTGAAATACGGTGAGATTAATCTGACCTTAATGTTTGTTTGAACTCACTTATAAAAGTATCTGAGCCCCATGCCTTTCAAAGATATATCTTTGATAATTCTTGGTATTGCTTAATATAGCACTCATGCAAAAGACTTTATTTAACATGTATATAAATCTAAAGAACAACAATGAAAGGATTATATATGTTCTCACCACTCAGTTACAGAGATAGAACACTACCAGTGCCATAGCAGTCCCCAACCTTTTTGGCACCAGGGCCTGGTGCTCCTATGAGAATCTACTGCCTGATGATCTGAGGTGGAGCTAAAGCGGTGATGCTAGCGCTGGGGAGCGGCTGCAAATACAGATGAAGCTTTGCTCGCTTGCCCACTGCTCACGTCCTGCTGTGCAGCTCAGTTCCTAACAGGCCACGCACGGATCAGTACCAGTCCACCGCCCGAGGGTTGGGGACCCCTGCTTCAAAGCCCACTGTGTGCTCCTCTCTGATTACCTTCTCCTCTTTGCCCCAACCCCATCTGATATAAACACTATCTTAACTTTGGCTTATTACTTTGCTTTTCTTCATGAATTTACTATCTTTGTATGTATTGCTAAAGGTTGCATTAATTAGTTCAACTGAATTTTGAAATTTATGTTTACTATATTCTATTTATATATTATACTATTTATATTATACTATATTATATTATACTATATCCTATATTTCTTTTGTGATTTTTCTTTTTGTTTTTGCTTTTTCTCCCATACTTATGTCTTGACATTCATTTATATTGATATATGTAGCCGTAGGTCATTTTCACTACTTTATAATATTCTACTGTATGACCGTATTACAATGTATTTATCCATTCTACTTTTGATGGACATTTGGGTTGGTTCTAGTCTGAGGTCTTATGATTGCTTCCGTATGACCCTTTTGGGACATGTCTCCAAGAACTCAGAATTCTTCTAATATATGTACCTAAAGTGGAATTGTTGGATTGTGAGAAACACATGTGTTCAACTTAAAAGGATATGCCCAGTTGTTTTCCTAAATGATTTTACAATTTCTTGCTCCTACCAGCAGTGGATGAGAAGTCTTGTTACTCAGCCTCCTTGCCAGGACTTCTGGTGTCAGATTTAAAACTTTTTACCAGTTAGATTGGTGCAGTGTAATATCTTATTGAGAATGTAATTTACATTTCCCTGATCAATATTGAGATTATTCATCTTTTCAAATATTTGATTTCCATTTATAATTTCTTTTCTATGAAATACCTCTTTGTGTCTTTTTCCCTTTGTCATTTGGGTTGCTTGTTTTTTTCTAGTTGATTAATAGGGATTCTTTATACATTTTGAATATGTCATTTTTGGTTACATATATTATAAATATCTTCTCCTAATTTATAACAGCTCCTCTCATTCTAAGATTTCTCTTGATGAACATAAATTCTCTATTTTCTTACAGTTGAATTTATGCATCTTTTCTTCATTTTTTGCATTTTTTATATCTTGTTTAAGAAATCTTCCCCTTCTCTTAAAGACATAAAGGTATTTGTCTTTATTTTCTTACAAAAGTTTTAATTTTTGACTTTATTTAAACATTTAGTGCTTCTATAAATTATATTTTTCATTTTTAGCATTTCCATTCGACTTTTTTAAATATAGTCTCTATCTCTTTGATGAAGTTCCCCATCTTTCCCACTGGATCCTCTAATATATTAATCATAGATTTTTTTAAGTCCTTGTCTGATAGTTTAAATATCTTGACCATGTTTTGGTCTGGTTCTATCAAATGCTATATTTTGTAACAATGGATTTTTTTATTTCTTGCTTATTTTATACGTCACAATTTTTTATTGGGTGCTGGAGGTTACATGTAAGGGAACACTTGAGCCTGAGGTGAACAGTATGTATGTTCAAAAATGAGAATCCCCCTTCTATCAGTCCATCAGTATGAGGGTGGTTGAGTCCATTTATTCAGAGTTGAGCTAGGTTTGGATTTTATTGTTCCTAGTCTCAATTTTGGTGCTCATGTACCTCAAATTTTTTCAACAGCAGGCTGCTGCTATTCAGTTTTTAGTACAGCAATTGGGTTGTGGGAGGTTTTTCCTTGTGTCTTCATTACCCTGAGCTTCAGCAGGCTTTGTATGTCCACTTTAGAGCAGGCATCTTTCTGTGCTCTTGCCTTCCCTTGGCTATGAACTGTTACTTGTTGGCTTGTTACTCACTGGAGGATTCTGGTGGGGACAGGGTGGTTTCTTGGTTCTCCTGCCCCTCGGTCTTAGCCAGCTCTGTGTGCTGAGCCCAAAGTGGGGCTTTCTTGATATTTCTGCTGCTCCTGTGGAATCCAAACTCTGTCACGTTTCATGGGAGTACGTATTTTGCTCCCCACCCAGGGGCAGCAGAACTCTGCTTTACTTCAGAGCAGGATTCTGAGTGTGAGTGGGCTCTCTCCAAGAGGTACATGTGTCTTTTCTAGTGTCAGTCAATGGTGGGAGTACAATATTCTAACCCTTTCCTTGTAATCACTAACTTTTGCCTGGGACTGCCTTGCAGCACAGTTTTCTGTTTGTCCTCCAGGGGCAGATGTCTTCTGCTTCTTATGAGAGAAGGATCCCAGAATCAGGTTTGTTTGCTGCCTGCCTCCCAAAGCATCCCAGGTCACCATGTGCACACCTGCACCACAGCATTGCCCTCCCAGGGCTTCTGCCCTGCTCCTGATATTTCTTGTGATCACCTGAGGGGAGCCTGTGGAAAAGATCTGGAAAATGAGTACCTATGCCCTTATGTGAGAACTTCCCAGGGGTTCGACACTCTCATCTGAACCCACATTCACTCTTCAAGAAGCTGTTAACATCGTAGTTGTCTCCTTGGCTCCTGCTCTTATGTCTGTTACTGCCCCCCACTCATTGCTGTTAATGGCAGACTAGTAGTTCATGTGTTCCATCTCTCGTTGGATGAACTTGTTATTTTCCGGAATTCAGATCCTCTGGTTGAATTACAATCTCAGATCACTGATGGATCTAATGAAAGTTACGATTTTATAGATTTTTCAGGTTTTCTTATTGTTAGAGTGGGGAGAGAATTCTCCTGTGGCTATCTACATTTTAAGAAGAAGCAGACTGTTTTTTCTCTCCCTGCCACCACCAGTCCGTTTTCTTTCTCTGCCTCGTTTACTTTTTTAAACATCACTTAGAACTATCATTATATTGCATTTATTTATTGTTCATCTTTTTCACCAGGATGTAAATTCCATTAAGGCAAATATTTGCTTGTTTTATTCATTTCTATATCTCTGGCACATAGTAGGACCTTAATAAAAATTGTCGAGTACCTACATGCATGAATGCCAAAGATCATGAAATTTTCTCCAGGATCTTAGATTAACTTGTTTTATATAAGAACACACTTCCCATAAAGCTGTTCTCTCTCTTGTTCTGCCATATTTTTCATGTCCCATTTTATTATGTTCTTACTCATTTTTAATCAGGCAAATTTATGTGGCCTCAGTGTCATCGTAAGCACCAGTAACAAAGAAGTGAAGGGCTTGTTCTTGCACTGCTCTGTTACCCTTGATTAGGTCTGTCTCCTGTCCCAAATCCACAGCTGGCATGCCAGTGATTGTGTGCCGCTGCCAATCTAGTTCTTCATGCTGGAGCTTCCATACAGGGCACTTCTGCCCTACGCCCTGGGTTCTGCCCTACGCCCTGGGTTCTGCCCCTTCCTCCCAAGTCTTTGGTAGACAAGACTACTCTGTGCCTCACAAAGTACAAACTCCATACGTCAGAGCAGTATAGTTCTCATTCTGCCTTTCTAGTTTGTGTGTGTGTGTGTGTGTGTGTGTGTGTGCGCACGCGTGCATGTCTGTTATTGATGTTGTTTTAATAATTTTTACTCTTTACTGCATTTGGAAGAGATGATGTGAAAAGGAAGTTGGAGGGTGGTGAATTGGTCAGTGCTTTCCTGCTTTAGGAACCAGCACATGAGGCAGGTAGATGAGTGGATGCCCCACTTCTCAGTCGGTTCTAGACCATGTCATTGCTCTTGGGGCTCCACATCTGGCAGAAAAGGCAGTTAAGGGACTGAGTGTTTTCCTGTCTTTTATTAGGTAGTTCTTTCTCATGAACTGGAGTTTACTATATCTTTTGGTAGTCTTTTGTTGTTTTGATTGCTTAAATCAGATCCAAATGTATTATAACTCATGTTCATTTCTGCCTGACCTGACATAAGGCACGGTGAGTTTGTATGTTTTGCTGAGTTATCCTTTGTGAGGCTGCGTGAAAGCATGCTAGCCAGACACCATGTTGAGTGAGACTTCGTGCACTAGTATTTTGTAAGTATATGTAGAAGCTCTCATGATTAGGAAAATTAAAGTTCATTAAAAATTCTACTGAATTAAAAGTTGTCTTTTGTCATTACCTAGTATTTGAATCAATCAATATTAAAATTACAACTACTAACTCATGGTGGCCCCATTTTTTTCTGATTTAAAAAAAATATTAAAACAAGCTCTTATAATCCAAATGGTTTGTAATCATTCTTCCATAGGACTGTGCCAAAGACCTTGTCCTATGGAATATAATTTAATTTCCTATTATTCAAAACTATTTTCCTAATTTTAAATTATTAGGTTAAGTAATAATTCTGGATCGGCAAATGGAGACATTTCTGAAAACGTGAAGAAATATCATTGCAAAACAACCTCAGTTGTTCTGAAGGATAAAATAATAGCTGCCTTGATTTAATTATTTGTATGCGTTATCTGAGAAAAAGCTCATTAAAACACATTTTGACACTTTTTATCCACTGGAACTTTAACTTCATTGGAAAAATGATTCTAGAATGTTGACTAATTGGCTGGTTCATTCCACATGGGATTACACCCTTTTCTGAATCAGAATTTCCTGCTATTGCAACATGTTTTTTCTTTCTTTTTTACTTATTTTCCTTAGAAACAATCCATTTGGGTCCATTACATGTCCATTTGTTAGCGTGGGGCATTGCACTTGTTTGTAACTACACCGAAGTCATAGTAGGCTGGGTCTGTTTGTGTGTACAGAGTCAATGCGAGATCCCACAGTTGCTTGGGGAAGCAGGCAGTACAAGGGGTCATGCTGGCATTTCAATTCAAAATTGTCCTTTCCCAAAGTCATGAGTATTTGCATTTTAATCGTCAAGAAGATTTGTTTAACTTTGTTTTGCTTACTGTAATGTTGTACATAGACATCAATTTGTTGAACTTTTTTTAAAACTTTTAATTGACGTGTAATATTCTAAGAGAAAGTACACAAATCCCAAGGGTATAACAAGATGAACTTTTACAAATGAGCACCCCTGTGTAATCGGTACCCAGATCAACAAACAGAACATGACCCGCACCCCAGAAGCTCCCCTTGTACCCGCTTCCTGTCTCTAACACTCCTCGCCATGGGTAACTACTCTCTTGTTTTACTTGATTTTATATTTTATACAAATGGAATTAGGCACTGGATGTATAATTAATTATACATGAATTATAAAATGGTTGTATTATTTTGTATCTAGGTTATTTCATTTTTTGTTACGTTTATGAGATACATCTACATTTATCTTGTATTGTGTTTGTTCATACTGCTGTACAATGTTGCATTGATCTATACAACACTACTTATTCATTCTGCTGTTAACATTCTGCTGTTCATTCTGCTGTTAACATTCTGCTGTTCATTCTACTTATTCATTCTGCTGTTAAAATACTTTCCTATTGGAGAAGGAGATGGGGGCAATTATGAGTATTCTATGAACATTCTAGTACGTCTCTTTTGGTAAAGTATATATGCACACATACATTTCTGTTGGCTATATAGCTAGGAGTGGAATTGCTGGGTCATAGAGTGTATGTATGTTCAGCTTTAGTAGATAAGCCGGCTTTCCAGAGTGGTTGTAAGTACTTATACTCACACTAGCAATGTACGAGAGTTCCATTTGCTCCATCTCCTCACCAATATTTGGCATTTTCTGTCTTTTCCTTTTTAGCCATTCAAATGTATATGAATGGAATGTGGTTTAATTTATATTTCCTTGGTGATAGTGAACCTAAGTACCTTTTCATATGATTATTAATAATTTGTATATTTATTTTTGTGAATTGTCTGTTCAAGTATTTTGCCCATTTTTCTATCAGTTGATTTTGTTTTTGTTACTGTTTCATAAGAATTCTATATAATCCAAATATAGGTCCTTTGCTGCATACATGTATTGAAAATATTTTCTCCTCTTATGTGGGTTTTTACTCTTACAATGGAGTCTTTTGATATTTAAAAAAACTAGTTTATTATTTTTTTCTCTTATGGTTTGTACTTTTTGTGTCTAGTTTAAGAAATATTTGCCTGCTTCAAGTTGACAGAGCTGTTCAATGCTTTCCTCCAACATCTTTATTTAGATTTATAATTCATCTGACTTGATATTTATACATTATATGATATAAAGCACAAGATACATTTTTCCACATGGATATCTTATTAACCTAGTATCATCTTACTTAGTTTTAAGCTCTTTTAAAATGTGTCCATAAAATTTAGTTCCATTGAAATACTTTCCATATTTTCCTGGAGAGAATTACTGATGATTCTTGAAAAATATTTAAGTCTAGGATGATTTAAAACATAATCTATAGATTTATTTCACACTAATGTAAAGACATTTTTCTTAAAAGTTCTTCAGTTAATTAGAATCTAGCTTATAACTCTAGCAATTTATTTTTTCAATACCAGAGTGATTTATAATGCACAAAGCACAATCATTATTTTAAATAAATTTTTGTTTTTACTCTTTCATTTGAATTCAATTCAACATGCATTTACTATGTGTCTGCTAGAATTTGGGACAGTTGAGAATATGGTTGATGTTTTGAGCTCCATTTTTATGTCATAATACAAAGTCGTCAAATGTCAGTCAGTAATAAACCATTTTTCTTTAGTATTTAAATTTATATTAATAAAGAGAAGTATAAAGTGAGAACTTTTATTACTATTAGGATGACCTTATGCTCTTATGTTTAAAGCTTTTATGCTGTTTTCCAATAGTAATGACAAGATCTTTTAAGGCATAAAAATAGAAAAGAAAATATAGATGTTTCATTTCTGTATTTGGAATGCCTGTGAATCTTCCTCTTTGATGTCATTTCTGCTTAGTTTTGTTTTCTCTTTTTTTAATTTGTTCTAGGTTGTACTGGTCAGTGGACATCTGGACAGCTGGGATGTTGGTCAGGGTGCCATGGATGATGGTGGTGGAGCCTTTATATCATGGGAAGCACTTTCACTTATTAAAGATCTTGGTAAATATTTAGCAAGTTGTTAACTCAGCACACAAAATACTCAACTGATTAGTTGCTGTGGGATGTTCGAAGATTCTCTTGAGGTTCATATATCTTATTGTCAGTTCCTTTTTAGAATAGAACTAATTTTTTACCTTAAAGAAAGAAATTTGTATCAAGTGTCTGCCAGACAACCAAAGTATCCAATATGATCAGCTACTGGTGAAAATGAACAAGCAAAGAAAACCATAGCAGCTGCGACCATATCAGCTAGAGACTATGTAAGGAAACTGTGACCAAATGCAAAGAAAAATCAGCAGCTCCCCCTACTTCCTTTTCCTTGTTTGTCTTTTTTTTTTTTTAATTGCATTTTCCCCCACACATCCCTCTCCCCTTTGGCAACTGTCAGTTTATTGTCAGTATCTGTGGTTCTATTTCTATTTTGTTTTGTTTTGTTTATTCATTTTTTTTGATGCAATTGTAAATGCAATTGTTTTCTTAATTCTCTTTCTGATAGTTTGTTATTGGTGTATTAGAATATAAATGGCTTCTGAATATGAATTTTGTATCCTGTTACTTTACCGAATTCATGTATCAGTTCTAATAGCTTTTTGGCGGTGTCTTTAGGGTTTTCCGTATATAGTATCATATCATCTGCAAATAATGAGAGTTTTTCTTTTTTATGATTTGGATGCCTTTTATTTCTTTTTCTTGTCTGATTGCCGTAGCAAGGACTTCTAATACTATGTTGAATAGAAATGGCAATAGTGGACATCCTTGTCTTATTCCCGATCTTAGAGGAAACACTTTCAGTTTTTCACCAGTGAGTATGATATTAGCTGAATTTGTCGCATGTGGCCTTTATTATGTTGAGATATGTTCCTTCTATTCCATTTTGTTGAGAATTTTTATCATAAAAGGATGTTGAATTTTATCACTTGCTATTTCTGTATCTATTGAGATTATCATATGGTTTTTATATTTTATTTTGTTAATGTTATGTATCACATTGGTAGATTTATGGATGTTGAATTGTCCTTGCATCCCTGGGATGAATCGCACTGGGTCATGGCATCCTTTTAATATATTGCTGAATCCAGTTTGTTGAGAATTTTTGCATCTATGTTCATCAGGGATATTGGCCTGTAATTTTTCTATAATGTCTTTGCCTGGTTTTGGTATCAGAGTAATGCAGGCTTCATAGAATGAGTCTAGAAGTATTCTTTCCTCTTTAATTTTTTAAATTCCTCGTTCATCTCTAAGACATTATCAGATTGTTACGATAGCTTTATTGCAGTTGTCTTTCCGCAATAGAAGAGCAATATGGGACTGAAGAAATTATTCCTTTAGCCACAATAAAGAACCCAGGCTTAAATATTGGACCTTTGGGTAAACCTAGACGTAGGAAAGATGGGCAGGCATAAAAAGTAAGAGCTAACAGTGAAAGCAATTTATTTTGATGACCTTATTTGCCAACAACAAAAAAAAAAACCCATGTATTTCCTCTTTGTGTGCTGGTCCAAAAGGTGGATTTTGAGCAAGGTTAGAAATAATAAAATAGCCTGAATGAGAGTTCCATGTCTGAACCAAAAGACCAGTGGTAGTTTTAAAATGCCTTATCAGCAGAATGTTTCATATTGTAACTGGATTAATCTCAGTTTCAGATGTAGTAAAGGTGAGAATAATCCCTGTTGTGAAGGCTTTCCATTGCTTACTTAAGGACATGTATATTTAAATTTATGCTTTTACTCCAGCTTTTAATGAACTCTTCTAATCTTATATATCAGCTCATTAAATAATTATTTATCTTAACAGTAGATTGTGGAAATTGTCTTGCTTAGGGAAAATTTTTGATTTGCCATTTTATGTCTTCTGTTTTAAAAATGGAGAAATGGAAAGGTTGTTGTGCTTTTTTTTTACTCTAAAATAGGCCAGTGTTTCCCAGTCTTGGCACTATTGACATTTGAGGCCAGATAATTCTTTGTCGTGAGAACTGTCCAGTGCGTTATATGATGTTTAGCAGCATCCCTGGCCTCTACCTACTAAATGTCCATAGCACCATCTCTCCTCAAGTTGTGACAACTAAAAATGTCTCCATATATTCCCAAATGTCCCCTGGCAGGTCAAGGGTGGGGGGCAGGGGCATAAAAGTGCCCAATAAAATAAATAATCTCTAGGAGACCTAAATACAGGGTGATTTTTTTTTTAAGAAATCTAATTGAAAGGCTTACATTGTATATACTTATAATTTTATTAACACACTGGACACCTACTATGTGAAAGCATTTTGTAAAAGCTGGGCATGCAGAGATGTTTAAAATATGTCCTCTGTTCTTAAGACCCTTAGAATAGAGTTGGAGACATATACATGTACCTATACATGTAATTATCAATGTAGAAATATTTTAAAGTCTGCATTTAGAATTGAATAAGATTTGAAAGAGATAAATTGTCTAGCAAATAAAACTGAAAAACATAGACTTCTTCAAAAAAGATCTGGGAGATTCTATATGTGAATTCTTTCTTGCCGCTTCCCTTAAAATTATTCCCTTGGCTCTTCTCTCTGTCCTAAACTTCATTCAGGAATGAAGTGGGTTCTAGAGGTAGGCATATATCAAACTTTTCCCTCCTTATAAGGCATAGATAAGTATTTGGAAGTTAATTTTATTTTAGTGTGTTTCACCGGCTTGGTTGGAAACAGAGTGGTAGAGTGCAAAGAGAACTGGACCAATCTGAATTGGATTTTAGGTCACTCTGTGCCACAAACTACTTTTTTTTTTTTGGGCCTCGGGCAGGTCATTTGAACTCTCTGGGCTTCTTTTTCTTCATCTCTATTCAACTCTAAGTTTCCAGAATATTTTATCTGCTTTAGATGGGGATAAAAATTGTGTCTTCTCTAGGCTTTGAATCTTATTTCTTTAGTACTCAGCATGAGACTCTAAATCACTGTTAATTGAGTTGAATTCAATTGCATGGATAAATGTCAAACACCGTGCAAAGGTGAAGAGTATTTTTTTTCAGCTCTGAAAGTACACTGACTTCAGTTGCTTTTGATAGCTAGTAATCACTCTCCTTCAATTCAAGGCTTAACTCTCTTATAGATTTCTGAAAACCTATGTAAACGTATGAGTTAAACTATAAAATAAAGAGTAATATTTCTTTTGAGTAGGTGTTGAGAGGCAGCGTGCATGGCATACTGCTGAAAAGCACAGAAATCTGGAGCCTAGGTTCAAATCCCAGCTCTGCAACTTACAGCTGTGTGGCCTTAAGCAAATTACTTTGCCTTTCTGTGCCTCAGTTTTCTCATCTGAGAATAGGATAATAGTAGTTCCTATCTCATAGGGTTGCTTTGAAAATTAACTAACATATTCATATAATATACCTAGAACAGTTCCTGACCCAACCCAAGTACTCAATAAATGTTAACTTTTTTTTTTAAATAAGCATGACTGACAGTACCAAATTTTTTATGTAAGGGAGGATGATAATTTTTGACTCCACCCTTGTTAGTGATTATTTTGCTTCCTAACTTAATATGTTAGTTATACTGATATAACTCTAGGGCCAGCTGCTATGGTATCCCTAAATATCCTTTCTCTTTACTGTTTAAGTCACCATCCCCGGTATGATGAAAATCTAGTGACTCTTTCACTTATTTCCATTTTCAGGAGTCTAAATTTCACCTGATCACTTCCTACTTCCACTTCCTGCTTAGGTTCAATGCCTAGCATACATCACTGAGCATACATTGAGTCTTACTCTTTAATTTTTAAAATTAAAATTAGATTGTAGGTTTCTATTTGTAGATTGTCTGTGTGTTTTAATATGAAGAACTGGGTCCGACATGTGATATATAAGTTCTAGATGACAATTACTGATATACTTACATAAGAAATAGGACTAGACTAGAGGCCAAGAAATGGGTTCATAATTATGTTACTTAATTACATTGATCCCAAACTGTTTAATTGGTGAAATACGAAAGCTCTGTGGCAACCTCTTTTTCCAAGAAAACGAGTTTTCTTTTGGCTGCTATTCTTTGGATTACATGTCATGCAACCCACATGTCACAGTCCCTCAGTGGGCCTTGTTAATTTGAAGTGTTGATCCAGTGGGGCTTTCTGATATTTAGGAATATTGTTCTAATATTCATTCTTCTTGTCTCTTCTCTTTTGTTCTCTTTTTTTTACTACTCTTATAGATTCATTCTTTTGCCCAAGCCATCAGCTAAAACTTTATTCAATTAATCTAACAGAAGAGATATTTGTGCTTTCAAACATAATTAGTCATTCCTGAGTAACTGTCAGCAGAAGGTTATTTGCTGTAAAATGCTATTGAATACTTTTGTGTGTTTGTAGTTTACTAGACTTGAAGCTGTTTTATTTGAAATGTCATTTCCTGGAATGTTCTGGTGTCAGTGGACAAAGCCTATGGCCAAAGATATTATGCTTCAAAATGTTCATTTGGCATTAAAAAATAAACCACTATCCATCCTAAAATTCTTCCAACTTTCTGTGAGGTTAGAATATGAGTTTTCAGGCCTTAAAAAAGGAGAAAAAAAATAGAATTAACAGTACTACCTGGCAGTTGAAATATGGGATTATATGAAACATCTTTCTTGAGAAATTTAAACGCGAGCATCCTAATTGTTATATTATAGATTATAGATTATTATAGAGCTTGAAAGTCTATTGTTAGAAAAATATTTTATTTATATATTCCTTCACTCTTTCACTCAACAAATACTTGTGCACTGACTGTATGTCAGTAAGCCAGGTGCTTTGTACCAAAGAGGAATGAGACATAATCCTCAAAGTCCTTAAAGTGGGAGAGACTTTTAATTAAAAATTACAATGGAATTGTTATGCATTCTTTAATTGAAATATGTACAAATTACTTTGGGCACCTAGTAAAGGAAGGGACCAGCATGGCTTGACGGGGTCAGGGCACCTTCACAAAGGTGATATGTGAGTTTTCTTTTATGAAGATAAATAGAAGCGGCAGGAGAACAATAAAGAATTTCCAGCAGAGTTCAGAGCTTCCGGTCCTGCACGTCATTAAAAATGAGGAGAAAGTTGTCTTAGGATTGCAAGGGGTGAGAGAGTTTACAGAATGGCAGATGCTCACTTTTTACCTGTTATATTTATATAACATTAGATTTTTGTATGATAAGCCTGTAATCAAGAAAAAAAAATCTCAAAAAAAGAAAAAGAAAGAAAGATTCTTAGTATTTTCATTACCATAAACACTCTAACAGGAACAGGGTAGAGACGGGAAGCAGGAAGAGCCAGGCAGGAGTCACTAAGCCTCCCAGGCCCAGAGCACACTAGGAAACACAGTCCAAGGCCTTGGTGAAACTAGAGCTTTATGCAGCCATTTCTAATGTCTCGGGTTCTCTCTTAGAGGTAGGGACCCATCCTAAAAGAGGATTTCCTCCCAGTCCCTGGTCAAACATCCCTTATAAAAGTCCCAGGAAGTCCAATCTGAAATAACTGAGCAAGGAAAATGAATAGCTTACGATGAAACGGAAATCTAAAGGTAGAGCTAGAAACAGCAGGGACCTGAATCCAACTTGAGTTCAGCCCACCCCTAAAAAGGAGGTCCCACTTAGAAAAGACCTCCCCTTGGCTTAGTCATAACTCTGGGTATGATAACAGTTCTAGAAACTAACATTTACTGAATATTACTATGCTGTAGACATCATGCAAAGTGTTCCATTATGTACATGCCCACTTTTCTTCTGGACGGTAGTAGCACAAAGCAATAGATACCCTTGTTATATCCATTTTACAGAAGAGGAAACTGAAGAGAGAAAAGCTAAGTATCCTGCCCAAGGTTACACAGCTATTATGTAAAATATTTAAATCCAGTCAGCCTGCTTCCAGACCCAATATTCTTATGCACTTTATAATACTGTTTTACTAGAACAACAATCCCAGTCTGTTTCTCGTAACACTCATCCTCAGGATATTGAGCTGTTATGCAGGAAAAAAAAAAAAAAGTCAAATAAGTTTTGGAAACTCCCTCTTGGTAATTTCTTTATTCATCAGAAAGCATTTTGGGTGGAGTATCTTCCACAGATAGATGTGTACTTTGGGAAACACTGCTCTGGGGTGTTATTGGTATTGGCAGAACTATGAGAGAATCCAAGAATACTTGCTCAGTTATATTTCATGGAATTGAGTACAAATAGCATTAGATTTGTTTTAATTTTAGATTTTTTAGTCTATTTTGGGGATCTTGCAATTGCCAGAATATTGACAAGATAGAACCATACATTGGTTCCTTAGTTGTCATGGTAGAGATTATTGTATTTCTTCTTGAAGACCACTGTACCCACCCAAGGGCAAACTACCCAACAACTAACTTCTTATCCACATTGTCTGAGCCTATTTTATTGAAATGAATGTAGCATTATTGGAAATGTTTGACATATGCTAAGGGCTCCCTCTGCCAAGATTTTCTATGACCCCAGATGAATCAGAATTCTTTAGAATTTTTCTTTTCTAGAAGGATTTTTTTATCTTAAAACATTCCACAAATTCTCCCTACTCCCATTTTGGATGCTCTTCCTCCGCAATTATCTTGTGAACATGGGAAGAGAGATTTATAGCCCTGGGAAAGGTATCCTCTTAAAATCACTGGTTCTCAATCCCTTTATGGAATAATACATCTGCTTATGTAACTGTTGAAGAAATTAACTTGTTTTAAGTCTTAGAAGAAAAAATGTCCCTCAACATTAAATTTTATTTTTATTAATTTGGATTTTAATGTGTATATGTTTGCTTTTCCTTTTTCTGAAAAAATTTTGGTCTTGACTTTTTATAATTGTATTTAGTGATACAAATACCTAGACCAGGAAAAGAATTAGAAACTTTAAGGATTTGCTTACACTTTTTTTTTTTTGT
The DNA here is from genome assembly GCF_902729225.1 of Pteropus medius. Taxonomy (NCBI): domain Eukaryota; kingdom Metazoa; phylum Chordata; class Mammalia; order Chiroptera; family Pteropodidae; genus Pteropus; species Pteropus medius. The sequence goes on along the minus strand of NW_024354502.1, from coordinate 23,970,861 downwards.
TACCTCTAACAATAGATTTCTGGTCATGAGGCATTTGTGGCTCCTTCTCATGGTCTTTTGAGGATGATCTCATTTTTTTTTTTTAATTTAGATGTGTTATTTCATATAGTGGCAAGTTATGTAGTGTCTGGCTTTGCCATAAGAACTGTGGCAGATACATATTTTTTCATCTGGAAATTGCTGAGAACTTTTCTTGAGATTTGAACATATTAATAACTTTCACTAAAATACTTAGCATCTTTATATCTCAGCTAGCATAGACATTTACACTTGTATGTGTAAAATAACAAACTATATAGATTGATCTTCCAAATATGTCTATGAGATAAAGTAAGATTTGTTGAAAACAAACCACCTAGCATATGTTCTACCTTTTAGTTTGGATGTGGTATGAGAGATTTCATAGCCATTTTAGAGCTTTAGACTACATGAATATTGCTGTTATCATTTAGGTAGAATATAGTATTTCTGTGTAAAAGTAGACAAGCCCTAGGCTTAGTGGCATATGGCATCATGACCAATTCCTTCCTGGCTGACCGAGTCTGGAGGGGTGGCAAATGAATGCTGTGAGAGGGAAGAGTTTCACAGGGCCCCTTCATCCATAGCCTGCTCAGCTTCCTCCCCCACATCTGCTTTGATTTGGCCTATTGCCTTAGAAAGTTAAGAAATGTGGTGTTGGTAAAGGAAATGGAAGCTTAAAAAATTGCTATTATTTATCCTGGAAAAGAAGGGGTATGGGAAGACTTAATAATGATAGCCTTAGAGTCCCAGTGGATTTCCTCCCACCAGTGAATGGGATTCATATAAGTCCAGGGTGGGGCTGTCTGGAAAATGTAGGCTACCTCATTAAAACAGTGTCATCATGGTATTGCACAACTTGGCTTATAAGGAGATTTCTTAATTCAATAACAAGTATTGAACACCCACTTATTTTTAGGTGAATAAAATGGATAGAACATAGGTCCTTCTATCAAGGAGCTCAAAGTTAGGCAGCAATGGCTTCACATGGACAGACATGTGAGCTAATCCTTAAAAGAGCGAGAGATGTAAGGAAAAAAAAAACAAAATTAGAGCTCATGAAGTACATAGTTTGAAGAATGAAGGATGTTTTTATAGGTGAGTGAGAAGGGATGGAAAATGGGTCAAATGGAAGATGAGACTCAGTCTGTAAAGGGCACTGGATGCAAGGCTAAAGTTCGGAGTTGGTGCTGTAGGCAGTGGGAGACATTGAAGATTTTCAGCATGGGATTCCGTGATAGGACTTCTTTCTTAAGTAAAGATAACTGGATAGGTTATCCTTTTAACCTGTACAGAAGACTGATAAGTAGAACGGAGACACAGGAAAACTGAGTGGGGCAACCCCAGCTCTACTGGGCCTGGAAAACCACAGCTTTGGAGTTACTACACACACTTTATTTGTAATGTGGTTGACAAGCCAATTTCCCCCTGTGTTAAATATACCAAAGAGGAAGTGATGAGTTTCCAAGGACGCTGTATTCTTTGCCTGTACAATCCTCGGCATCATGCTAATGCTGCATTTTGCAAAAGCTGTGGTTTACCCAGCTTAGAATGAATTCTCTTCCAGTAAACTTGCCTAAAACAGTGGTTTGCAAACAAAGAAACACAACAACAAAAATGTACTGTGAACAGCTGATTGGATATTTATGGTTAACTGGATTTTGAAAATTGTGCTGGACAATAAGAATTTAGCTTAGTTCATTCTTAGGCCCCTTCAACCCTGTGAACATCTTCAAAATCAAGCGCTGGGAACGGAGAGTTTCTACTAGATGTGTAATGGAAATGACAGGCTAAATAAAGTAACGAGAGAAGTTGACTGTTATAAGATTACTTATTTGTAATCCTGCTGACGTCCTCCTCCTGTTGGAGAATTATCACTGATGAGCTGATGCTCAGCCCATGTCTTCCCTGACAGCAGCACCTCTAGACTGTATGCTGTGACCCAGATCTCATGGATTTTCAGCCCTTTAAATCCCCCTTCCTTAACCCTTAAATAACTCACAATCTGCAGGTAAGTGAAAGGCAGCATGGTTAGTAGAGTAAGCATATATTCTATGCTAGAGTATTTTGAATTCAAATCTTTCCATGCTACTTGATAGCTGTATCATGGTGGACAAACTACCCATTTAAATCCCAGTGTCCTCTTCTTTACAATGGGAACAATTTCTCTTGACTAGTCGATAGGATGATTTGAAATAATTTAGACTATATATGGCCCCCGACTAAACCGTCAATAATAGTAACCATCATTATTAAAGCTAATTTCCAAAACAAGAGCAGGGATGTTCCAGTAAAGGTTATACACTCAGGATTGACTTTATCTCTTAGGTCTTAATGTCTATATCCCATTGCACAGTTCAGTTTGGTCGGGCTATCCCCACAACAGGGAAGAAGCCCTCATGATAAAAGAACAACAGCAGGTTCTGATGAGCCAAACTCACAAATCATCACCCTTGTATAGTCGCTGTCCATGAGTGTATCTATGCTTCTCTTCTCATTGCTGTAGAGATGGCTACTTAATAGATGCTTCATAAGTGTTATGCAGAATTAAAATAACACTCACAGGACATGGGGATGGAGAGAGCTTCATATTTTCTGTCTGCTTTGCTCTCTCTGCCAATGTTATTAACCTAGTAACACTGTATATACAAAGATTTATAATACCTCTAAAGAAAAAAATAGTAAAGACAGGAAAAAGCTTTTGAGAACAACATAATTTACTGCAAAGTAAATTGAAATATAGAAAAAAATCAAAGGAGAGAAAACAAAGAATCAAATTTAGTGCTTACTGTTTACAATTTATTCTGCTGAGTGAATTCTCAAGTAATCCTTCTATTTTTTAATATAGTCAAAACCCCACAATTTCTTGGCATTCTCAGAAGATTCTCATGCATATAAAACTGAGGACAATGACCACTGATGCTTGTATTATTATTTTTTCTCTGTAATAATGGCCTTTTGAAAGGAGTATATTTTAAAATGTAATCGAAACTGTTGTGAGTTATTGCTTTGATTAATGTATATGGGCAACTATAAGTCAGAAATTGTTTCAAAGGCTATATTTCTGTTCTCATCACCATAGACCATATATCCATTTAGCCATCTGGTATTCACTGGTTTCAGGCTGCATGTTAGAACAAAGAAATATTTTATGAAGTGCTTCATACTGGAATTACTCCTTTTCTGAGAGGGGGAAGTGTGAATTTTTCTTTTATAGTTGAATAATTTTAGATGAAATCATTTGAATGTCATTATTGGTCACAAATGAGGAGTGAAAGAAATCTTTGAGCTGATTGTCTTTCTGGAACTTTATTATATATCGTTGTAAAAAAACAGTGGCTGGACTTATAAAGCAGAGGTTTTTGACAATAATGCAAAAATACAAACAAAAAAATGCTGTGTCCTGTATTTTCATTTTATATAATAAACAGACATTAATTGAACCATATATAACAAACATTAATTGAATACCTGAGAGAAAGGAAGAGAGAACCAGTATTTATGAGATATCTCTTATGTGCCAGTTAATTTTCATGACCTGTTATACTCCTCAGAACACCCCTCTGAAGTATGTTTTATTATCTCTGACAGGTCACTGGACCTATCTCGGGTTTACTTTCTTATCAGTAAAATACATGACAATATGCTTGCAGAGCTGTTATATGAATCAAACATAATGTAAGCAAACATATATCTATCAGAGTTACAAAGATGACGAACCCATGGCACATAACGTCGAAGGAAGCTGTAGTGGCAGTGCTACTACTGACAGTGGTCGTTTCATTGACTTGGAATTCAAATGGAGCATCTTGGTGGAGAAGCGATTTGGGATATAGGGAGACAAGGTAACCTTAAAGTGGTTATAGTAAGAAAAAACTTCAATTATGTCTTATAACATTTCATAACAGTAGAATTATTTTACTAGTTATTAATGTATTAAATTTCATTTTTAAAAAAATAATTGACAGTAGCAGTGAATACCCTTGCTTTAGGACTTAAACAAAGCGAGATCAAATAAGATTTCTCATACAAGTCTTAGCTTGATGTGAAGATGAGAGCAGACTTTTTCTGTATTGAGGATGAAATAACAATGGCAGTTAGCATTCTAGAGTACACTGTACCAAGCTCTGAGCTAAGTGCTGGATATGCAGTTCTCACTGAGTCTAGAAGGTAGGAATTACTATTATTCCTTTTCCTGATGCTACTTACAACTGACAAAAGTAGAAAATCTCATTTCTTTATCCTTAATGTTCCTCTTTAAGTTTTTCTTTGCTCATTTTTTTTTAACTGGGAAATACTTCAAATATTTGGAAAGTGACACAGAATAATAAATATATCCTCCACCCAGATTTCATAAACGTTAATGATTTCAAACATTTGTTTCAAATCCTTAGTTTAAAAGCAACTAAAATTACCAATACAGTTGGAACCTATTTTGTACCTCTTTACAATCCATCACCTTCTCCCCTGCAGTCGTAACTAGTGTTCTTATTGTTTTAATGTTATTCTATGTGTATATCAAAAACAGTATTGTATAATTTTTATGATTTTGAATTACACAAATAGTATTATTTTCTTCTGTATTTGGGTTCATTCTGTTTCACTTATCTCATTCATCATCTTAAAGTGTTTAATGCATTAACTTTCAGTCTTTCTTATTTTCTAATATATACATTTAAGGCCATACATCTCTCTCTAAGCAGTGGTTTAGCTGCTTTCTACAAGTTTTGAAATAGTGCCTTAATGACCATCCAATTAAATACATTAGAATTTTCATTATGAATTCTTCTTTGACTCTTTAATTATTACAGCTTTAATTTTTTAAAAATGTAGAGTTATTATTGAGTTACTGAGTTCCAATTTTGTTGCATAGTGATTGTTAAACATGGTTTATATAATACCACATCTATGGTATTTGTTGAGACATAATTTTGGCTTATTACATGGTCAAATTTTTTAAGTGATGTGTTGGCCTGAAAAGAATATGTAACCTCCTTTCCCCAGGAACAGGGTTCTACATATGTTCCTTAGAGCAATTTTATTAATTGTGCTGTTCAAAACTACTATAGCATTACTAGTTATTTATCTGCTGATCTATCTTTTTTTGAGAGGAGTATATTAAATCTCTCACTAGGATTGTGATTTCATACGTTTCTCCTTGAATTTCTATCAGCTTAGCTTTAAATAGTTTGAAGTTTTGTTGCTTTATGTAATTGAGCCTAACTTAAGGATAAAAAACTTAAGGATAAAATCCTTTATCCTTAATAATGATTTTTTTCTGCAAGTCTATTTTACCTTATATTAATATCATGGAACCAACCCTCTTTCAGTTACTCTTTCTTTTTCTGTTTCTTTACTTCTAATTTATCTTGGTCATTGTATTTTAGTTGATTCTGTTGTAAACAACATATAGTTCGATTTTTAAATACCCAGTCTCACAGTATCAATTAACGGAGATCTTTGTTCTATTTATCTTTATTGTGATTACTTATATTTCAGTAATTTCCTAACATTTCTTTTCTATTAAAGTTGCCATTTTTGTTTTTTTGTTGTTCCTCTTTTTTCCCCTTTCTAATTAAATTCATTGGTTTTTCTTTCATTCTCTCCCTACTTTTCCCTCCACTATTTCAAAACTTATATTTTTCTTTCTATTCTTTTAGTGGTTACTATTAAAATGTCCCAGGTATATTTGTCTTAATTAAATAATATAGCAGTCACAAATTTCTCCAATATATCCCCTCCAATCATATATGTTCTCATAATATTATTGTTGACTGATGTTTTAGTTATGACTTATTTCTAAACCCCTGGTTTTGTCATTATTTGGTTATTGTTATTTTTTGACTTTGACACTTACGGGGGCTGTGTTACCTTTTAAGTTGTTTGAGTGCCTTAGTTTCTTCATATGAATAATGAGGATTATAATCGTATCTACTTAGAGGCCTATTGTAATTAAATGATCTAGTTTAGTTCCTGTCACATGACTGCTCAGTGAATTTTAGCTATTATTATTCATAGTCAGTACTATAAGATTGCCAACATGTTTATTGACATTTTTATTAACTATTATTTCTTTCTTCTGGTTCAGTTTCCTTCTTCCTGAAGTAGAATCCACAATAGTTCTTTTAATACAGTTCTGTGAGTAATAAACTCAATTTTATTTGAAAATGCCTTTATTTTGTTACCTTTAAATGATGTTTAGTTGTGTGTGGAATTATAGATGTTTTCTTCCAGAATTTGGAAGATATTACTCTATTTTCTTCTAGCTTTGATGTTGCTCTTGAGAAATCTAATTGGTTCTATAATGATCCGTGTTTTCACTATAATTCGTTTCGGGGCATCTTTGATTTATTTTTCCCTACTCTGATTTTTTTTACTTCTTCAGTGTGAGAATTCTTATCTGTTTTGTTCTTTTTTTATTCTGCAATGTTATAAAATATCATCTCCTCAAATATTGCTCTCCCTCATTCTTTTCTTTCCTTCTGCAATCTTTATAATAAATACCTCATTCTGTATCCCATGTCCCTCCATCTCACTTTCATACTTACCGTCTCATCTCTCTTTACAGTTTTCTGAGTGATTTCCAACGATCTATTTTTTCAGTTCATAGTATTTTTTTATTTGTGTTTGTAACTCAGTAATTCCTTTCCATTGAGGTTATTTTATTTTAGAAAAGTTTTAAATTTAAAGAGAAATCATGATAGTTCAGAGAGTTCTCTTATCCTGCTCACCCAGTTTCCCCGATTAACAGCTTACATTGATATGTGACATTTGTTATAATTAATTAACCAATACTGATGCATCATTATTAACAAAAAAACTCAGTTTATCCAGATTTCCTTAGTTTTTACCTAATATACTTCTTTTTTGGTCCCAGGATCCCATCCAGGATTCCACATTACATTTAGTTGTCATGTCTCTTAGAGGCGCCTCCTGACTGTGACAGTTTCTAAGGCTTTCCTTGTTTTTGCTGACCATAATAGTTTTGAGGAACACTGGTCAGTTATTTTGTGGATTGTCCCTAGATTGTGATTTGTGTGATGCTTTTTTCAGAGTTAGATGGAGGTTATGGGTTTTAGGGAGGAAGATAGATAAAGTGTTATTCTCATCACATTATATCAAGAGTACCTGCTCTCGACGTGATTTATCACTGTTGGTGTTGACCTTGATCACCTGACTGAGGTGCGATTATCAGGTTTCTCCACTGTAATTTCCCCCCTTTCCATTCTGTACTCTTTAGAAGGAAATCAGAACATTGACATTTGTCTATTTACATATTTTATGTAAAACAATATGATAAATTAATTTTATTATTTTATAAGCCAATATTTACTTAGATTATCTACATCTTTATGTATTTTTTTGTTCGTAATAAAATATAAACACATAATTTACCATCTAAACCATTTTTAGGTGTACAGTTCTGTAACAACAAGTACATTCGTATTGTGCTACCATCACCACCATCCATCTCTAGAACTTTTTTCAACTTGTAAAACTGAAACTCTTTACCATTAAACAATAACTCCCTCTTCTCTCCTCTCAGCTCCTGGCAACCACTACTCTACTTCTGTCTCTTCCATTGAGTTTTTAACTTTAAACTAAATATGGTTTAAGTCATATATCATTTTATGAAGTTTTGGCATGTAGTTTTTCATTATGGCTTATCTTTATTGAGTCTTTTTTTTTTTTGCCTGAGAGAGTGAAGTATGGAGATGTCTGCACAGCAAATCTGTACTTGCTTTGGTTGGATCTCTCTGGGTTTCCAAGGTCTTAGACTGGTCTCCCAGTTATTTTCTCAGGTTGGGGTTCTCAAAGCCCATGGTTACTACAGCTTTTACTTTCTGCTGTAGTTTAAATCCTCTAATTGTTTCTGGTATCTGGATATTTGTATCTCGTTCTCTTTTTTAAATTTCTCTTTTCCTTTTTACTCCTTCCCTCCTTCCCTCTATCTCTTTCTCCTTTTCTTTTCTCTTCTCATCTTTATCTTTTTGTGAGTTATGCTATATATTAAAATTCATACTTTCTAAGCATTTCTAAATGTTTTTATGAGAAGGGAATCCCTTTTGCATCAGCTTGAACGGCCAGAAGTCCTCCTAGTTCTTCTATAGGAAAGCAAAATACCTTTATTCAGCCTCATGCTTGGTATCTGGAAAAGACAAGAACTGGAAAGTCAGAACAGTAACCTATCTTGTCACAGAATAATAAGAAAGGGATGAGGAGAACTGTGAGAAGCATGAACATCCAAGGTCAGTGGTTCCCCAATCATTATATCATCAAGTTTCCTTTGTATTTTAATCTTTATTTTTGTGCTTTGCAAGATTTAGAGGAATATAGATCTGTTAATGATGACTTATTTTCAAATTTTGTTAAGCACACAATTTTATAACAACTACATATAACAGATGATCAATGATCCTATATCAAGCTGATATTCTTCCAACCAAGAGCAAAGAAATTAAGTAGACAATTTAACTTACCCAGAGAACCATTTTACTGTTAAAGGTATAATTTTTTTCTATGATTTTTAGAAATTGACTTAGGTTTGGAAACACTGGCATAAAGGTACTAAGTAGAGCCCTAGAAAGGGAAAGGTCATTCTTGTCTACCTCATTCTCTCTCAAGGTTTAGCTACTGCTGGCTGGTCCAGAAACTGCAACTGCAAGGTGTTTAGTAGCTTTTAGAAGATGTTATTTGGATGAGCAGGAAGATTATCACACAAAATCATCTCATTGCCATCCTTGAAAAATGACCCCAATTTTCATATCAGAGTATGAAGTTCTGGGCCATTCAAGCAAATATGTTCTTATTAGTGTAGTAAATACAACTTATATAATTATTCCTCACTTAAAGATTTTCACTACAGGTTTTTGTTTGTTTACTTATTCTTTAAGAATAGGGCTTTAGATGAGGCCAGCGGAAGGTGTGCGGGGAGGCGGTGGCAGCAGTGGCACTGCAGGGAACAGGAGAGACCAGAGGTAGCAGTAGGATTGAGGTGGATGCAGTGGCAGTCCCCATGGTGATGGCCTCTGGAGAGACTGGGAGTATTTCAGTCGCTCGTCATTCTCAACATCTCAGACCATTGGATTCGCAGGCATTCCCAGAAGGGGAGGGCAGAAATATCAAGGTGATAAACTCTTCTGAGCTACTGTCACACAACATGGAAGAGAAAATTATCATTGACAAGGAATATTATTAAACCGAGGAGGAGCAATTTAAACACATATTCCAGGAGCTGCGGTTTGGGCGTTGTTATTTCACAGAGATGCAGCCTGACCCTTGTGGCTTACTTGTCTATAAGAAGGTGTGTGAGATAATCAAGAGCTCCCTCTCTCTCTTTCTTAAGTTGAACCCTATGACCAAGCACACAGATCTTCCCATCAGCATTTTTGAGTCCGTCATCAATATAATCAGTGGAGCGGCCACAGTGCTGTTTGCTGAGCTGACCTACACTCTGGCTATAGAGGAAGCTGAAGGTACTGGTGTGGAACATGTGGCCCCAATGACAGCAACAAGCAATGGAGAGAACTCCACTGTGGCTGAACACCTGATAGCACAGCACAGTACCATCAGGATACTGCACAGCCTGTGTCATGCTCATCTCGGAGTATGTCAAAGCCCCTGAAGCAGGAGAGGTCCCCTTTAACTGTGAGATCCTGTGGGAGGCCTATGCTCTGTGTCACTGTCTCCCAGTACTCAATACGGACAATGCAATGATGCAGCGCTCATGGCCTACCTTGGCACCATCACCGAAACGTGCAAAACCATGAACCAGTTTGTGAACAAGTTCAGTGTCCTCTATGATTGACAAGGCATTGGCAGGTAGGTATGGGTGGAGACTTTTCTTCTGAGAGGGTACTTGAAGAGATCATGCATAGGGGTCAGAACTGTCTCAGAGGGGAGATATGTTACATTCCCCTTAGAGAAGCCTCTGTCACCAAAACAAACAAACAAAAAAAGTAGGGCTTTAGAATAATTATATAATTATATACTGTTTTTTGGGGTTATAATTATTAAATCTCCACCACCCCCTGTCCTCTGTGCCCCCAAACCCCAGCATTGAAGAAGAAACGAATCCCTAATTCCAAATCTTAGCCACTCGTGACACTCAACTTCAGGCTTACAGTGAAGTCAGCCTATCATTGAAGAACAGCAGGCAAAGCACTAGTCATGGGAGAGCCTGGGGAGACAGTGGGTGTGTATATCAGGAAACCTTCAGGAGGAGCAGCCATCTCTTTGTTCTTTATGTAATTAGAGAGAACATATTTTTAGAACAGACTTTGCTTGAGGGATAAACAATACAGTTCTATTCTCCAGACTTTTGAATCACACTTCGAGCCTTATAACTTAACTGATTCACCCCTATCTACTTTTTTCTTTCAAAATGAAAAAAGGTCATTAAGTGAAGGATGGTTATATTAGTGAGTACACTTAGGGTTACTACATTTAAATCTGGGGAATATGGATAGAGATAATGGAATGGAGAGCGATGTTGGTCAGCAGCCTAGAAAAGTAGGGATAAACTTCTTGATGGGCACAGGTAAGAGTCATATGGGAAATGGGCTCATGTGCATCCTTTAGATTCTTGCACAGGGGCTGCTGCCTGCTGTGTTTGTATTCAGTGGTCTTGTATGTTGCATCCACTTGCAGATCCTTCAGCATGCCACGCCACACCTCTTCTCATTCACCCTATCTCCGTATGTGCTCACTGTTTCCATTGTCAGATTGAGCCCCTTAAGCCTGACTTTTAATCTTTGCAAATCCAGCTCCCAACACAAGATAATACCAATAACAGTGTTTGTCAGATTTAGCAGAAGTGACCCCACTCAAGTGCTTTGGGCCAGAGGGAAGTTTCGCTTTGGGGAGGGGAAGAGTCAATCCACCGAGGCCCTGGGTCTCATACAGAAACACAGGACCAGTAAGAAAGCATAACTATAACTGCAGGGGAAAGGAAAGAAGAAAGAGAAAGAAGGTAAAGAGACTTCACCAAGTAGAAGCAGAGCCTGCCTCAGGGAAGAGTGATGCTTGGGGCATATATCAAAAATTTAGATGGGAAGTCCATGCCTACATCTGTTTATCTGGTCACCGTCATTACACTGTTCCTGGATTTTAGCCTTTTTGTTAATCAGATACCCTTTGTTTAATCATTTAATCATTTTTCTTTTGCCCTAACTTGCTCCATCTTAAACATCACATTAATATTAATTCAGAAAACTGCTTTCAACCTTGGCAGTCTCCCAGGTGAGCTACTCTCAGTCCCTTTTGATATACACTTGTTTAAATGGCAGTTATTTCCTTTTAATGGAAGAAGACAGATTTTATTTAATAATTTTTCAAGTGGGGAGATTAGTTGTGGTCAGAGTGGCAAATTTTTCATAATTCTCCAAGTACTATAAAAAGTAACTTAATGGCACAAAGTGAATTCCCACAATGGGATTCGTCCTGTCATTGTGAATTGCTGTGATCATCTTTGAAGTGATATTTCTTTCCACATTATCTGGCAGTAACTATGAAGGGTTTGTTTTAGATTTAAAAATGTGTGAGATGAGTTGATCTACATCCAAATGATTCAAACTTTTTATTTTTTGGATCTGATTGTTGTTCACTACTTCAGTTATAGGGTAGTTTTGTTATGTTTAACTGTCCCCAAATTTTATATTCAGGTGCAGTTTTTACATGCTTCCCCCCCGCCCACCCACTTACTGAAGAATGGCTAGAGAAAACTAGTCTTTTATCTTTTCTCGTTACATTCACTTTTTAACAAATCATATTTCTACTATTCTACATAAGTCTTATATATATATTTTAAATTTTTATATATACATATATATATATATACACATATATATGTATATATTATTTAAGACCAATCAGCATTTTCCCCTATTACATACACATTTAGGGTTTTCGTTTTCCTTTCAAATCTTCTAGACTGGGGGAAAAATGTACTTTTTGTAAGCAGATTATTTAATTTCAATATATTCCTTTTTATTTCTCTCTCCTTGTGATTTGTTGCTTGAAACCGTGAGAAAGATTCAAGGGCAGATGCTGTTGTCCAGCTTTTATGAAACCTTGGTTGTTGACCTCGCAAACTTTGGAAGATTTATCTCATGTGATTCAATGGTGGAAGTAATAATATTAGCAATTAAAACCTTATAAAACACTATCAGGGAAAGGAAAACTTTGGTCATTCTGCTTCTTATTAAGAATAACTGGCAATTTAAAAAGCAGACACTTATTAATGGGGAGGAAATAAAAATGATCAAACAGAAGTACCTCCTCCTCAGTTAAATATGAACTGAAGATGCCACACATAGTAATAGAATGCAATTCTTAGAAGCTCTCCCTTGATGAATGCATGTATATGCTTATTTTTATTTGGTCTCCAAAAATCAAGTTTCTTATGTATTTATTCTCTTTTGAAGGAAATACATCTAGATCAAAATAGTATTTTTTTGCAAAATACTTGTTCTATATAAAAGCCTGTGTAGGATGTCATGTTTGCCTTGACTGTGTTGAGACTTGAACAAGATTATGTTTTGGTGAATTATGTCTGTGAGAGACCATTGCCTTACCTTCTGCACAATGATCCCTCTCACCTGCCAGGAGACAAGGTGATTCCAGTCATTCTGAACACAGTAGAAGGCAGGTCCTCTGCAGTGCCCAGTTATGAGGCAATAAGTGAAGGCTGCCACAGTGAGCAGAAGTACCTTGATTGTAAAGAAGCATCTTTAAGATGATAAGATTATGAAGGAAGAAAGGTGTATGACCAATTTTGTAGGCTGTGACTGATGAAGCAAGTCTTCCTATCAAATACAGTGGAAGAGAAAAGAAACAGGCATGTGAGCTGGATTTCCTCGGACCCCACCAACTTTGGATGGTGGACCTCAGTGTCTAACATTAAACCACCCAGACTTATTCTTTCTGGTTTAAGGAATTGCAGAGGGTCTCAACTGTGCTGAAAATAACAGGATACTTTTCTATTTGTTCTTCATGGCATTGTTTTTCTGTTTCCCCTGGGACCTTTAGTGAGAAGTGGAGATGTACCCTTTCTTCCCCAATAGCTTTGTGGATCAAAGGATTTTAGTTAGTAGAGCTGGAAGGAGATCTCAGAGATCATCTAGAGGAATGATCTGATTGTTCACAGGAAACAAATGAAACCCAGAGAGTATGTGGCTTGTGCAAGAAAATGGACCACAGTTTGTATCAGAACCCAGTTTTTTGTCTTGTGGCCCAGGATGCTCTATAGTACACCATGCCAACTGAATCTCATTCTCTCCAAGACATGTCTTCTGCTTTACTAGATGAGTCTCCTTGCTGTGACCTCCACAAACCCTCCTCACTCCCCACTCTGCAGCTTTGCTCAGCATGCCCTCCTCCTCCGACTCCTCTCTTCTCAAACCATCCCATCCTGCAGTGCTCAGTCCAATCCAATTGCCAAAGCGAAGGCTCTACAATTCTTCAATCTCAAATTAATCTCTCCTTTCCCTGGCCCTTCAGGCCCATTTCGATTATCTGTTTCATGTTCGATTTCAATTTCCTAGCCATACTATACTCCCCAATGTCCAAGTTTTGTCTTCTGCACTGTAGACCTCCCAACACCTACTTCCAGGCTGAGAACATAGTAGGTTCCTAGCTTGTTGATGGGTATGTTGAACAGTCTTCTGTTGGGCAAGTAGAAGAAGGGAGAGAGAGGAGCCCAGGCACACAGAACTCAAAGGTACAGATGTCCAAGTTTTCCTCAGACTACCAGTCAAACATTTCCAGTACCTGCATCAGCAGCCATTTCCATTTATCCCTTACCTCCAAAGACAGTTCAAAAAAGAGATAGTTTCTGTCATTGTTGGGCTAGAAGTCTCCCAAAGGCCTTGCCAATATTATAGTTTTGAGATTCAAAGTTTCTTCTAAAGCTCCCATTTTAGGAGGGATGGAAATCACAGGATGAGTATCATAGTAGATACTTAATATAGATATTTACTGACTGGGTAACAAGTGACCCCTAGGAAAGTCATAGATGTCCTAATAGATTTTTAATGGAAACTAAGAAAGACCATAGTTATTCTAAGCAAAGGAGCTTCTATAAATCATAGTACAATGCATAGACATGCTTTCTAGCTCCTTTTAAAATCTCCTCTTAAAACAGTTGTCCCATTGGTTTAAATCAAAGAAGGGAAGGACTCACAGTCACTTCCAGAATCAATTGTAATCTATTTTATCTTTTTCTATCCTCATTTATTTTCATCATATTCACCCTTCAGTTGGTAGAAAGGGGTTCTTAGAGACAGGCAGCCAGGCAGTAGAGCAATATAGAAGGAGCCCCAGCAGAGAAGTGCAAAGACCAGGTTTGAGGCCTGACTGTGCCACTTGCTGTTTTGAAAACATTGTTTGAAGCCTCTTACCAATCCCAACTTCAGCTGTCCCATCTTAAATTTGAATAATCCCTGTACTACATTTAGGCATTCTTCACACATGTAAGTATTTCCTTAACATTTTTTTCTACTCTAGATTGTCTGCTACATGAAGACAGGTCTGTACGTGTCTTGTTTACCACAATACCTCCAGAACTTGGTCCGTAGTAGGGTATGTACTGTATTTATTGACTGAGTGCAAAGTTTAAAGCAATTAGAATCTATTGTTATGATTCTCATTATCTTTGATGATATTGTTCTGCTCTGGAGAGGGTGGTAGTTTTTACTCTGGTAGTTTTTAGTTTTCCGTTTTTCACTCTTTGTGACTGAGAAGGAGCTGAATCAAAAGACACACAGTGTATCAACAGGGACCAACCACTGACCCTTGGTCTTAAGTGAGTAACTTAGAAAGTTCATGGTATTTCTTTGTAAGTTCTTCCCTAGTCTCAGGACCTGGCACCCAAAGTGGATATGTTTGACCTTTATTCAGGTCTGTTCTATGTCCTTTGATTCATGTGTGCCATCAATCATCAACAGTAAGGTGACCTTCTCTACTTATCATCACTGGCCAATTTTCTTCTGCAATTTTCTTCATTGGTCTTTGATGTATGAATATGTTTAGTGGCAAAGATAAGCTTCTAATGGTACTGTACTGAATGTGGCTTCTGCCTGAGGATGTGCACATATCTGAGGATGATCTAAATTGTCCAGGTGAGCTCTTATTGTAAACTCCTTCCTATAGATAGTCTCTGAGGTGTGGAGGAAAGAGGACCATTGGTATCAGATAGGTCTGCTTTTGAAAGCTTCATGTAGCTGATAGTCTAGGAGGAAAAGAAAATGTTAAAGAAATAATTATATGTGCATAGAATGCCTAGCTGTAGGGCATGTATTAGTATCATTTAGCAGATAAGAAAACAGGCTGAGAGAGGCAAGAAACTTTGCTCATTTTTTGAGACAGTGACTTAGTCAGACCTCCTTATTATTTAATAAAACAATAGTGTCTTCTTCAAGGGATGTTGTGGTAAATCAGTAAGGAAATATATGTGAAATTATTGAGCATAGAATCTGGCCCAGAGTAAGTATTCAATAATGGGTTAGTATCCACTCACATTCTTTCCCTTTATTCTCTTTTCCACAAATTAACCTGAATGAAAAGTGGCAGAATTAGACTCAGTCCTATAATGGCTCACCTGAAGTATTCCTCTCAACTCATATTCATCTTTCAGATTTCAGATTGCTTGTTGTACTCACATTCCTGTTAATTCAAATTGGAGGGAGTAACATGACCTTCATTTGTTGACAGAGACATGAATAGGCAGAACACAGTGATAAATATTTCAGTACAGGTGGGAACT
This sequence comes from Pteropus medius, assembly GCF_902729225.1. Lineage (NCBI taxonomy): Eukaryota > Metazoa > Chordata > Mammalia > Chiroptera > Pteropodidae > Pteropus > Pteropus medius. Next base: position 23,955,080 of record NW_024354502.1, on the reverse strand, counting down.
GAATGTTGCCTTTGGGGTGGGCTTGCTCTGCCACCTGCATTGATAATACATCTTCTCAAAATGAACCCATTTCACTATAATCATTGAGATGGAAAAAGGTACCTGTCTATTGAACATCATCTTCAAGTGGAAAGGATGAAGGTCTAGCATAGTATATATAGTGCATCCACATCTATAATCACGTTAATATAAATGTTTTAAAACACTGTGTTGCAGGAGTGGGTTCGTGTACATATTATTTGTTTCTTGAAAAAGAGCTAAAAAAAGTTAATTGTTTTATGTTAAAATATGATTACCAATTCAGAAGTCAACATTCTATTTCACATCCACTCTTGCTGGATGAGTACAACTTATGCATCATCAGGAATGTTGGTATAGTAATGATGCACACCCTGGTCATTATAGGTCGAATGGGTGACGGTCTGGATGATATCATAAATATCAAAAGTATTATCATTCATTGAGAAATACAGATCATTTTAATTCAAAGCAATGATAGATATATGTATAAATACATTAATATCAATAGGTTTTTATTTTGTTTTCCTCATTTAAGACATTAATCTCAATTTATTATTTATAATTAAATCTATTAATACAAATAATACCTATCAGTAGGTAGATAAGCTAAACAATAAGCATGTAGGTAAACTTTTATGTAGACTACTATGCTTGTATACATACACAGTAGAACTAATATTTGCACATTCAGGTGTGGAAACAAATGATTAGTGCCTTTTTATAAAGATAATACACTTAGGTTCTATAATTATGTATTGTTTCATGGTATATCAATAAGAAGAACAGAAACTATTCTAGATAGTTTGAGCAGGAAGGAATTTAATTTAGGGAATTAGAGCCGATGGCAGAAAGTGTTAATGCTTACCAAATATTGTATTGTTCTCTCATCCTCTTTTGCTGTTAGGTTGAGACCTTATTATGAGCCTGGCCAAAAGACTGTGAAAGGGAGTGGAATGTTAATTTTCCAGGGCTAAAACAGTAAAGAGCTTGTATGTCTTTTCCAAACCCTTGCTTTCCCTGGAAGTGACCCTGGAAGCTATATATAAAGATGGGAATAAAACGATAGAAGAATCCTGATTGCCTGAGTCACCAGATGGAGGAGAGCTCTCACCAATCTGCATTGGACTTTGCATTGGACTTTCGGTAAAATGTTAACTTTTACCGAACTAAGACATTGAGATTTGAGAGTTTTGTTTGTTGAGGCAGCTAGAGTTAATTACCTTACAATTATAGGCCTGGGAGAGGAAAGACCAGGGATGTAGCTACTAGTATACAGAAAACTATGAAACACAAGAACTATAGAAAACTGTCACCAATGATTTCCGTTGCCCTGCAGCACCAAAGCAAGTGATTTGTAGGAAAATACTTGGAAGCTCTTGGCAAAAGCTCACACATGTTGTCCACCAAGGCCCATGTGACTGCCCAACTCAAAGGAGTAATGATGGTTTCCATTTATCTTTTATCTTTGAAATCTCACATGAATGAGGCTCATTGTTTTCATCTAACCCCATAAACTGCCTGACATAGATTCCAGGAAATGTAGTTCTGAGAGTTCCAATCCCTGTAATACCAGGGAGAGTATGGAAGGGAAAATGGCATTGAGCTGCTAAAAATACAGTCAGGCATACATAGGTAGCCCAATTATCAGGGTGATGCTATATCTCAGTTACTCTGGAACAGTCCCAATCTATTCCTGTTGATCCAGGGTAATTATTTGTAGTACACTGTTTCAGTCTCAAAACTTTCCTGATTTGGAGATAAAATATATGGCCATCTACCTATTATTAACATAGTGAAAATACTTTGTTTCTTCAGCAGACACTAAGAATACACAAAGTGCTAATCATTGTTTTAAACACTGAGGACATTGATAAAGGCACACGTGATCCTAGCTTTTCTTGGAACTTACTCTGGTTTAGTGAATGATAAGGGCCTAGACACAGCAATAACTGTAAGGATGGAGCGGAGGAGATATATTTGAAAGATGTTGAAGAATTAAACTGTATAGATCTTGATAACTAATCAGCATAGTGGCTAAGATGCTTAGGCTCTTGAGTCAGCTTTACCACTTATTAGCTATCTTAATTTGGGAGTTAGCTACTAATCTCTGCCTCAAATTACTAATCTTTAAAATGGGGATAATAATAATTGTAAAAATTAAATGAAGTAAAAACTTATAAGTGCCTAACATGTAGTAAACACTAAATAAATACTTGTTATGACCACAATAATGGAGATTCTCTTTTGTAAGGGCTAAATATGAGAGAAATAGCTAAGAAAACTCCCAGGTTTCTGGCACTTTGGTGTCTTTATGGTTGTGTAAAGTAATAAATGTAGGGGAAACTGATTTATGGGGGGGTGGGGAGAAAAATGCATACAGTTTAGACATATTACCAAAAGAGTAAATACAAGAAAAGCCAATTTAGGTAGGGAAAATAATGCACTTGTTTTGATTATGTTGAGTTTGAGGGACCTGTGGGGTATCCAAATGTTCATGTCTCATAGGCAGCTGAATATCTAAGTATGGGGCTCAGACAGAGTTCTGAGCCGAAATCTTGACTTGTGAGTCTCTAAGATCTAGACAGTGTTGGAATGAAGGAAATGTGAGAGATCAATTAGAGTATTCAAAGTGAGAAAAGCAAGGGCTATTACCAGGTATCTGGGGTAGGCCAGTATTTTAAAGGCAGAGGAAAAGAAGCTCTTGAAAAAGACAAGGAGTAATAGCCAGAGCAATAGAAGAGAACTGGCAAGGGACGTGAAGGAAGAACAGGGTGGACAGTGTTAAGTGCCAAACACAAATCAAGAAGAACAGAAATGAGTTCCATGGTTTCCGCAGATGGGGTTATTGGTGATTTTACTGTGTAGGTTCAATTGAGTAGGGAAAGTGGAAGTATTGTCACAGCAAGTTGAGGTGAGAAAAGAAGAGAGGCCTAGAGATAATGAAGCATTAATCTTTTCTTCAAGGCATTTGGCTGTAAGGAAAGGAAAAGGTCAGCTGGTGGTTGGAGGCTCTTTAAAAGCAGAGCCTACAGATTCATTTGGTCCCAGAGTTGCACAAGGACTTTGCACACCAGGAAAGGATTTAGATTACATGACCTTCAAATTCCTTTCCATCTTGAAATATTTATTATTCAAGGATTCTCTACTTGATAAGTTCTCAGGTTCAGCTTTTATTTTCACAGAGTGATACCTGTAGACAAGGCATCAAATCTGTCTTGTCCTAACAAATTTAAGTCAGAATTTAATTTGATCTTACAAGTCTTTAGGAAATATATCTTAGGGTTCAAAACATATATCCATATGTATTATATTTATGAATAGAGCTTTTAATGTTTTAGTATCACATGTATTCAGTTGCATTCCAATGTATTCTTTAATTGGTTCCTTTTTCAACCAGTTGCTAGCTATCTCATATGCAGTTTATCTTTTTGACCATTTTTCATGCCTGTGTTTCCAGCCTTTCACAAAGAACTATTACTGAATCATTAGGTCATAACATTGGATGAGGTTTACTGAATATTTGTTTTCAAAGACTTTAACATTTTCTCTCATAGCCTTGGTTGGTTTATTGAGTAGAGCAAAGCAGTCAGTTTGCTACTAGTAGAATGAGGTAGGGTAAGCATCTAGAGATATTCTATCAGGAGGAGCCAATAGCCTTGTTTTTTAAAGGTCCCAGGTCTCCCATCAGTCAGCTCCAGTCTTGATAGGGCATAAGAAAATCAGAATTTATGACTTCTTCATAATTCTAGACTGCAGCCTTTAATCTGAGATCTTCTGTTGGGAAATTCTCTTTAAAAGTTTTCTTAGCCTCAAGGGAAAAGTTTCTTGAGAGATAGCTCAGTTTTTATCAAAAGCCGTCACAAATTCCCTTCTAGTTTTTTCTCTACCAATTAAGATCCTCTTAGCTATAGAGAATAAATTCATAAATGTGGTTCCAGTTTATTAGAAAACTCACTTTTAGTTAGTAGAATCAAAGTTGCTCATAAGGTCTGACCCAAGGGAGCTAGGAAAAGGTTATTTTCCTCTAAAAAATTCAAGGCCTATAATTTAATTTTTGTCTGGTTTTGACCAAGCTCAGATTTTTGCTGACTTTATAGTATAACATAGCCTATCCATTTCAGTCAGGGATTTGTCTCTGTCGTTTCCATTTAACTTGAAATTTCCAAATTGTTGCTGTCATTTCACGTGTTCCCATGAATGTGTGTAAAACCTTTCCATAATTATGATGTTAAAATATTCTACTTCTTTAATTCCAAATAGCCTTAGTTGAAAGATGTACCTTTGATATAAGAGACTTTTAGGACAAGAAAAAAACATGTTTGATGAATGTATACATTGACCATAAGACTTTCCTAAAACAAACAAACAAACAAAAAAACCCAAAACATTAAAAGTAAAAAAAAAAAAACTTAGTTCTTGGAATTGAAGAGATATGATATTAATGATCATTTCACTTGACTGAGTCTTTCCTTTTGTGGAATTCATCATCATTTAATATCTTTCCATCTATTCTTCATCCATTCATTCAACCCACAGTATTGTGAACAGTGTTAAGTTTTAAGCTCTTGCTAAGCCATGGCCAATGAAGACTGCCTAGGCATAGCCACATTTTGAATTTGTAAAGGAAGCCATATATCATATTTCTTTAATATAGCATATTTTTTAAAAATATTTAATATTTTTCTCTCGATATTTTAAAATCCAACTTGAGAAAAATGGAAATTTTATGGTGAATTTCCCACACATTCCCTATCACCTCTATTCTTCTTTTATTGTTCCTTCAATCTTACATTTTCTTACACTATCTCGCAACTTGAGTTCATATCTATTATAGCATACCATGCTATCCCAGTCATCATAGGGTACCATGATTATTATGGGAGAGACTTGAAAATAAGAAAGAAGTATGTTTAAAATCTTCAAAAAGAATAAAAGAATGAATAGCATTCACTACACACACAAAAAAAGCAAGAAGATTTTATGAAATAACAACTAAGTGGTAATGAAATTAGAACATGCAGGTGCAGAGATAAACAATTAAAATGATTGAAAATAAAAATGTATAGTCCTTTAGAATTTTTTAATAAAATCTCAACAGAAGGAATTCTCTCAAAGAGAGACTTTATGAATTGGAACATGTAAATTAGAAAATTATCAAATTGTGTAAAAGAGAGAAAAAGAATTGAAAATATTAAAGATTTTAAAATGTAAGTTCTATTATACATCAGTAAATCATTCCAATAGGAGAGAAGAGAAAATTGCTGAATATTTTTTAGAACTAAGGCAAGACAGGAGTATTCATATTCAAAAAAGTTCAAAGAATACCAAGCAAGATTACATATTAGAAACTTCTGTTTGCATTATAGTGAAGCTAAAGAACATCAAGGGCAAATGTTTGCTTTTTTGAGTGGGGCAATATGAGATAACACCAATACTTTCCTTAATTACTAGAGGTTTATTCTTGCATTTTTGTTGTGATAAATTTTTCTTCTATATTGATTGAGTTGTTTTCCTGCTGTCACTTTTCATGTAGTCATTGTACTGTCCTCCAGCTCATTTTAGTTTGCTTCTAGTTTTGGTTGTTTATTGGAAAATCCAAAAACTATATCAAGAAAACTTTTATAAGTAATAAATAAGAGTAGTCTATAAAACAAAGGATTGGCTTTAAAGCAGCTCTTAATAATACTAATGTAACAATAACATATTTATAGTGTTTACTATCTACTATACACTTTTATAAGGGTTTTCTCATTTAATTTTCACAATATCGCCATGAGGCTCATACTGCTGTATCCTCCCCATTTTCCAGATGAGGACCTTGAGTTTTAGAAAAGCTGAATCACTTGCCCAAAGTCACGCAGCTTTAGCTAGTATGGTCAATGGTGTTTCCTAGATTTTAACAAAGTCTGTCTAATTCTAAGCCTAGACTCTTAGTGACTATTCTACAATATCTTCTTTTATGAAAAAGGGAAGCATTTAGGAAAGCTACTGGGACTTTCAGCAGTCTTTCTCATCAGCCTTTCTCCTGTGGAGTTGTATTCTAGAACACTGGTATCATTGGAATTCTGACCCTTAGACAGGTGATTGGTTGTTTTATAGATGTCTTGCTTTTTGAGATCCATATGTGGCCAAGATCATCTAGACTGTATAATCATAAGTACTCTCGCAGCCAGCCTAATTACCCATATGATATGTTTCTGGGAGACCAGAAACCCTTTAGGCTTCTGAGACATAGAGCTTACTTGCCTGTAATAGAATCCTAAGAATTTTCTGTTGCCAAAACTCCAAGGCCTTCCCAAGCTGCTGAGTAGATTCTAACAAAAAGGCACGTTTTCTCTACTCTAATGTCTTTCCCTTGGTTCAACTTTTGGATTTTGTATGGTTGGAGTATAAAGACAGATTGAGCTTAACTTGATTGTAGTTACCCCAATGTGGTCTTCCGTGAAGGTTTCCCTATGTCAGGAGAGGATGGTTGAGGTCATACTAAGGATAAAATGAGGAAACCTATCCACCAAAAAAGAAGCTATGTGTTTCCTAATTTCCACTGAGCACTTGGAGGAAAAACTGTATTCTGTTAACTCTGAATGAATCAAGATTTTAGATATAACAGAATTTCTGAGGAAACTGAAAACCAATAATTCAACGTAGGAATCAATGATGAGGTCATGGGCTTGACTGATTTTGCAGTCTGTAAGTCTAACTTAGATTTTCTACTTCGCAAATTAAAAGCTCTGTGTGTGGACACCTTAATAAAATTTTCTTACCTTAGCTACTATATTGATAAAATTAATATAACCATACACACAATTTTTTGGAGGGTCAACTGAGAAAATTAATGTTAAAACCTTGTGAACTACCTCAAAGCATTGTGTACAATTTAGTTGTTATTCACCTGAGGATTTTGTTTTAGAGGAATACAATTGGTCTGTAATTCTTTGACTGTACTTCCTAGGACTCTACATATGTACGTCTCTTGAAGCCTGAGAGTCGTGGCCTCTCCTTCAGCTCTAACCAGCTTTGCTGCACTTTGAGGCCCCATCACTGGATCTCCATTGTGGGGTTACCTCTGTTCCATTTCTGTAGTGACTTGGTGCTACTTAACTCAATTTGTAGTCATCTATATGCTTTGCCAAGTAAATCTGAGAAATGAAGTATTCGGTGAGGACCTGACAAAAGCTTGGGCACTTCTTGATAACTTCTGCATGGAAGAGGCCTTTAAAATTGCACTGTTCTTTACTGTGCCAAACCAAATGGGGAGAAAATAATTCTCATTGTTAGGGGGACCATTAATGGAGCATCTACCTTAAACCTCATCACTCTGCTAGATACTGTTGTAAGTTATTTTGTTGATGATCTTTATCACTGTTATCTAGGATATATGCACCTGATGATTACTCACACACAGGAAGGAATTTTGGTGTGTGTTGAGAAACAGTAATATTGAATTTATAATATGAAAGATGGAATTACATTTTGGATTTAACTTTCCTGACATCTTCTTTAATTCTCCTAATTCATTTTGTGAAATCCAGGGCCATCCTTTGAAATATTAGCAGATAGACTGAGGATTAAGAAAGACAGATAGTGAAGTCACAGAATTTAATTCAAAATAGATGAAGGAATTTCAATGAAATCATGATCAATAACATCCTTAAATACATAAAACATTAAAACAAGTCAATAATAAAGAAGCTCCAGAACTACAATAAATAGACGAATAAAGGCCCAAAATGTATAATTTTCAAAAAACTTTGAAATATTAAACTCCAGTAGCAATCAAATATATGTAATTCAAAACAATGAAATAACATTTTTGTCTTTTAAATTAGTGATTAAAAGACCTGAGAATACTGGTAAGAGTTCAACAAAAAGGCATTTTTATTCATTGTTTATGGGAATACAATTTGATACTAACTATTTGGAAAGCATTTTGGCAATATATCAACAGCCTGAAAATTACCCTTTGACTAACTTTACTTTTCATAATCTGTCTTCTAAAAATTTAAATATCTCAAAAGGCTTTATGTTCAAAGCTAGTCATTAAAATGTTATTTTTAATATTAAAAGTTGGAAATAAATGAAAAGTATAACACATGAAAAACAGTTAAATTATACTTCATCTTTATAATGGAATATTCTGCAGCCAAATATAAATAGAAACTTAGGGAGACTGTAAAATAACACATAATATTTAGGTTGCAATGAAAAATGTAGATGTTTAAGGGATCAATTTAAAGAACTTTAAAAGCATGGTAAAACAGAATTGAAGGAAAATACCAATATATTAACCAAGACTATCTCTCATTAATAGGGTCGTGACTATTGTTTTCAAAACAATTTCTTATGGGGCTGGGGAAAAGGCCTTCATAAGCGTGGCTTGAATGAGAAAGGTTGTGAATTTTTTCTCTAGCAACTGAGTATTTATGATTATTTCATACAGATTGATTTAAAATCTGTTTGAATAGCCAGCAAAGACAACATCTCCTAAATTAGCATTCAACAGTGTGAAGAAGATGGCAAGAAAAGTTTTATCATAGCTTAGATCCCAAACTATGCTAAGTAACTTTTCATGGGCTTTGACAGGTTAACCGCATATAAATGATGCTAATTACAAATGAACCTTATCTCTTCATTGAAGAGATTATCAGTTTAATGGGGCGACATCTAAATGTGTGAGTATACAGAGTTGTTTGATTTTTTTTTTATTCTGAGTATTAAATGTCAGTTTGTAGTCCTTCAAAGCTAATCTCCCAACTCCAGAGGTATATATACCCCATATGTGCACATGGTGCTGCACTGAGTAATAGGGAAGTTAAAATCAAAAAGATCATTGCCTATTTCATACACTCCAAAAAATGTGCTGACAATAACCACCAGTATCCCAGCTATGCTCCACAGTTTAGAATCTTGAATACTTTCCCAAAAAACGTATGGTGAGGGAAGCAAAATCTAACTAAGCCTGACACAGTGTCCTAACAGAGGCCTTTTAGTTTCAGGCAGCTGAGTCTGTGAATTGGTCTGAAATCTTGTACCTGTGGTTTTTTTGAGGGGTTATTTGTGGTGGTCATAAGAAGACTCTCAGAATTTCAAGAAAAATGAGAAAGCAGTTTTGAAGCCAAAAAGACCATTACACTTTGCATTAGGGATAGAAATGAGATTGAATAGGGGTGAAAGAACCTAAAAATTGAATTGCCTTTTCTGAATCTCTTCCCCCTGAACATGTCCTTCTGGTCCTGAGATTTATCCAAACCTGACCCCAAAAGGTGTCCAGAGCTTGAATCCAGCAGGTACTCTCATAGGGGTCTTTTACTCCATTACACTTGTGCTAGTCAGTAAATAGGACAGCAGGACATTGTTCTGTGTACAAAAAGTGCAAAGGAAATAAAACTTGTGCAAAGGACATTTGTAACCTTCTAAATATTTGCCCTATTTGAAAAATTACAACTCTGATTTCTTAATACGAATTGTAGTCCAGTTGATTCCATCCTATTTAAGTTGATTATTACTGTGTCTCCCTTTCTTAGAAATAAAGAAAAAGTAATAAAAACAAAATGCTTATTAAAGTGTAAATATAGCGGCTGGATCCCTGATGTGCTATGTCAACAACTTTGCTGGCAGCTCAAGAGGACCCAGGTGCATGGGAAACGACTTATCTGGTCACAGAGCGCAGGTCCTGGCAATTGACAGGCTCTGAAGGGAGCCTTTTGTTACCTGACTTCTATGGCAGGTTGCTGGCTCACTTTCCTGTGTGGAAGAGTTGAAACTTCTTCAACTAAATAGAGTACGTGGGGGCAGAGATTTTTTTTTTTAGGTTGGCAACCTAAATATATTAGAGTCACTACAAAATAGCAGGAATGCATGAAAAATGCTTTATGAAGAAAGAAACATAAAAGAAAACCAGAGGAAAGGATATTCAGCCTCAGTCATTTAAAGCGCACTTTTGTTCCCGATCCTGCCGTTCCCCTGCCAAAGTTGGTTTGTTTGAAGAGTTTCTTCTGTAGAACTCCAGACAGGCCCCAAATATACCCTTGTCTTCAACAGCTGGTTCTGGAATGGGAGGGGCTTCTATTAAGAGAGAAACAATCTTCCATTTCATTTGGAGTTTTACACAAGTTTTCCGTGTGTCTTAATTTTTGGCATCCAACTATTTTAGCAGAAGCTGTGTGTTACTTTTTCAGCCAGAGCTTTGAGTGCTAGTGTCTTCCCATGATGCCCTTTACAGCTGATGAAAGCAAGCCCACCCTGTGGAAATGCCACAGGTGCTGCCTAGAATAAAATGACACACACACATGCAAATGCCCCTGAGAACTTGTTTGCTTCCTAAATCATGTTTTATTTTCAATAAAGAGGCTGTTTTCAAAACTGACCATGTCTATAGCCTGGTAATGGGAGATAATGATTAACATACCAAAATGTGAGTAATTACAGGGCACTTTGACACTGTCTTTAGAATAATTTATACTTACTCAAAAGATGAAGCATAGAATTATTTCTAAAATGACAAATGTGTGTAAATTTTCAAAGTGGATTATGATTTCTCCGAAAAACACAACCAGCCATGACACAGTTATGCTTAATAGTTTAAGGTGATCTAATACTTGAAATAAACTTTATTCTGGGCAATGGCATGCATTTTCTAGATAGGAAGGGAAATTGTTATTGCTTAGAGTAAAGAACAGGCTGTTTTTCTTATATAAGAACCTTAAGAAGACGAAACAATAGTTTTAATACTACAAAGGAGTGGGCTGTGAAACAATTGGGGTAAGTCTTGTTTATTTAACATTGATGCCCATAGTCTGTTAGGCACAAAATGATGCACTCTGGTGCTGTTATTTAATGCTAGAACGGTAAAATAGTCTAGCTAAGATTAGATTAGGCAGTTGACTCAAAGTATTCCAGGTTCAAGATTCAAACATGAGTAGATCGACATTGTTACCATACAGAACACTTGGACACATGTGTGGCTGCGGTGGTGGGTAATGAACCATCTTCTCTCTGTAGATCCTCGTGAAGGCCAAGCCTCGAGGAAATGGCCTGACATCTCTATTTTTAAAAAAAATCTCTTTAACACCAGTTGTCATTTGAAAAATTTAAGACAAAATTATTTGCTCAGAACAATCTGACATTTTTTGCTAGTGATCCCCCAGTACACAGAAATAGATTTAAGCAACGTGATAGTGAGTCAAGCCAAGGAGAGCCACGAAGCTGAGCTCGATAGTCCAGTTGACTCTATAATAATGTGTTGATTTATGCTTGGACACTTTAGGCTGTATGACAAACGTGTACAAATATACCTTCAACTTGTGGCCGGGATGAATCTAGTATTGAGAGCTTAGCTCTTCCCTCAGACTGGGTTCCTCACTTCTGTTTTGTGGCTGGCTGAGAGTGTACTTTTCATCCTGGAGTCTTATGAATACATATCAGTTGATATCATTTGTTATCATCTTCATCAGTTGACTGTGCCTGCCTCCCACAGACTAATCCCCAAGTGAGTCAACTCCATGCCACTGGGCTCACTGAGGGGACCTGTATGCATGAGTATAGGTTTAAACCACGGGCTTCTGGATCAAAAGGACCTGGGTTCAAGTTTTTCTTTTGCTGTTATTATATATATGACCATGAGAAAGTTGCTTTACCTTTCTAAGCTTCAGTTTTCTGATTCGTAAAATAGGAAAAATACTAATACTTATATCCTTCTGTTACAGTGAGGATCAATTGAGAAAAATTAAAAGAACTAATGCACATAAAGTGCTTAGGGTATTGCGTTAGCACATAATAGGCACTCAATAAACATTAATTTTCTTTTTACTTTAACTCAAGAGCAAATACCTCTATTCTCTAGTTAGTGTTCTCCTGTTCACACCAGTTGTCCACATGACACCATAGTAATATAGTTTGCATTTCTCACATGACTTCTTCACATGCTGATCTGGTTGGCTCTGAGATCTGGGCTGCATACTGCCCTTTCCATGTTCCCTGGCTTTTGAGATCATCTGGTTCTATACACAACGCGTTTTACCATCCATGGTAGAATCCTCCCACTCACCGTGTTGGCAGTCTCTGGGCAGCCAAGCGCTTGGGCCCTGGCAGGTCAGCCCTTGGGCACCTGCTCTCCATCTGCACCAGCCCTGTGCTAGTCTCTAGCCACTACAGTGCACATTCCAGTGACACCTTCATCTCTGGATTCTTGGATTCTATGTTTGAAAGGTTCCAGCATTCATTCTACTTTGTCCTAGATACTTTTCACCTCATAGTTTCCATGTCACATCTGTGTGGTTTGCTGACAACTGCCCTGACCAAGGTAGTGTTAGAAGGAGGTGCAGGGAGAGACAGACTAAGGTGTCCATATCTTTGAGTTTGTAACAGTGCCATTTATGGTCACCGATTTTATTTAATGAATTATTTATCTACTGAATAAAATGTTCTGTATCTTGTGTATTCTTTAAAAAGAAATACAGGTTACCATCTGACTTTCATCATTTGAAATGAGACTTAAAAATGTCTGTATCATCTATAACCTAGTTATTTCACTCTCAGGAGTTTCTTCATTCTCGATTGCTCTCTCTCTTGTTCTTTCTGACTTGCTCTCTCTCTCCCTCTCTCTTTCCTTCTTTCTTTCTATCAGTCACCTATTTAGGCCCGCTAAATTATAATAGAAGGTGAGACTTTAATCAGCACTATGCATGGCATATAGTGGGAGCATGGGGATGGTGTTTCCTAAAGGCCTACGGCTCATAATGTGATTCATATAATTTCTGTGATCTCAGCAAGTAGCAGACTGGTGATGTTTGATTTACTGTTATGCTTTGTGTCTACCTTCATACTATTCTTCCCCATACTTGTGTTTATCTCAATCTTCGTTTTCTTGGGGAAGACTGTACTGGAAATTTGAGGAGGCGTTAGAAGGTAGAGACCTAGTGGAAATGAATAGGAATACTTGAAAACAGGCCCTGTCCTCCACTGTGGTGATGCCCCGTGACTTAACATTGATGACTGCATATATGGCCGACCTAAACATACATTAGAAAACAGCTCAGTTACTTCCTCACTGTTACCAAAGCTCAGCCTCTATGGTCTACCTATGCCTTTTAGTGCCGTACTCAACTAATTTTTGTCTTTTATATATCAGAGAATGTTCTTAGTGTGAGGGGACCTGAGTCAGGATGGTCTAGTTGAAAAGGCATGGACACTGGAGTAAAAAAAATCTGGATTCATATTCATCCTCTAGCACTTACTAGCTCTGTGACATTGTGCAAATCACTTACCTTCTTTTACTCTTTGCTTCCTTATCTGTCAGTTGGGGATAATACCCCCAGGTATTACAATACTCCCAGAATTATAGGATTATTGTGAAAATTAAGTGAGATAATGTCTGGAAAGAATTTAGCACAAAGTCTGGCATAGCATTAAGTACCCGTTAAATCCTGCTCCCTTCTCTCCCCCAACCCCACCCCCTATCAGTTGGCCAGCTGTCTTTAACACAGTATCAGTGGGACTGTAAATACCCTGAATATTATGTAATTACTCATTACCAGTCTGCTCCTTGATCACCTTTCTTCCCTCCCTCCAGAGTTATTCCTAAGCTCAATAACAACTCTCCCTCTGGTGTAATCTCCCTCTCTGCAGAGAATAGTAAAAACCTTGATGTTTAAAAAATCATTTTTCCATAAAAAACTTAAACCCCCCCTCAATATTTTTGTGAATATTTGTTTTCCAACAGAATTTATTATTGACACAAATATTAATGTGTTTACCTTTGGAATTTATTTTCCATAATAATCTTGACAGTAATATTTTCCTGATTTTTGAGAAGCCCTTTGTGCAGAGAATGCATTTTGTTAATTTATCTAAGTTAATTTATCTAAGCTTACAATTTTTTAGATTGTTTGAAAATTTCTGGAGCTCAAGTTCCCAGAATACAAGTGAATGTTCAGCAACACATATGGAAGATAGCTCTCTTCCTTCTCTGTCTTCCACTTATTTCAAGATAGTGATGGTTTTCAGACCCAGCGGTTCAAGACTTTTGTCATTCCCACTGCTATAAATCTGGATATTCCAGTGTTGTTCAGCTTCTGAATGTTTTAGGGTCTGATTGCTTATCTCCATCATCCTTTGTCCCAGATCTCACCCCTACTCACCAAAACATTTACTCAACCAACTCTCAATGGGCCATATTCTTGTCACTTTGTCTCTTTGGACAGTTTAGACGGAACGTGGAGGTGCCGATGTGGACTTATGACTAATAGGATCAGATACAATAGCTGTGCTAGATTATGTTTTCTCATGTGAGAGTTTTGCCTTAAAAAAGATAGAAGAAGGTAGAGGTTGCACAGGATGGTCAGATCTGTCTGTGCAGCTAATCACTAAAGAAGACAGTAGCCCGAACAGTTAAGAGCATGGACTGGGCATCAGACAGTCTCAACTCTGCCGTTTACTAGCTGTGTAGTACTGGGTAAGTAACTTAATTTCTGTACCTCTCAGTTTCATTATTTATAAAAAGGGAAGGCAATATTACTTGCTCTCCAGAATTAAATGAGGTAATGTTTCTAAAATTAAATGAGATATTATCTGGAAACGTCTTGGCACAGTGTCAGATACAGTACTCGGTGCTCCAATAAATCTTGGTCCCCTCTCCCCCATCTTGTGCTAAGTGTCGGCCATCTCTAAAATGGCAGTGGTGGTGCTGTGAGTGCTATTGCTGTCATTTTCTGCCCTACCTCCCAGTTCTATTACTCAACCCAGTTTAACTCTTTATTTCTGTGGTATAACTTCATTCTCCATCCAGAACAATAATTTTTAAAAATTCGTTTTCTTTAAATGATTTCAAAGTGTGTACAACGATGATGACGGTGATAGTCATGATGATAAGAATAACATTGGAATTTCTTACTCTCTTTATCTTCTAGATTATAAATTCCATGAATCCAAAAAGCATGACTGTCTTTAGCCCTAAATCCCTCAGTCTCTGGATTAGGAATAGTTGTTGAATGAATGAGTGATATTTTGAATGTCTCTGATTGTGCCATTTTATCTTTTGGATTTCTGCACAGTTAGTCCAAATGAGTATTTGTTGATTTGAATATACTTCTCCTATTACAGAATTTGAGTTTCTTCTTTATGGAATAGAATTTTTAAGTGTATGCTTATACATCCAAAGATGGACAATGATGATGTATTTTAATAAGCATTAAATGTGGCAATCAAATATAAATAAGTTAAAAAAGAATGGGAAATAGTGTTCGTGAAATGTTAGTGTTTACATGGGGGAGAAACCTAGTAGGTTGATTTTAAGATTTAAGGACAGGGGGTCCTGGGAAAAGTTCCGAGAATGGAAGCATCACATTCCTTCCCACACTAAACACATAACTCTACACGGGTTTGGTTTCATTTCAAAAGTGGAGTGTTCACAGACTCTGAACACATCTCTATAAGCTTGACCCTAAGAAGGCAGCAGATGAACTCGGGGAGTCTTTCTAAGATGATAGTCCTCTGAGTTCTGAGGTAGATTTTTACTAGCTCCTATAAATACTTTTAAAAGACCATATATAATTTTCCCTTACCCTAACAGCTTTTAAAATAAGATGTGACATAATGACCTGGAAAAGCAAAAGCTCCATAAGGTCAGATAATCCATTACCTTGGTGATGTAAGGTTCATAAGTTTTGAAGGATTGATATTATCTGGAGAAGGCAAATGTGTCTCACACTTTCCATAAGTGAGAAATGAAAATGTTTGAGAAAAACAGCACTTCTGCTGGAAGGCCAAACACTCCTCTTGAGAAAATGTCAATCCCATATCCCTGTGGGTAGGATTCAGTATTTGTAGCCATCAATTATAATATTCTAGATCTAACAGAAATTCAAAGATTTCAGTCTATTTCCAGGTTCCCCACCTGCCTAAGCCCAGCCTTATTTCCAGGCTTTGCTCTCCCTTAGGCAAATGTAACTGATAACTGATGTAATGTTTGAATATATTCTCTGTCCAAAAGTTCTTTTTATAGATCTAATCTATATCTGTCTTGTTGCAGCTTAAAACAATTTCCATTCATCAACAAATACATACAGGGCTCTTTGATTTACCAGGTGCTGCGTGTGGAAACCAAAAGCAGAAAGTCCATTATTCATGATTAATTGCCAAGTGGGTGGAACAGTAAGTAACATCTTTGAAGTTCAGAAGAAGGAGAGAATAGAGCAGGAGGTATTGGAACTGAGTCTTAAAAGATGGTTGAGTTATGGGTAAGTCAAGACGAAAAAGAAGGACAGGTGGTATAGGATAAGTGGCGTGAGGAAAAGCACAGAGATGGGAAGAAAATGAAGAAACCAGTTTACCTGGAAATGAGGCTTTGGGAAAGAGCATAGCTGGAAGCAAGTCTGGAGGGGCAGATTGGAACCAGTCTGCATACGGCCTCAAACGACTTACTAAAGAGGATGGACTCTATACTGCAAACCAGTGGCCTCTGAAGCCAGGCACTATGTTAGACCATCATTTAGATAAAAGAATATACTTATTCTTTATCTAAAAAAAGAAATACATTTTACTAATGTGTGTCTTGACAATATTGTATGTATATCATTTATTCATAAATATACATATGTGGTAAGGCATGCTCAAAATCATTTTACATGTTCAAAAAACTTTGGAGGCAGACTAGTGCTGTAGATGATAAGGGAGAGATTAAAGATTTTCATCCAGCCAGTGACATGTTCAAAGCAATATTTTAGGAAGAAGAATCTGGCAGAAGTTATACAAAGAGGATTGGAGGAAGCAGTTAGTCGGAGACTGTAGTGATTCAAAGAGTTTAGATTGTGGTAGCCACAGGTGAGTGGAAAGGAGAGGTAAAGTACCAGAGACATTTTGAAGATCTTATCCCTTTCATAGTGAGATTTTCCCTTAGCAAGAGCATTTAGCGGTTACTTTAGGAGCTGAGAACAGAGCAAATCTCAAGACGAGCTTTTTGTTCAAAACCGATTGCAAAAATTTATTGATACTGCCAAATGTGTCACGGTCTGAAAACTTAAGCTTAAATGGAACCAGGAATAAAACTTATGATTAATTATTGGTCAAAAACAAGTTTAGATAAGTTCATAACTAATTTTATACTCAAAGAAAATCTTTAAAAAATGTAGATAACATTCTCTCCATCATAACCCTAAAAACGAGCCCTTGAAAGAGTTAACAGAGGCACCATAATGATGCCCCCTGCATTATACAATTTCACTTCATATCTGCTGTTTGGTGCTGAAAAGGGATCCTAGAAATATTTTCATCTCAGCTGCTTGTTGGAGATGTATTACTTTCTGATATTCCCTGATTCAAGTACAAACCCATCTGTTCCTTCTCACACAGTGCGATCTTCACAAGAAATAAAAGTTAAAGATCTGCAATTGGTGCACGTGAATTTGTAAGAGAAATCTCGGTACTTGTGCTTGATTTACCGTCATTTTCTTTAAAATTGTACTGTTTAACTCTCCCCGTTTGATGTTTCTGCAACTGAGAACTCAATAAAAGTGTGATTCAGAGTTCAAATCTATCATTGACCAGACTCCTCAAAATTTCCTTGCAGATAACACTCTAAATAATGATAGGGAAGAAGAAATATATGTTTTAAAATGTGAACTAGATCAGGCTTCTGATCCCTACATTATCTTCAAAATATATTGATGAAAGAGCCCTACTGTCAGGCAATTTAAATAAAAACAAATTCATGTATTTTAACTCAAGTCAGGCATCAGACATAAACTTAACATTTGTCTCAATCAAGCTAAAATAAGACTATAGAACGTGCATGTGTATGTGTGTAGTTATTTTGGCTGAAAATGAGTAGAACGTAGTATGGAAAAATAGACATAACATACTGGCACACGTCAAAACAAAGGCGATAAGGTTAAATTTTTAAAATTAAGTAGAAGTGAATATTCTAACATACTGCAAGTGCGAATATAAATTAGTAACCTTTCTTTAGGGCATAAGTGACATGTTTCAAGAGCCTTAAAAATGTTTATACTATTTATATTCAATATTTCTACTTTTAAGAACTTGTCTTAAAGATAAAAATCTTAAATGTCCAATAATAAGAGAATAGCTAAAAAAATTATGAATAATTTTCTTGAAGATTATTGATATAATGGCCACATATACTATGATTTTAAGTGGAAAATGTACTGTAAAACTATATATAACATATCACTGTGTATATATGTGTACAAATACATGCATACAAAAATTGTAAGGAATTATAATATGCTTATATGTTGTTTTTGTTTTCTAATTTTTATTGTTTTTCTTAGTTTTCAAATATAAAAGGATATATATTGTTTTTATATTCAGAAAAAATATCAGAGTCAAAAATTAAAGAGAGTTGTCAGAGTTTTAAATGCAAATACCTATAATCCAGTACATTTAGCTGATGGAAAGATTTCTGTGTGCATAATGTATTTATTTAATGACTTAATCAATAAGAGATGTTGATGTACTAAATTTCGACTAGACTTATCTGTGTACAAAAGTAAATGTAAGACAAATAATAAGTAAACGTAATAGCAGTTGAAGCAAGTGTCAGAATTGAAGCACTTCTAATTATCTAGGCTATTGGAGTGTTTTCACCTATGTTATTTGGGTTTTAGTTTCACAAAAAGAGCAATTTTCTGAACTGAGGAGACACTAATATTCTTTAGATTACATCAAAAGGCCATAGCTTTTTAAAATACTTATATAAGTATATTCAGTCAGTAAGCCATCAATAAACATTTATTCAGGTACTAGACCTAGATGATGAAAAAGAGAAATGAGTAAGTTTCAAAAAAAAAATTAATGGTCTAGCAGGGGGAGAGCAACATTTAAGTGTGTTTGAAAATGAAAATAGAGGTATATATATGAAATTCTAGAGAAACATTGAGACAGGGAGGCCAACTTCACCCTAGAGTTAGGGAAACTTTCCCAGAGAAAGTAATATTAGAGATGGGCTTTGTTGAGTGAATAGGAGTTTGCCAGATGGAATAGGTAAAGGGGCATTCTGGATAGGAAGAAGAGCATATGCAAAGGACCAAAAATCTGAGATAGCAGAGCATGTTCAGGAACTGGTAGGAAATGTGATGTGGCTGGAGCTTAGGGTGACAGGCAGAA
Source organism: Pteropus medius (assembly GCF_902729225.1). NCBI lineage: Eukaryota > Metazoa > Chordata > Mammalia > Chiroptera > Pteropodidae > Pteropus > Pteropus medius. The sequence continues at coordinate 23,935,937 of NW_024354502.1, read as the reverse complement.
GCAGGACATGAGAGTGGACATTGCATTAGGGCTGGAATAGCTTTCACACACTGGTGGTCACTGTTTCTACTTCAGCAATGATTAATTGTGATTTCCCTGGCTAACGGAATCCGAATCATCATAGTGAGATAGGTCTGTTCCTTTGAATTATGGAAATTATAACTGTTATGACCTGTTCCACAAACACAGGCTATAAATATGATCGCATCTCTTTAATTACTTTATAATTAATCATTCAAGCATCGATAGGAATTGTTAGCCGGAAGTCTATTACCTCCTCTTGAGTCCTTCCCACTGCCTCTGGATTATCCAGGAAACCTGGGACTTTACTCAGGCTGAATGATCGGTCCTCCCCCAGAAATTTGTGGCTGGATCCACACGTGACTACTTGTTCCCACTGGTTGCTACATGCATCATTTGCACCGCTAAGTCACAGTGGTGCCCATTTTGGGCAACAAGGTTACAACCCCCTTTGCTTACATGCCCGTCCTCGGCAGTTGCTCCCTAAATGACCTTTGTGCCACGGTGGCTGGATCTGAAGGAGCTTCTGGAGCTGGCCACATGTTAGGCTGAAGTTAGCTCTTCGCCTAGAGGATCTGGCCACTCTGTTGAGCCCAGGTCAACAGCCCAGACTCCTCCCTTCATCAAGGTCACTTTATTTTAGTGGTTTCCAGGAACTTCCCTGTCTGGGACCTTAGTCATTGTCACCCTGACCCAACAATTCCTTCATTCTCTGCCCCCAGTCCACGGAATCAAGGTTGAGGACACTGGAACTTTCCTTCCAGAAGGACCTGGGCTCCTTTTACACACTGATTTGCCTCTTGCACAATGCCCAGGTTGTTTCATCAGATGGCTTAAGCAGTAGCAGCTTACAAGATGGAGTTTTAAAAAATTTTGTTTTTCTGCTCCAGTGACTCCCACCCCCAAAAGTGCCTAATTGTTTTATGTTTCCATAACTAAGAAAGATACAGAATGATTCTTCTAAGAACAAAAGATTTTCTTCAAAGTGATTTTCTGTTCTTGCCTATAAAAAGAAGTAGTTGCAATTTACTTCACTAAAATAGTTAATCTTTGTCTAACAATGCCTCCTATTAAAAAATGATAATGTGCTTACATGTTAAATGACAACTTATGTAACTTGCCCAAGGTGGAAATTGGTCTCAACCCCCAAACATGTGTGTTTAACCACTGTGCTTACTGCCTCTTCTCATTCAATGTATATGCTAATGTATCATTATTTATTCTATAACTTAGATACTTCACTGATATTGGTCAAGTTTATTGCAGGAATAGAAAAATCTCTAAGCATTGGCATCTCTTCTAAACTGTTGATAATAGAGAGCTGGACAGTAAATGTACTTATGAACTAGTGCATTTATATGGAAAATGAGTATATTTACTATAAGAAAAAATTATCCTTTCTCTGCAAAGTTAAGATACAGAAGGGAGAACAGTACTCATACATAGTTCTGGAGGGATTGAAACTGAGTGGTATGTAGGCATTTGAGTCAATACATATTGTTAACAAATGATGCTCTTTAGAATTCACGATTTGGGAACGCTGTCAACGAAGCTGGATTAACCTGAGTTTATTTTGCTTTGCCCTACTCTTGGTGCAAGTGTAAGAGAGAGAACTAAACTTTTTAATTTATTGGTTTAATGGTAGTTACCTCTCAGCCTTCTCATCTTTGTTTGATAATAATGAAAAATAAAGTTCAACCAGATTGTGTTCACCTTTTCTCATAGGCACTCTTTTCCTAATCACATTATTACTCTCCTCAATAAAATGGAAGTAAAATGCATTTATATCATATTTCATAAACAAGAGAAAATTCTGACACATTATCAGTAGTTTATGTTCTTTAGAGGAAAACCATGTTGCTGTAAAAATATTTGTTGTACTATTCGGAGTTCTTAATAGAAATTCCGGGCGGTCAGAAGATCTCTAGGCAGTTTCCATACATCCATAGAGGAAATAATAACCTATCCTCTGACAAAACCTCCATGAGACCTGAGTCCTAGCTAGCTAAGGCCAGGGTCCCTTCTCTCACCTCCAATTCTAAGACTTTGTTTCACGTGCTTGCCTTGGGCTGGTACTGTATTCCACAGAGCCATGGCCAGAGTTGTGAGTCAGGATTGCTACTGAGCTGTTTCATTTACTCCAGTTCTACTGCAAAATGAAGTCTCTACATTTGACCTTATATCGCTTTGTGTTGTTATTGTTATTATCACTTTATTATTACCTTTATTTTATATACTTAAAATTCTTAGCTTTTAAATTTAGTTTGGATTTGAAATACACAATAAATTTTTATCATTTAAAATAATAAATATAGATATCCTTATATCAACTTTATTCAGTTTTCAGATTTATTAAGCTTTGACTTCATCCAGAAACTAAAAATTCTGATTGCCCCTCACTTTTATAGTGAGGAAACTTTCTGTTTATTTCGATTTGTACATACTTTATGTTGGGATGAGGGAGCACTTCATACTGCAAGAGATTATGTGTTTTTCTACAAGTTAGATGAAGTTCGTATTTCTCCCTTGGCTGGGTATGTATTCTGTACATAAAGAAAGATGTTCTACGGGTCCCAAGAAGGAGGAACGAGGAATATGCGTCTTGTGGGAACACATCTTCCTGGTGATAGCTGGCACAGACTGAAAAGTGTGTGGAGTGACGTAGAGAAAAACTAACCAACGATTCTTGAAAACCTACTATGTGCTGGAGACTGCTTGATATGTATTTGCCTTGTCTCATTTAATTTTCTTAACAATTCCATAAGGCAATTCCCATTTTCTTTATTGTACAGATGAAGAAACTAAGGCTCAGAGAGACTGGGTAACTAATCTAAAGTCACAGACCCAGAATGGCAGAGTAGGGACTCAAATAATGTGTTCAGATTCCACAGATAATCCTCTTCTGTGCCCCCATGCTGCTGGGGTCTCAGGCAGCTGGGAGCCCCCACTCCATACTTGGGGCAGCATGTGGTCATCTAGTTAAGTCTCATGCATTTCTCTTAGGTTTAGGGACAATCAGAATGTCAGAGCGGAAGGAGACTTTGGAGCCCAGGCAGGTATTTGCTTAACCACTGGTGTCCTAACCTCTTCTGCCGGCCCTTCACCTCTAATGTGGAGTACTTGCTGGTGCTCATGCTTATGGGAGCCGAGCTTCTCAAGTGCTTGAAGGTGGCTCTGCTTGTTTTTTTTTAGGGCCTGCCATGCACCAAAACTTACAGTGTTGTTATTTGGAAGCCTTAGCATTCCTCACTTCAGATTACCTCTTTATTATCTTAATATAACATCATGGCCATCTGGCTTATATGAAATGTAAAAGGAGACTAATCCTGTACAATAATGTTTTTCAAGTGGAACACCAAATCTATAGGGATATTCAGGGCATTTGCTTTTATAAAATTAATTTTCTTTAACCTGTGCTAAATGCTCCTTTATCCTTATTTATAGAATTTCATGGTTTTAATGATCTGGTACTGTTTTGCTGGTATGTGCAGAGATATGTAAAAAGAAAGTATATTTTTATTTTTTTATGGATTTTAAAAATGTTCAGAACTTTCATTTGCAGTACTTTATCCTTTCTTATATTTTTCTGTGTTGCAAGCAAAATGTCATTTGGTTTAAATTGACATTAAGCACATTTTTTAAACCAGAGATTTCTTCCTTCAACAACAGTTTAAGTTTGTGCTATGAATGAGAGCAGGTGGTTTGACTCTGGAGCAGACAGTGGGAACTTCAAGTTTCGTTTTCAGCAGGTATTTGAATGCCTTTAGAAGAACTTCCTCTCTGGGTTTTTGGATGCCCCTTCTCTCTAGGAGTAGAAGTGTGTGCTCTGTGCCTAGATATCCATTATGTAGTTTTATAGTTCATTTGTTGAATGTCTGTTACATGCCAGACACAAGACTGTCTTACAGACATTAGCACATCTCATTTAATCCTCATAACTACCCCATGAAAATAGTTATAGCATAGGCATAGAATACTCTCTCCATTTTTCAAAATAAGACACTGAAGTTCAGGTAGATATGTTTCCCAGTGGTTACACAGCAGGTTCCTAAAGATAGCAGGGCTCACCAGATCTGTCTGCCTTTTTCAGCCATAACAGCTTGCCCGGGAGTAAACTAGCTGAAGAGTTTAGGAGGTGAAACTGGGAAAGTGGTAGAGGGCTTTGAATTGTATTCTAAGTGAGACATCAAGCTTTGGATTCATTCATTCATTCAGTACCTACTGATCAGGCACCTAATGTGTGCCAAACAGTCTAGGCATTGGGGGTGTCACAGCAAATCAAAGAGCATGAACCCCTGCCTTTAAGAAGCTTATATTCTGGCTCTCAGAGGTTTTAAGCAGAGAAATGACATGATCTGGTTTAAGTTCAACAAGGGGCCTTCTGGCTGCAGTATTGAGCATCACCTGCCGAGGGGTGAGGACCGCAGCAGAGAGACCAGTTAGGAGTGACTACGACAATCCAGGCAAAAGAGGATGGGGCTTGGACCAGAGTAATAGCAGAGGTGAGAACCTGGATTCTAGGTAGAAGAAACACCAGTGGAATTTGCTGAGCAATTGAATGTGGAAATGGCTCACCCCTGCTTTAACTGGAACTCAGGTCAACCAGCATCCAAAACCTGTGTGGTTTTAGTTATATTAGAGTTCAAGTGTATAGTGGCTGCACAACAATATTCAATTTAGTGGAAAACGTAGCTCATTTTCAGCTTCTTAGTACCAGGCCTACGAAAGGAGAATACCTGTTGGTGTTAGAGGAGGCAAGACAGAGCTCCATTTCCCAAGATCATTTATCGTCTAGGCTGTTGTCCACCAGCCTGCTCCCTCAATGGCCACTTGTGGGTGATAGTACTTGTGTGGTTCTACTTGAGATTTGTAGTGTGTCCATCTCAGAGCCATTCGAAATCTTTTCCTATGGCTCACCTGTGGTGAGGCAGGAGGATGAATCCTTTTAATAAAATTTAAGCCCTGCTTCATGTTTTTCTGCCCGTGTTATTTTACTGAAATGGCATAAGGTCCAAATCAGAACAGGTTTTAATTCTGGGTCATGAAGTAGGACTTTTAGTATATTGTGGTCTCATTTTTTAAAGATGAGGAAACAGAACTTCCTTGTAGTTAACTTTTACTAAGCAGACATGGTCACTCAAAAATAGTTCTATATGTATCAGATCTGCCTATAACTTTAATAACTTTAAGATGCAGATTTTCATTTCTCAAGTCAGTGAAATTGCCACCAAGCTATTTATGGAACAATAAAGTGAAAAAAAAATATTATCCTAGTTCAATTAATTTTCATTTGACCTTAAGTGAATTACTTTATATTTCCACATAAGAGAGGAAAATGATCATGGTTGAACATTTCATGTGCTTCGCAGTCATTACATTACTGAGGATAGCATGGGCAGCTAGCTAGACTTTTGGATTTAGACTAAGAAGTAATCCTCTACACACTTTCTCTTGAAGTAGAGCCAAATTATTTGCTTTCAGTTAATCACTGGAAGGCCCCGTGAACTGCCGAGGGTCCTCCTAGCTGCATCTTTTGTAATTGATCTAACATCCCACTGAACTTGGCCATCTATTGTGTCTTGTGGGGCAGATTGTCTAGTTAAGTATATGAGTAGAGGCTCTCACCTTCTGGCCTGCAAGGAGCCTTTGCACAACCACATTAGCCTGTTTCGGAGATCAGCCTGAGGGTGTCCTTTGCTGTGTCAGCCACAGTCTGAATCAGGTAGTTGCACCACCAAGAAATGAACATGCGTGCCTCTGGTTCCCTTCTGCCTCCAAAATGCAGATGAGGGCCCTTGTCATTATTTAAAAACTTAAAAATCAACTGAAGAATCATTTAGTTCATTTTATTATTTTTCCCAGGGCTACGTCCAAAGAGGACTCTACGTTTGGTGCTCTGGACTGCAGAGGAACAAGGTGGAATCGGTGCTTTCCAGTATTATCAATTACACAAGGTAAGAAAGCATCCATGGATTGCTGGGCATTTGCACATGTACCATCAGTGTAGATTCCCTCTATCGTCCTGAAGACTCTCAACAATACTTAGTGTTAGACTGACCTCAGCAAACACCCCTTGCAAAAGCCTTCTTCATCCAGCCCCGTAAAGGAGAATGCAGTGGTGAGCTGACAGTGCTGTGGATGGAGCTGAGGGCCTCCTTCTTTCTATATCAGTCTGTGGCCTTAGAAAAATCCCAACTGCCATGCTGCCATTTTTTAAGGCTTTCTAGTTCTGCTATACTCATGTATGCCAGAGAAATAGTAGTAGGTAAACATTCTCTGTTCCCACTGAGTCTACTCCATACTTCAATGCCCTAAATCCTCCTGAGAACACTGGTATTTGAGATCCAAGTCTTGAGGACTTGAGTCAGCCAGGAGCATTGATAATGGTGGTAGCAACGGCAACAGCCAGCGATCTCAGGCCTAGGTATGTGGAGGACAGCTTGGTTTGATAATGACTATAATAAGACAAAAGTGAAGGTTGAAGCAAGGAGGTGATAATAGAAGATCATGATGAGAAATATAAGATCACTTTTAAGAGAAAATAACATCAAGAACAACATTTGAGAGGGAGGAGAGTATACTAGCTCTGGATGAAATTAAATGTTGGTTCAAGGAGGAATTCCCAAATCAGGGCATGATGCTGAGCAGTGATGGTCGTGCAGAGGAGCATCTCCAGCTCAGAAGAGGCAGACCTCACAAGCTTAAATTATTAAAATCAGACACAGGTGTATCTGTTTTCTGAATTGTATTTATATCCTTTTGGATCATTTTACTGTCAGTGTCTATTACCCTATTTCAGTTATAGCTTAAGAGCAATGAGTTCAGGGTCATGAATTTGGTAACTGAGTATAGTTATTTTCTGTATATAGGAAAACCATGCTTTACACCCAGTTTTATCACCTCTTCAGTCCTTTTGGCCTCATCTGATCCTGGGAAATAAGATAATTCCAGATAAGTGTCCTTTGGTTGATGGGTCAGTAACATCATCTTCTGTATGTTGTGGTAGATGAGAATATCATATAAGAATTATTCTAGATTCAGCAACATTCAGTTACTATTTCTGACCACCTACTATGTTTCATGCACTATAAAGGTTTAATATCATTAAAATGATTAATCCTGACCTTTCTGAGACTGTAATCTAAAGGTCAACTTTAATCTGAACTTCAATTATAATGTGTAAAGTGTTCTGATAAAGAACAAAGTGCTGATGGCAGAGACAAGAACCTCCCCTAACCTGGCCTTGGGGAGCCATCAGGATAGACTACATGGAAGAAATAACATCTAAGTGGAGAACTGAAGACTGAATAGAAGTAAGCTAAAGAAAAGGAATTGGCAGGGAGGGAGTAAGTGCTTGGTGGCAGGAACTATATGTGCAAAGGCTGGTGGTAAAGAGAGCACAGCACACTGGAGAAATTGGAAGGAATTCGGAGTGGCTGGTGCATAAAATGTAAGATACATCAAGGTAGGATCATAGAGTAGAGAGGCAAACAAGAGTCTGAAAAAGAAGAACATATAAATCATGTTTAAAGTTTGTTCTTTATCCTGAAGCAAGAAGAATAACTGAATTATTTTTAAGGAGCGACTTTTAGGTTCTATACATCTTAGGCCCTATACAAAACAGAATACCTAAAGAACTATTTTGTGGCACGTTTATTCTCGATAATCTACTCTACTCCAAGAAAAAAAAAATGAATTTAAACTGCAATGGATCAGGCTTGAAATTTCTACAACAACTGAATTCTTTTAGATCTGTAAAAAGAAGGTTTATCTCTGTGAGTTTTTGAATTTTACTGTAACCTACTAAAATACATGTATGAAATCAGAAATGACTTGATTTTAAAATTCTCAGAAGTTAGCCAGTTTTGAAGGACTTATTTGGTATTCTTGTGATTAACATATGGATAGAAGCATTGTTATGAGGATAATCATAACTGGGGTGGCTGAGTTTAAATTTAAGTGAATATAACAAGCAAGTAATGAGCCAGGGAGGACAAATCAGATTACCTTTAGGCTTCTCTATATATTTACTTAATGCCAGAAAATATTCAATGTCCATTTCACTCCAGTCACAACAGAGATCCTCTTTTCTAAATAAGGTATGTCACCTAGGAAGACCAGGTTCTGTAGGTGTAAAAGAAAGAAAGAAGAAGAAAGAAAAGAAAAAAAGAAAGAAAAAAAAGGAAGGAAGGAGGAAGGAAGGAAGGAGAGGAGAGGAAGGAAGGAGGAGGAAGGAGAAGAGGAAGGAGGAGAGGAAAGGAGGATAGATTGAGAGAGAGAGAAAGTTTTATAACTGCTGAAACAAATAAGCCCCGAAGTTTCAGTGGTTAGAAAGTTATTTTTTGCTCACATAATATCCAATCTACATGACAGCTCTGCTCCACATAGTCACTAAAGGATCCAGGCTGATGGACTCTTTGGCAACATGGCTTTTAATATCACCTTGAGCGTCAATATCCAGATGGCAGTCAAGAGGAGAGTGGAAGACATTTATGGGACAATTCTGGAAGGGGACATGGAGAGGCAAACAGGAAGTTTATGTTTGCTTAACTGAAGTCTGAAAGGATTATCATCCATCACCTCTAAGAGAAAACTAGGATTAAGTGGATATAGTGAGTTATGTAACTGTATTATGTTACTTTTTATAAAATAAAAAAAAATTATTTTTATAATGAAAGGAAAAATAAAAGAATAAGGTATCAGTAAACATTTATTTGACAAAAGTTTTTATTTCATTTAAAGTTTTTATTTCATTATAAACCACAAGTGGCAAGCAAGAGAATATATCTTTCCTCTCCAACAAATATTCACCAAAGCACTTGAAGTACAAACATTGAATGGTTATCACATCTGAGCTTTTCAGGACTTCATTTTGCCTTCTTCCTTCAAATAAGAAATTAAATACACCACTGTCCAGGAGAACTGATTCTAGTCTTTGTTCTGCCACTAACTAGATATTAGACATCAACAGCGAGGTCCCTAAGCCTTTCAGAGACTCAGTTTTCTCATCTCAACTTACTGAAGTTTATCTTCCCCTCTCAGCCCTCACAAGCAATCATTATGCTTTGCTCTACTGAGAGCATAAGTTGTAATAGTATTTACAATTAAAATGTACAATTAAACATGTCATTCTAAGTTCTAGTATGATTGTCTGTGAGAAAACAAAGGTAGTGTTATCTTCAGCAGTACAACCATAGATCAGTAAACTGCTGGTATTGAAAACTTACTCTGTAATAGACAGCACAGATTGGTTATGCCTGTTCTTGAACTTCATATAAACAGAATTATACAGTATGTACTCTTAAGTTTGGCTTCTTGCACTAAACAGTATGGTTTTTGCACTTCATCTATGTTGTTGCATTAACAGTAGTTTGTCCCTTTTACTACAGAGGAATTTTCTGTCATATGTGTGTACCACAACTTCTTTATCCTTTCTCCTGTTGATGGACATTTGAGAGTTTCTAGTTTTAGCTATTATAAGTAAGGCTGTTATGAACTTTTTGTACACATGTTTTGGTGGACATATGCAGTTCTTTTCTAGAAGCAGAATTGCTGGTGTATGTCTAACTGTTAGAAGCTGCCAAAGAGTTGGGAGACAGTTGCTGACCCTTATGGGTCCAGGACCCCAAAATGAGATCGTTTTTGCCCAGTGTCACTCATGCCAGTAGAACCAGACTGTGTTTGGTAAAGCAAAGGAGAAACTTTATTCTTTGACCAAAGAATGGAGAAGGATAAGCTGCCATTCTAAAGACACCTTCTCTCCAATTTAAGGAAATTAGGAGTGTCTGAAAGGATTGGGGGGAGGTAGTCAGGTTTAAGAGTAGGGATTTCCCAGAAAAGGGTGGAGAGTTAGTTGAGTTGCAAGGGAGCATGAGCAGTTTCGAAACATGCTTGGAACATGCATGGCTATACATCATTCGTCTCATTTTTATGTTACTTCTTCACCTCTGAGCATGAATTTTAGCATGCTAATGAAGAAAATTTCTTCAAGTGGTCACTCGAAAGGGGTTTGGGACACCATCTTGGATCTTTCAGTACAAACCAGTTTCTTAGCTGTGGTCCATGGGTCTCTTATCTGGTCCTTGTTGGTAGGCTTAGCTTGCTCTGGATTTTCTGCCCTTTTATGACAATTTCAGCCTGTTTCATCAGGGGATGTTTTGGAGAATGAGAGAAGACAAGAAAGTTAATAGAGGATTAAGGATTTAACTATTAATATGGTAGCACAACCCAAAGACAAGATTGTACCGATTTACATTCCTACTACCAATATATGAGAGTCCTTGTTGGTCCCCATCCTTCCCAATGCATTGTACTGCCAGACTTTTCATTTCTGGCCATTCTTGTAGGAGTAACATTTTCATATTTTTCAAGGTACAGTTCTGAAGAGTCTCACGAAAATTGTGCCTCCACTTCTAATGGTCATCTTTTTTTCTTTTTCCTGTGTCCTTGCTTGAAGACTACCACCTTCATTCTGTTCTGCCTTATGATTTAAGGAAGGTGGAAGGCGTTTTTACCTTGCATGAGGTTTGCAGGGATGTTAATGATCAGATTGACCTTATTTCCATTTGGAGGAATATCTTGGAAGAGCGGGACATAAAAATACCATCCTGCTAAAAACCACAGCTAATGCCCTGGAGCACAGATTTCACATGGAGTCTGGGTGCTGTTGGAATTCAACTTGAAGCAAAAATGATCCCCAATAGGGTGTGGAGAGGGAGATTTCTCTTATGCCCAGAAAAAGAGGTTATTCTAGAAGAGGGGGTGGTGGAAGGTGGCAGAAAATGTCTTCGTATTATTCTTTATTGATGAAATTATTTTCCAAAAATAGGAGTTCTTTGTTGGTTGAATTCAGCTTACATTTTACTAAGAAGGAAATGTTACTACAAATAAGGGGACATTATTGTACTCTAGTGATTTTTAAGACTTTACTTATAGAGTAGAATTTAAGTTTGTAATTAAAAATATTATAAATGATTTTATCGAATTTTCAAATCAGTGAATAAAATGAGTGTTGTCCAGATCCCATTTGCCTAATCTGCTTTTCATGGGAACAACGTCACTTTCTTCTCTATTCTTGAAAAGAGAGCCTGATGTCATTTCTCATGTCTTGAGATGTACAAAGGAGAAAAACAACCTAGAATAGTTTCAACTGAGTTGCTGGCATTTTTTAAATCTTTTCCATTTTAAGCAAAAATATGATCTGGCATAATTATAATGAGTAAGGTAATCTGGCCTGGAGAAAGCCTCATTACACAAGGTAATCAAATAAAATAGATTGATATGTTCTATTGGGCATGAAAAATATTTTAACCTTTTCCTGATTTATTGCATAAACTACTTGCAATTGAATTACAGGGATTATGAACACTGCTGTGTTCTGGTAGTCATTAATAAAGGCAATATTTTAAATAGCCTTTATTAAATGAGGGATGGAATGTATAATCACTCTAAATATATCAGTTTATCCTAACTGTAGCCAACTCTAAAACAGAAAAAGTTGAAATTAATATGTATGATATGTTGTCAGAATTTCTTGTGTTGCCAAGCTGAGGAACAAAATTTCTATTTACTTATGTAAACATACAAAACTGGTAGCTTCTTTTAGTAGTGGAGTTTTTGCCAACTCCCCAGCCCACATTAGGTTTATGTTTCTCTGCAAAATAAAGGAATATGTTAGAAATGCTTGTGAGACTTCTTCATGTTACCTGGGTAAACGATTTTCTTTGGCATTTTTATTTTACCAACCCATTGCCTCTATATGATGTTAATTTAGCTACAGAGACACTGCTAGAGTGAGATCAGTTTTGTACTCATCTGCAGCTCTAGTTATAAAAATAATAGTCCTGATATATGCATTCAGTATAATTGTGTCTGGACTGTGTCTCCAGAGCAGCCCTTCTTATATTGTTAATGTACCATGCCATATAGATGTACTAATCAGAGGTTATTGTCTCAGTCATTACTGCCGGGCTTTTATGCATCCTGTGCTTTTCTGTCACTTCCTAGATATTTGCATTAGTCTGTCAAGCACATCACAAAATTGGTTTAAATTTTATTTATCTCAATATATTCTTGGTTTGGAGCCCCTTGTAATTCTAACATCCACATAATTTCTATAGCACACTTGGGAGCTCTTTAAGTTCTTATTAGAATTTGTGGATTTATTTTTTAAAAAAGAGGGAAGGGCTGTCTTTTGCATTTGTTTGCTTTCTCCTACATAGAATTCCATTATGAATATGGGACTTCAGAATCATCTGTATGTAGGGTATATACATATATTATACATATACATATTATATTATATATACATATATAGACAGACAGACATAGATATATGTCAGACTGGGCAGAGATATCCTTTTGATACTAGGGTAATCACATGCTATCTTGTGAATAAACCTGAGTAGGCCTTGACTCACCTCTTTCCTTTATCTCTCTTTAGAGGAGTCATTCTTAACTTGGTTTTATTATTTTTTCCATGTAAGAGTAAAGGAATAGTTTAAATAAAAAGACTGGCTGTGACAAATAGAATGGAATCTTTCTCATATAATGCATATGGTTTCAGATCATAGCGAAGTTTGGCTTGAGTGTTGGTTGTAGCCCAATACATGTAGAGAACAATATTTCAACTTCTATTTTACCATTAGTAACCCAAATAAGGCAACTTCCTTTCAAGGTTGGTTCTGAGAACATTATGCCAGCGCACTGAGCTTTATTGGGAATTATTGTAGTTAGCATCTTGTCTCATTTATTCGCCATTCCTGGAACCATAAAGGACTTCAGTGTATATTACAGTCTGTTTTACAAGCTTACCAGAGGTTGCCTATGAGGCACAAATAGTTTCTGCCTTAGTGCCTCCCTATTGCTAACCAGGTTGTGATCTGACGTGGAAGGATGCATAGCATGTTTACTGCATGAACTTTCTAAGGAAATCAAGTTGGCACACCAGGATACACGATTCTGAATTAAGGTGTCATACCTTAGGCTCACAAGTAACCTATATAGTCCAGAGCCTTTGGGGCTAAATGGTCTTATCATGTGCAACCAGGCCTCGCTAAGTTACAGAGTCAGCAAACCACTTTTAATCATCAGCACTATTTTAATTCGCCTGGGACTGGATTCTTTCCTCCATCTTCTAAATCAGGGAATGAAAAACTTTTTTATAAAAAATAATAAATACTTTAGACTTTCAAGCTATATGGTCTCTCTACTCAACTCTGTCATTATAATGCAGAAGTAGAGACAATACTAGACAAATGAGCATGGCTGTTTTCCATAAAACTTTATTAAAAGAAGAAGGAGAGGGAGGAAAAGAGAAGATGGAGATCAGATTTCCCACTCTGGTTATAGTTTGCTTACTCCTGTTTTAAACCCTAATTGGGAAGTTTAGAGAACTGTCTTCTGAAGCTTTTTCTAATCTCGCAGTCATACCTTTTGATGTAAGAGGCTTAGAGCACATAGTAGAATTCTATCATTTAAAGCAGGGACTCCAACCCCCAGGCTGCAGACTGGTACCTATTTGTGGCATGTTAGGAACCAGGCCGCACAGAAGGAAGTGAGTAGCAGGCAAGCCAGTGAAGCTTCATCTGTATTTGCAGCCTCTCCCCAGTGCTAGCATCACCCACTCAGCTCTACCTCAGATCATCAGGCTATTAGAGTCTCATAGGAGCATTGGTCCCTGGTACCAAACAGGTTGGGGACCACTGAGATAGATTGTCTTGTACCTAATATTTAGCTGGGTTATGTCTTGCTTTAATATGACTGTTGTTTGTAAGCTCAGCACTCAAGAGTTTGCAGTTGTTTCCCTTTAGATGTTTGGCTAATAGAACACATCATCCCCAGGTAAGTCTGTTGCCTTAATAATAGTTCACTGAGCCACACAATAGGCATAGTAACCCGCTTGCAGGAAGGGGTTAACATAGCTTCCCAATATTTCTTAAAACAATAATAATATTCAAAAATATATTTTAAAGGGCATTTTTTAAAAAGCCTATACATATTGAAGGGTCTTTTAAAGAAATGAACACTCTGAGCTTCCTGGGGTTGTATGTCTATTTCCTTCACGAGATGAGAGAAGTTTTCTGGAGCACAGCATAGAGAATGCAGTCAGCATTGATGTAATGGCTACGTGTAGAGCCAAAGGAGAGAAAGAGCAATCAGGGGGATCATTTTATAAACTATATAAATGTCTAACCAATGTACTGCCTACTTGAAACTAATAATAAAATACAATTTTTAAAAATGTAAAAAAAAAAAAGAAATAAACACTGTAATGCATCTTGGCAACTTTCCTACTGATCCTTAACAATTGTCATTCATTATTTGACCATATCCTAGTTTTATTCATAGATTTGCCTACAGTATTTCTTTTTTAGACCTGAATTATTGTCTTGGAGAGAGGCTCTTTCCAAAAGACCCCAAGAACATCACATCTTTTGATAATCAGTAGCCCTTCTGGAATATTGTTTCCTACTTATGGCTGCAGTGGTTTTTGGATAGTTTTGCTAGACTAAAACATAAGCATCAAAGAATGGTCTGTTGAAGATGGCTTGAGGAATGACGGGGCAGAAAAAAATCTGGCAGGGCTTCTAACAAGGTCAATGCTAGAAAGCAGCTACTGGGTGGTAAGTTTGCTTTGTGCTCTGAGAAACAGCTTCCAGAAGCCAAAATAGGTAGTACTAAAACTATGTTACTTTTAGGGCAGAAGGTTAACCAAGGAGCTGAAAAGCAGAATTGTGGGACACAGTTGTGAGTACAACCTGACTACTTTTCACAGTCCTTTGGCTTTCTCTTTGGAACTCATCCTAGTGGGCAATTCCTATAAATATTAACCCAAGTCCTGTAGTGTCGTAAGTGTGCCTCTTGTTCCCTGATAAGAGTTGGTCTTAGTCTGGCTTCCTAATTCCTTATCCATTTGGGCACATCTATAATTCCTTCCACTCATCTACTTGCATAAAAAACATAAAGGCATAATTTTTCCTAACCAAAAGATTAGAACTTTTACTCCTTATTTTCTTTTAGAAATTATCACTCTTCAATGCTCTTATCAAATGCTTGTCCTACATTTGCAATTCATTCTAGAAGCTGAGGTTACTCCTAGATACCAGCAGTTTGTCTGTGCTGCTTTGGTTTCACAGTTAATAGAGAGTTCTCAAAATCAGTTTCTAACAAGCTTTTATGCCCTACACAACAAAACATACATGAACAACAACACAAATTTTAAAATCTAAAATTTTCAAATTTAAAGGCAAGGCTTTCAACAAAGGTTTAAACTGGTTTTATAGCATGAGTTATTTTGAAATTATACAGAATTTCCATTACTAGTTAAAACAGGAGTATAATTTGCTTTTATAGATTTCTATAGTTTCATTTAATAAAACTCATCCAGGAGATGCACCACTCCATGACATCAGAGGCAATGCTATGTAAATACTTATATAAATGTGTTTTAGGAACTTCTTCAGGTATTAACTAAGACCTGGGAGAATGTATGGCATGCATCCTTCCCCCCTCACTGGCATACTAGATGGCTTTTTCCCCTCCAGAGCTCTGGAAAATACTTTATTATGACCCACAGAGCCAAATGAGAGGCAATAAAGCTGTTTTGTCATTTGAATTAGCAGAGGTCAAAGAGAAGGGAACTTAATAGTAGAAGGAAAAATGTTTTGTGAAAATTGTCCAATTTTTCCATGTAAGGGAAAATAACTTGTTCCTTTTAATAGATCAAAAAATCCAGTACTAGAAACTTTTCTTATGGACTTATAGAAGGAAAAGAAACCATCAAGAATTTTGAAAAATCCCATTTCTCAAAACAAATATGTAATAAATTCTTACTATTTATAAGATGTCATTGTAACCTCTTGCATCTATATGATCATTTACAAATAAGAATACTCTTTCATAGACATTGATAATAGTAATGATCCTGGTAATTGCCAGGCCACATACTGTTTTCCTCATTTCATACGTAAAAAAGAGGCTCAGAGAGTTAAAGAATGTACTCAGTCAAGGTTGTGCAGCCATGAGGTTGAACTTGAAGAGATTAAACTTAAACCTAGCTTTTCTGTCTCCAGACTTCAGCCATAATGACTTCTATGATCATGTACTTCTCTGACACTCATCTCAAATATAGGATTTACCTGTACTTATACAGCTGACCGTTGAACAATACAGGGGTTAGGGGCACCAACTCTCACATAGTCAAAAATCCAGGTATATCTTTTGACACCCCTAAACCTTAATTACTAATAACCTACTATTGACTGAAGACTTACCAATAACATAAACAGTCAATTAACACATATTTTGTATGTTATATATATATTAGGC